>NW_020955176.1:335007-339169 GCF_900497805.2 Vombatus ursinus
TCTATCTATCTATCTATCTATCTATCTATCTATCTATCTATCTATCTATCTATTGTTTTCTCCTAGTAAGATGCTTGTTTAGGGCAGGGGCTATTTCACTTTTGCCTTTGTATCCCAAGTGCCTAGAACAATGTCTGGTACATAGTAGGTGCTTAAAAAATGCCTTTTAAATTGAACTAACCTAGCTGAAAATGTTGGACAACCAGATGGCATAGTAGATACGGTGCTAGGCCTGGAGTTAGGAAGATTTATCTTCCTAAAATTCAAATCTGACCTCAGGCACTTACTAGCTGTGTGACCCTGGACAAATCACTCAACTCTGTTTGCCTCAGTTTCCTCATCTGTAAAATGGGCTGGAGAGGGAAACGGCAAACCACTCTAGTATCGTTGCCAAGGCAACTCCAGATGGGGTCACAAAGAGACTGAAACAACTGAATAACAAAAAGCTGAAAATGTTCTCTTCCTTCTCAAACTTTTCCAGAACATTTTGTTTGGGTCTTTCCTTTGCTCTTATTGCTTTCTACCTTGTATGTGTATGGGTTGTCTCACCTTTTACAGACTGCAGTCTCTTTAAGGTCAAGGCCTATGTTGTTACTCATCTTTGTATCAGCCCAGCACTGTGCACACAATAGGTACTTAACTAATACTTGTTGGACTGAGTTGAAATTGAATGTGGGTACTCTGCAGCTGGATGACTATCCGTGTGTCTGTTTTTTGTACAATTCTTATCCATATTCCACTGCAAATCCTTCACATGGGATCCACCTGCCCAACACTCTGGAGGGCTTCTTCAGAGTTGCTCTTGTTGGTGTTTACTATTTCATATATAACCTTTTGTGGTAACAAAGAATTAGAAACAAAACAGGTGCCCATTAGTTGGAGAATAAACTATGGTATGTGAATGTAATGAAATTCCATGTAGTGAGAATTTAGGAATTCAATATGGAAGAGATGTATGAAGTGCTACTCAATAAATTTATTTTTTTAACCTTGACCTGTTATTCCACATAAACAGAGAACCCCTAGTGAGGAAACTCTTTCCAATGGTGGAGGATGATAACTGTTCTGTAAGTCAGACTCCTGAGTGTCAGACTGGGAGGCAACTCAGAGGCCAACTCATTCAAACCCCTCATTGTATATATTAGGAAACTCAGGACTATGGATGTTGAGGGACTTGCCCAAGGTCATACAAGTAGTAAGTATCCCAGGTAGAGCTTGAATACAGGTCCTTTGACTCCAGAGCCAGTGTTCTTTCTACCATACCAAAAAGTTGCCAGGGATATTGAGGGATTAAGTGATTTGTTAAGGCTCACACAGACAACACATGCCAGAAGGCAGGACTTGACCAGCCCCAACTCCAAAACAAAACAAAACTTTCTGATTTTGAGAGTGGCTTTCTGTCTACCACACCACAATGCCTCTCAGATCATAGTACACAGAACCAAAAAAAAATATATACAATGGCTTTGTAGTTGTGTTTCAGTCATGTTGGACTCTTTGTGACCACATTTGGGGTTTTCTTGGCCGAGGTAATGGAATGGTTTGCCATTTCCTTTTCCAGCCCATTTTCCAGATGATGAAACTGAGGCAAACAGGTTAAGTGACTTGCCCAGGGTCTCACAGCTGATAAGTGGCTGAGGCCAGACTTGAACTCAGGAAGATGAACCTTTCTGACTCCAGGCCAGGACTTCTATTCACTGAGCCACCTAGATGCTCAAACACAGTGGCTACCACACTGTAAATGAGTTGATCACTAGAGCAAAGATGAACTCAAAGGAAATAATATTCATAAAGCACTCTACAAACATTAAAGCACTATATAAATGCTAAGTATTACTATGATATACCTTTCTCTTCTCAGCAGAGAGGTGCAGGACTACTAAAACAGAGTGTTGTATGTATGGTCAAGAGGTGACTGTTTTTATTTGACTATTGTCCTTTGTTTCAAAGGAGAGTTCAATTTTAAGGGGGTAGGGAATGTTCAGAAATGACTATTATTTTTTTAAAAACATCAATAAAACTTCTTAAGAATTTTCAACATAGTCCACAAGTTTTCTCCATTGCATATATTTTTAGACTTTTTCAATGTATTGATTGGTTATGCTGATTTTTTTCTCTTTGTTTTCTTTATCTTTTTTTGTCTTTAAAAAATGCATTTTGTTATATGGGATGGTACTCTAGGAGGGAGAGGGGAAGAGATACTGGAGAAAGCTATGATGAGGCAAAAAAAAAAACCCAAACCAAAATGTATCAATAAGAACTAATTTTTTAAAAAAGAATTTAAAATATAACAATTTTGTACGTACCATTCCAGAAGTCAGGCTGTTCATCTATTATTCCTCACTTTCATTACATGACTGGCTGGTCATATATGCGTTGATGATTTCTATTATAACACTTCTCTTGCGTGAGTCCTTCAGAGTCGTTTATTAGGTGCAGCCAAAATTATTCCTTACCTTCTCCCTTAATTTTTTTTTTATTATTGAGCAGATATTTATCAATGGGAAGCATTTATTTTAACAGACACTATATTTTTGCATTTAACTTTTAAAAACTTCACAGATTGAACAAGCTGTCCAAATTTATTTTTTAATTTTTAATTTATGGAATAAAAAGGCACTTCTGTAACATAGTATAATAACAAATGATTGCACACGAAACTGCAAATCTATTATGTATAACTTGCTGTTCCTTTTAATTATATGATAAAGTTATCGTGTAAATTTCTTTTTTCCCCTCTTCCCTCCTCCCTAAAGATGGCTACCATTAGACATAAATATGGATGTGGAAACACTTTTTTATAAATTAAAAGCTTGATAAAAATGTGTGGAATTGTTAGTAAATTTGTTCCCGTGACTTTGACTAGGATACAGGCTGAGTCCCCATATCATGCTGTTAGCTCCTTTATAGATTTTCTAAAATGAAGCACAAGGAGGGTTCATATGCGGGATAAAAGAGAGTACAACTGTCTCTGACTGGTCCTATCCCAGAGGTGGGTCTATACTTCTCAGCAGGATGTATAAATACAGTCTGTAAACTGAAGCCCCATTTTCTTTTCAGTAGAACGCTAGTGATTTCCCCACCTCTATCCCTAAATATAGAAAGTTTGTTTTCCTGCACAATGACATAATGGAATTTAACAGGCTATATGGCAGGCTTCTTAGTAATTGCATTTCTGGGAACATTTGGCCTCCCTGGACTGCCATAACCCAGAGAGATAAGATGCTTTGGGACTCAGAGACCTGAAGTCCAAGATGGGGGTGGGAAGAGAAAGGGATGTCAACGTTGCTCCCACCAGCAGGAGGCAGTGGGGCTTCATGGTGGGAGCACATGTTTGGGTGGGTCCAAGGGACACCAAGACTATTTTTCTATAACTTGTGCCTCCTGGGCCCACATCTGTGCCCCATTCCGGGTTTACCCCTCCAACAAATGGAGGGGGATAACCATGAATTTCTAGCCAAAATGTCAGGTGGCCATGGTCCCATCTATATCTACCAGTCCCTTAGCAAGTATCTCATTATACAACTGTAATGTTAATAATTCAAGTTTGTGGGAAGACAAATGTCACTTTGATGTGCCCATTATTGCGAAGTGGCGTCTCCAGTCTGTAAGAGTCTAAGCATCAACTTCCTGAGTTTCTCTATCACTCTCATTGTACCCTCTTCACTAGGAAGTGGGAATTATTCCATCCTCTTTGGAGTATCATAGGGCCTAAGCTATCATAGTCTTCTTCCAAACTAGCGGCAACAACTTAGATAACAATTACTGAACTTCCTCTATCTGGGACAAAAAGGAACTATTAGAACAGAATTCTTAACCTTTTTTGTGTTGTGGACTCCTTTGGAAGTCTGATGAAGATTATAGACCCCTTCTCAGAATGATGTTTTTAAATGCACAAAATAAAATTTATAGGATTACAAAGGAAACCAGTTATATTTAAATACAGTTAGCAAACTATTAAAACTATTAAAACTATTTTTAAAAATCCCAGTTCATAGACCCTACTTTGACTCATAATCGAAAATGCTATTCACATTCAACTGATGGAATCTGAATGCAGATGGAAGCATACTATTTTCACTTTCTTTATTTTTTCATTTTTTTCTTTTGCAAACTAATTTTTTTGCATTCTTTAACAACACAACTAATATGGAAATAGATT
>NW_020955176.1:339220-339284 GCF_900497805.2 Vombatus ursinus
TTACATGATTGTATATACATATACATATATGTGTGTGTGTGTATATATATATATATATATATAA
>NW_020955176.1:339346-344563 GCF_900497805.2 Vombatus ursinus
AACCTATATCAAATTGCTTACCATCTTAGGGAAGGGGGAAAAATTTGGAGCTCAAAATTTTACAAAAAATAAACGTTAAAAATTGTTTTTACACATAATTGGAAAAAACAAGATACTATCAATTAGGAAAAAAGAATCCCTGCTTTAAAGGTCATCATATCTATTCCTTTGCCTTTATGTAGGTAATACCCAGGTCATCCCAGGAAATGAGAATCTAATTTATATCCATAGCTCTCTGGAGGAGATTCTATAAGCAACTATCCTCAAGCAGATCTTTCAGTACTTAGAGTCATAACTTTAGAGGGCAAAAGGGACCTTATAAACCATATAGCCCAGACTTGCAATTTTATAAGGGGAAAATTTAAAGAAAACAAAAGAGATTCAATAACTTTTCTAAGATCATAAACTTTGTTGAAAAGGCAGTATTATGTGGTGAAAAGAGCATTGGACTTGGAACCAGACTTAGGCTTGTTATCTGGGACAAATCATTCAGCTTTTCTGAGTCACAGTTTCCTTTTCTGTAAAATGGGGTAATATTTGTACCATTTGCCTCAAAGGTTTGTTGTGAGCAAAGCACTTTGCAAACCTCAAAGCCATCTATAAAAGTTACTATTGTTAATAATAGGGTTGGGAATGAAATTAGGGCTGCTGACTCCCAGTCCAGTTGTCTTAGAATACATTACACTCCTTACCATTGTTGGGAAGAATGGCAAACCTGAGGGGACCTTGCCCACTATCTGCAGTGGTCACATCTAGCTTATCTCTCAGGTCACTTTCAGCTCTAAGTTAATTAATTAAGTCAATTAATCAATCAATAGGCATTTATTAAGCACCTATTTGTCAAGTGGGGTGGCTAGGTGGCATAGGGGATAGGGCTGGAGTCAAGAAAACTCATCTTCCTGCATTCAAATCTGGCCTCAGGCACTTACTAGCTGTGTGACCCTGGACAAATTAGCCCTGTTTGCCTCAGTTTCCTCATCTGTAAAATTAACTGGAGAAGGAAATGGGAAACCACTCCAGTACCTCTGCCAAGAAAATCTCAAATGGGGTCAACAAAGAGTTGGACACAAGTGAAAAATAACTGAACAACAACATGTTAGGCACTGTGCTAGGCTTGGAAGTACAAAGACAATCTTAAGATGCAGCTCAATTTTTACCTAGGGACTTCTTGGCACAATCTATGTTCCCAGTGATTTGACATGTCCTGAACTTGGAGCTCCTCTTTGCCCTGACTGCCTCTTATACCCTATAAGATCTTTGTTGCCATGACAGTTTGATCTGCATATCTGGGCACCCATCCTTTTGCATTGCACACTTGGCTGACATTGAGATTTTAAGCAGGGACATTTAATTAGCAATGAAAGGATAAAGTTTATGACACGCACACACACTCACATTCACAATATTAAAAAAATCCAAGTGCTCCAAGTTAACCAACCAGTTGAACCTGATTGGCTCTGGAATTATACAGTAAGAGTTACAAAAATATGGATAGCCTACGGTCCAGTGGTCCCAAAGGAGGATATTGACAAGAAAAAATAGATTTATTTGTACAAAAATACTCTTAACAATACTATTCATAATAGCAAAAAACTGGAAATGAAGGAGGAGAGGTTGCTGAGTGACAGTGGAAGCAACCTCGAAGAGCAAGAATATTTGTATTATTATTTATTTGTAATATTATTCTCTCCTCACCTGGTGTCAAAATATGGATCACAAGAAAAGGTGTATTCTAGAGAGGGTGATCAAGGAAACAGAGTCTTCTGGGCAGAGCTAGGTTTCCTTGGACACAAGAAGGTGGAATTAACAAATGAGGAAGAGGTCTAAGACAAAGGAAAGTTTGTCTATGGTAGTCTGTCAACAAGTGTTTATTAAGGGGGACAGCTAAGTGGTACAGTGGACAGAGCAGTGATCCTGGAGTCGGGAAGACCTGAGTTCAAATCCAGCCTCTAATACTTATTAGTTGTATGACTCTGGGCAAGTCACTTAACCTCTGTTTGCCTCAGTTTCTTTATTTATGAAATGGGGACAATAATAGCACCTACCTCCTGGGGTTGTTGTGAGAATCAATTGAGATAATAATTGTGAAATGCTTAGCAGGGTGCCTAGTACATAGTAAGCACTATGTAAATGTTAGTTTTGTTATTATTAATGCTTATTATGGGTTGGGCTCCTCTGCCAAGAGCTGGAAACACAAAGGCAAAAATACCCCCTTGCCCTCAAGAAGCTTGCATTGTACTAGGGTGGACAAAATGTAAATAACTCATGAAAGATATATGCAAGGAGATGAAAAGTAACTCTGAAGGAAAGGCATTAGCAGCTGGGGAGAACTCCTGCAGAAGGGATGTGAACTGAGTCTTGAATGAACCTAGGGAAACTAAGAGATATAGATGAGGATGGAGAGCATTCCAGGCATGGGAGATGGCCATTACAGAAATGAGAGATGGCCATGAACGGCAAGTGGTCGATGGACAGCAAGTTGGTCAATGCAGCTGGATTGTAGATTGTGGAGGGGAATAAAGTATAGGAAGAGGTTCCAAGAGGGCACAGTGGAAGGGGAGGGAAAAGCAGGCTCAAGACTACAGAAAGGTAAGGCTAAAGTGGATGACAATGAGGAATCAGGTTGTGGTAGCAGGGAAAAGGAGTTTTTGCTTAGACAACCTGCAAATCTTAATCACAGAGATTCAGAAAGAAGAAGAGAATTGGCTAACTATAATGCAATAGATTTTCTCAATCTACCCTCATACCTGCCCCATCAATCCCACTCTACTCTCATCCTCCCCCACTCACCTAAATTTGCTCCACACATGGAATTCCTAGTTATGGTGCTAAACATTACTATATGGTCACTTGGACTATAAATTCTGAACAACTTATTTCTTTTTTCTTCCTTGTCTTATGTCACTTGACCTACTGCCCTTCTGGTGACTCCTACCCCCAACAGATGCCACATTCATACCTTCCTTTGTTCATGCTGCTCCACTAGCCTGGAATGCCTTTCTTTCAACTCTCAATTGATATAAATCCTACCCATCCTTCAAGGCCTTCCCTAACCATTCCAACCTACACTGTTCCATTCCTTCTGTGAATTCCTATCATATGGTACTATAGCCCAAGCCACTGGGTTAGCACTTAATTATCCTCCATTTCAGGCACATTCATTTTATCTCCCTGCACAATTTGCAAGTTATGTGAGGTCACGGCCTGTCTCTATGCTTCTTCTGTATCACCTACAGTAAGCATCATGGGACTGGGAACATAGTACACGGGTGTGATTTATTACATGGCTGGTCTCCACCCTCATCATATAGCCAGGGAGAGGGAAGCCAAGAAGCTGTATTAGGAGAAAGCTCTGATTTGGCCCAAGTATCCCCTTTGTTGTTCAGTCATTTTCAGTCACATCCAACTCTTAATGACCCCCCCCCAAAACCAAAATAAAATTTCCTGATTCTGTGACTGACTTTCTGTCTACTACAACACAATGCCCCTCAGATCATAGTAAACAGAATCAAAAGAACAATATACACAATGGGTTTGTTGTTGTTGTTGTTTAGTCATTTCAGTTATGTCCAACTCTTCTTGACTCCATTTGGGGTTTTCTTGGCAGAGACGTTGGGGTGGTTTGTCATTTCCTTCCCCAACTTACTTTATAGATAAAGAAGCCGAGGCAAACAGAGTTAAGTGACTTGCCCAGGCTCACACAACTTGTAAGTGTCTGAGGCCAAATTTGAACTCAGGAAAATGAGTCTTCCTGACTCTAGGCCTAGCACTCTATCTACTGTGCCACCTAGCTGCCCTTGCCCTTTATTGAAACAAAGGCTCACCTTTTTAACACCAGTATTCTTCCAGAGCTATTGTACAGGTACAAGTAGTGGAACAGGCTCAAAAAAAATGAATTTGAGGATCACCCAAAGGGTAATATAAAGATAGATGGCAGATGTGAGTAGGTACACCCTATTAATGAAGCACATTACAAAGAAGTAATTATGCAAAAGAAGTGGCATAAAGAATATTAGCGAAGAATTAAGATGGGCTGGTCATGTTGGGAGTGAGAGATAATCAATGGACAGAAAGAGCACCCAGTCGATTTCTTTGTGATGTCAGCAGAATTTGAGGAAGCCTCTGTAGCCCACTGTGTGAACCTTTCTGGCAAACTTACATGAGAATAAGAACAAGTCATTTAACCTGGGCAGGCACGGGTGGATTCCAATCTGTATCATTGAAGGGAGTGTCAACCTCTACAAGAGCCCAGAGCCATCAGAGTATTGAAGTGTTAATGAATGAATGAATGAATGAAGCAGATTTTCCTGAGGTTCTCTGTGAAGCAGTACTCATGGCTACGCAGTGTCCTTACATCCAGGGCCCCACTTAAGATGAGCATCTTGCAGCTTAGTTGAGAATTTTCTCTCTTGCCATCCAGCTTATTTCTGGTAGCAAGGCAGCTGCTCTATCGCTCAGGTTTTGTATCCTATCCCTGTTCACCCAGTTCTGTTCCTCAAACTCAAGGAGACCCAGACCACTGAGTTTCTTGTCCTTATAGAGATTGCAAAAGAGAGTAGGGGAGGACCTGTTTAATTTAACCCCTAATGAGACCACTGAGCTCCTTGCCCTTATAGAGACTGCAAAGGAGAATTGGGAGTAAAGGGAGGAGACCCTTGAGATGAAACCCCCAAGTTCACTTACTGGAGTCTTGTTGAAGGTTGAGTTCTTCTCCTTGAATGAGGCTCAACCTCCTGGAAAGAGAATGCTGGATCAAGTGCTCCATATGCCTTTTCCAAAATGACCCCTCCTGATTTTCCTAGAGTTCTGTTTCAAACAGATCTAATTAGTCCCAAATGAAGAATCTGCCAAGAGCTATACAACACTTAGCAGATTTGCTGATGTAGTCACATTTGTACTTTCACTGCAAGAGTCAATAGTAGTCCTGCGAAATCTCCTCCTCCTTTTCTCCTGGGTTCCTAAAGTAATGGCAAGGCCAAAGGCAGAGTCTATGGCCAAGAATTCTCAAGCTCTTCTGAATAATAGTGATAACAGTAACAACAACTACATAGCTACAGGGCTTTAAGGTTTGCAAAGCACTTTACAAATATTATCTTATTTGATCCTCACAACAATCCTGGGATATAGATACCATTTTACAGATGAGGAAATTGAGGCATAGAGGGATATAAGTGACTCGTCCAGGGTCATAGAGCTAGTAAATGTCTGAGGCCTCCT
>NW_020955176.1:344577-352061 GCF_900497805.2 Vombatus ursinus
ACACACACACACACACACACACACACACACACACAGAGTAGTGTATTGGAAAGAACAATGGACTAAAAGTTGGGAGACTCAGGTTCTAGTCTTGAATCTACAGTACCGCTAACTACTATGTGACTCTGACCAAATCATTTCCCATTATAGGGTTGAGTTTATTAATCTGTAAAATGAGTGTATTAACTGGTATTAGATCTGGTGTTCTTAACTGGGGGTGCATAGACTCCTTAGGGGTCTGGAGATAGTTTTTAGGGGGAGAACTTGGATGAGAAAAATAACATTATAATTTTCATTAACCTCTGAACAAAATTAAGCATTTCCTTCAATTATTGAAAAACATTATTTTAAGAAGAGTGGTCCATAGGCTCCACCAAATTGCCAAAAGGGTCTGTAACCCAAAAAAGGTTAAGAACCCCTGATGAAAATGATACCTTAAACTCTCTTCCAGAATTTGCTTTCTATAATTCTACCCAGCTTTTGCCATTCTGGTACATATCTGCCTCAGAGCCAGGAGCAAAATACCTTATAGGGATAGCGACACCATGCTTCTGAAGCTCCTTTCATTCCTCAGTAACAGACATGATGAAAGAAATATGAGATGCACCAATTTAGTGACATCTCCATTCCAAATGTTCATATGGACTATTTGTGCCCTACCTGTGGCAGAGCCTTCCGAGCTCATATTGGTATGATCAGCCGCAGTCTGACACACTGTCCCTTGACCCCAACAAAGTGATGTCATTTTGGTCTTCTTCAAGAATGAAAGACAAATACCTACTTGCAGACCTGGGATATTCTTACCCTAGTCACCATCCTGATGGAGTTCAGAACGGTCAGAGAAGGTGCTAGTAGCTAAGTGAGCAGTACTGGTCCATTGAAGAAAGTGAGATGGGGGCTTCTTCAGCTCTGCTCCTGCGAGGTTCCCCCTCGTCCTTCATTTCTCAGGCACCAGAGAAGGACGTACATCCTCAGGAAGAATTATCAGAATGTCTGCCCCTGTTTTGGCAAAACCACAGCTGCGAGGCCTTTTGGCTAAGTGCTTGCAATTTTATATTATTACAGCATTTATTCTGTCCTTGGGATGTGCTACCATGTATAATTTTGGAGTGGCTGAACCTAGGAAAAAGGCATATCAAAATTTCTATAGAAGGTATGGTGCTGTGAAAGATTTTGAAGAGATGAATCAAGCTGGTGTCTTTCAGTATGGAAAACCATGATGAAATATACAGGTTTCAGAGGCTTGAAGTCCCTGGATACTTATTACTGACCTGTTTTTCTTGTGCTCTAACATGAAGTACATGCACACTGGCTGTGGAATAGTCTAACTTGATAATAAACAGTTGATGACCTATGTGTGGTAACTTACAAAAAAAGAAAGTGAGATGGGCAGGTTGAGTGGAGGCTCAGTGAGGAGATTTAAGGCCACTGGTAAGTCCTAGATGGAATTTTGTGGATTGCAGCCTCTGAAATTCTCTTTTGTTGATATGGAGACAGTTCCCCATAAAACCTAATGGGTTTTTGAACAATCCGGGATGAGATCAGACACGTGGCTGGACCTTTTTCTAATGGGGCTGACAAAAGGAGTGGGCCAATCTGTATTCCCCATAAGCCAGTCGCAAGGGTAGACATGTGGAGACCCTCAACCTGCTTCTCCCCAGCTTGGTGGAGTGAGGGCAGCAGCCTCGGTCAGAAGTTGGCCTACTGTTCAGAGTCTTGAGGGAAAGAGGAGAAGCCAGAGTTGGTGATAAATGCATGATTGGGTCTAGAATTCAGGATACCTGGATTCTATTCCCAGCTCATCCACTTATCCCTTTCCTCTATGAAAGGAGATGAATTTTTCCAGCTCCCCAGATGGATTGTGTCTGTTGAGCACTTTTGGCTTGGGGGAGGGGGGAGGTATTGGGTGAAAAAAAAGGAGATGTGATTATTGTTGGAGGGAAGTCACAAATGCTGGCAATAGCATTGAGGAGGGAGGAATCCAGCAGATCCTAATTTGAAGAAGAGAGGCAGAATACATTTCTAGACATCCCTATGAAAAGCATCCAAGAGGAGAGGTCAGGGCAGGTGCCCTGGGGAATGGAGTGGTGTCAGCAGTATCCAGAGAACAGGCTATGTCTTGAGCTGAGGTACTCAGGAGCGTGGGAGTTGAAGATGCCATCTTTATCCTTTCCTCCCTCCTCCCTTGCATGGGGTATTGAACCATCTCTGTCATCTGCCCACAGCCTATAATTCAGCATCCCAGCTGCAGTGACTGTTTGACTCTTCAATTGTTGTGGATAGAGATTATGGAGAGGGAGAGAGTGATTGTCAGGTGCCTGGCAGGGCTCGAGCAGCTTTGGCGATGGAGGCGGGATCCGACATGGTAGGCTGTCCTCACCCTTCCGCCATCTCCCTAACCCCAAAGTCATTTAACAATCTATTTATTAAATCACCACCCTCAACATCACTGTTTATTCTTTCCTTCCCTGAGAGCTGAGGCCCGAAGAAATCTAGGTTCTTGAGTGCCAACCAATAACAACAACAGCAATAACCACAACATCAATAATAATGTTAATAATAGCCACTAGGATTTATAGAGTATTTTAAGGTTTACAAATCCTTTCTCATTTTGTCCTCATAATGCACTGATGTTATCCTCCTTTTGCGCTGTTCAGTTGTGGGGAAATGGAGGGATAACACCCATGACTATGAGTTTATTAATTTTCTCTTTCAACAAATGTTTTAATGAATATTTACTACTTGCAATGCATTGTATAGAAACTCCAGGGTAGATACAAAAATAAATGACAGGTTCCTGCCCTCAAGAAGCTTACCATCCAGCAGGAGAGAGAAGGCACAAAATATAATAGAATAGAATATAAATAAAAATAGAATTGCATAAGAGAGGTCAGTCAATAAACATAAATTAAATGCCTACTGTGTACTAGGCACTGTGCTAAGCACTGGGGATACAAAGAAAAGCAGAAGACAGTCTTTGCCCTCAAGGAGCTCACAGTCTAACAAAGATGAAAACAAAATGCTCTGAGAGTTGGGAAGGAGGAGGCTCAGCAGAGATGGGTGTTGCTTATGCAACTTGATAATTTATAGGGAAACTGACCACCTCAACATCTCCCCTAACTGTACAGTAATAAGTCTATCCAACCCTAAGAATCCTATGAGGTAGGACATGTTAGGATTTGGACTTGTCATTTCATTAGCAGAGGTGCAAACTCCTTTTAGCCTCTGCATGCTGGCCCCTCTGCAGTTTATAGCCTTAGAAAGCCACCTGACTTCCAGTGCCAAGATGATAGAGTGTGGAAAGAACCCATTGAAACCCTCCTAAGTTCCCCTCCAAACAATTAAAAAACAGCCTCAGAATTGGTCTAGGAGCATGCATGAAAACTCCCAGAAACATCATAGCCAAATTCCAGAGTTCACAGATCAAGGAGAAAGTATGGCAAGAAGCCAAAAAGAAACAATTCAAATATCATGGAGCTACAATCAGGATTACACGGGATTTAGCAGCTTCCACATTAAGGAGCTGGGGGGCTTTGGATGTGATATACCAGAAAGCAAAAGAGTTGGTATTACAACAAAGAATCACTTACCAAACAAAATTGAATATAATCTTTCAGGGGGAAAATGGATATTTAACAAAATAGAGGACTTTTAAGCATTTCTAATTAAAAGACCAAAGCTGAATAAAAAATTTGACCTTCAAATATAAGACTCAAGGGAAACATAAAAAGGTAAAAAAGAAACAAGAAAGAGAAAACATAAGTAATTCAATAAAGTTAAACTGCTTGTATTTCTATATGGCAAGATAATATTTGTAACAACAACTTTATTATTATAAGAGCAATTAGAAGGAGTGTATGTGGACAGAAGGTGTGGATATAAGGTGACTTCAATGGGATGATATCAAGAAAAACAAAATAAAGGAGTGAGAAAGAAAATTGCATTGGAAGAAGAAGGAGGGGCAGATTGAATGAAGTAAATTAACCCACATAAAAGAGGCATGAAAGAGCTATTATAATGGAGGCAAAGATGGGGGGGGGTGAGCAAAGTTTAAACCTTATTCTCAACAAAATTGGCTTAAAAAGGGAATACTATACGTGCTCAGTTGGATATAGAAGCTATCTTGTCCTATAAGGAAGTGAAAAGGAATGAGGATAATAGAAATAGGCGGAACTGATAAAAGGGAGGGTTTATTGGGGAAAGCAGTGATCAGAAGTAAAACACTTGTAAGGAGGGAAAGAGTAGGGGGTAAGAGAGAGGGGGATAAGCAGGCAAAAACAGCAGGGAGGAGAAATACACAGTTTTCATAATTATAAATGTGAATGGGATGAACTCACCCATAAAATGGAAATGGGTAGCAGAATGAATTAAAAACCAGAATTCTCCATGAGTTGTTTGCTAGAAACACATTTGAAGCAGAGAGATACACCCAGGGTAAAGGTAAGAGGCTGGAGCAGAATCTATTATGCTTAAGCTGAAACAAAGAAAGCAGGGGTAGCAAATGTGATCTCAGACAAAGCAAAAGCAAAAATAGACCTAATTAAAAGATATGAAGAAGGAAACTATATCTTGCTGAAAGGTACCATAGAGTAGACAATAAAGTCATATCAATACTAAACATATATGCATCAAGTGTTATAGCATCTAAATTTTTGAAAAAGTTGAATGAGTAACAGAAGAAAATAGATAATAAAACCAAATTAGTGGGGGACCTCAACTTTCCCTTCTCAGAACTAGATTAGATCTAACCAAGAGATAAACAAGAAAGAAGTTAAGGAGGTGAATAAAATTCTGGAAAAGGTAGATATGATAGATCTCTGAAGAAAATTGAATGGGAATAGAAAGGAATATACCTTTTCTCAGCAGTAAATGGCACCTACACAAAAAATGACCATGTATTAGGACAAAAAAACCTCATAACCAAATACAGAAAAGCAGAAATAGTAAACATATCCTTTTCAGATCATAATACAGTAAAAATAACATTCAATAATGGACAGTGGAGAGATTAAAAATTAATTGGAAATTAAATAATCAAGTGCTAAAAAAACAAATGGGTCAAAGGACAAATCATGGGAATGATAATTTCATTAAAGAAAATGACAACAATGAGAAGACACACCAAAATTGATGGGATGCCATCAAAAAAGTACTTGGGGAAAATTTACATCTCTAACTGCCAAATAGAGGGAAAAGGACCTACCTGTGCAAAAATATTTATAGCAGCTCTTTTTGTGGTGGTTAAGAATTAGAAATTGAAAGGATGCCTATCATTTGGGGAATGGCTAAAAAGCTGTGGTATATGATTGCAAAGGAATATTATTGTGTATAAGAAATGACAAGCAGGATGATTTCAGAAAAACTTGGAAAGACTGATTTATAGTGAAGTGAACAGAACCAGGAGAATGTTGTGCACAGTAACAGCAATATTGTTCGATGTAGAACTGTGAATGACTTAGTTATTCTCAGCAATATAATGATCCAAGACAATCCCAAAGTACTAATGATGAAGCATACTATCTGCCTCCAGTGAAACAACTGATATTGATTGACTACAGGCTGAAGCATGCTATTTTTCACTTTCTTTCATCTTTTTTCTTTTATTCAAATGTTCTTTTATGAAACAACTAATATGGAAATGTTTTACATAATTACACATGTATAACCTGTATCTGATTGCTTACCATCTCAGGGATGGTGGAGGGGAGGAGGGGAGGGAGGGAGGAATTAGAATTTGTAACTCAAAACTATAAATAAAAGTGTGAAACAATTGGAAGGAAAAAAAAAACACCTCCAGCACTGAAAGGTTGTGACTTGTCCAGGGTCACTCAGCCAGCATTAGAAGAAGGATTTGAAACGAGGTCTTCCTAGTTTTGAGGAATACCCTCTATCTATTATACTGTGTCATACCAATCATATCCAAACCTCTCCTAATTTTAGTGCCTTTCCTTTTTAATTATTTCCTATTTATCCTGTAAAGAGCTTATTTGTTTGCTTATTGTCTCCCCCATTAGATTATAAATTCCTTGAGGGCAGGGACTATCTTTTGCCTCTTTCTGTACTCCCAGTATGCTTGGTGAATAGCAGGTGCTTAATAAATGTTTATCAATTGATTGACAAACCTTGGTCTTTGGATTCCAAATTCAGTGGACTTCCTATTACAGCAGAGCTAATTTTGCTAGAAACACTCCTTTGGATTAAGGCACCAACTTGTTGAAATGTAAATATTTGTTTAGTAAATCAACAAGCATTTATTAAGTGATTTCAACCTCCCAGAATTGTGGTAGGTGACAAGGATGCAATTCTATCATAAAACATTCTATTGTGGGTTCCGGAGGCAGGGAGTGGGATGTGGAAAGATAGTACATTAACGGCTCTTCAAGCATTTCCACAAGGGTATGGATTAGTTTATCAGACTAGCCAGGGATGGCTTGAATGGAGAGCAAGAAGCAACATCCTGCATGGGAAGGGTTACAACATGGACTGCTGTGGTTCCAGGGAGGATGGACCCCAGTGAGTCACAGTATGAGAGCATTGAACATTGGGGAAGAAGGATTATTTCAAAGGGAGGAAATGAGGGAAGAAATATCAACTTGTGGTAGCTATAAGGATGGTGCAATGGATAAAGTGCTGGGTTTGGAGTCAGGATGACCTAATTTCAAATTCTGTCTCTGTGTAACTCTGGGCAAGTCTGCTTCTGCCTCAGTTTCCTCAACTGTAAAATGGAGATAATAACAGAACTTACTTTACCTCCCAGGGTTGTTGTGAGCATCAATGAGGTAATATTTGTACAGCGCTTAGCACAGTGCCTGGCACATAGCAGGCACCTAATAAATGTTTTTTCCTTCCCTCCCTATGTCACAATTCTACTGAGGATAGGCGCCTGCATGGTCTTGGATCTGCTGGAGTCTATGGGTGGGTAGAGGAAACTTGTACTGGAAGTAAGCCAGAAGGTAGAGACCAGACAGGTAAGGTAAAAATGAGCAAACAGAACATTTAATTTTAAACATTTTATGTTTATTTCATACTGTATTCATTATCTTTTGTTTTTACATCATTTTCATTTCCTCTTATGTCCCTATACCTTTTTTACCTAGAGAGCCATCCTTTGTCAAAAAGATTTAAAAAGAAAGAAGGGAGGGGCAGTTTAGCAAAATCAATCAATACATCAATTGCATCTGACAGGAATGCAACATTCCATACCTATAGTCCTCCACGTGGACAAAGAGAGGAGGGAAGGTCATATTCTTGCCTTTTTTGAGTATAAAGGGGTATGTGAAAAATTTGGCCATTACATTTACACAACAGAACATCTGCTTTCCCCTTTTTACCATCGACAAGGTGCAGAGTGGATAGAATGATGAATTTGGAGTCAGGCCTGAGTTCAAATATTGCCTCAAACATTAGCTGAATGGTTGTGGGCAAATCATTTAACCTCAGTTTCCATATCTTTAAAACGAGCATAATAATAGCACCGACCTTAC
>NW_020955176.1:352099-366988 GCF_900497805.2 Vombatus ursinus
AGGGTTGTTGAGAGTATGAAAAGTGCTTTACAAATCCCAATATTCTATATACAGGTTTGATGTTATTCTTATTTTCCCAGAGCTCTGAACCCGAACTCAAGCTCCTATGTAGGTGAGGCTCAAGAGCTAACCAACCTCTCTGTACCTGCTCCACTGTCAAATCAAGTCAAGTTAATGAGTATTTATTAAGCATCTACTATGTACTTGGCATCGTGCTAAGCTGGGGATACAAAGAATGACAAGATAGTCCCTGCCCTCATGGAGTTTACAATCTAATGGGGAGACAACATGCAGACAACTATGTGCAAACAAGATAATTGTTGTTCAATCCTGTCAGTCATATCAACTCTTCATGACCCCATTTGAGGTTTTCTTGGCAGAGATACTAGAGTGGTTTCCCATTTCCTTCTCCAACTCATTTTACAGATGAGGAAACTGAGGCAGACTTGGTTAAATGACTTGGCCAGGGTCTCATTGCTAGTAAGTGTCTGAGGCCAGATTTGAATTTAGGAAGATGAGTCTTCCTGATTTCAGGTCCGATATTCTACCTACTGTACCACCTAGCTGTCCTTCAGACAAGATATTTATAGGATTAATTAGACATAATCTCAGAGAGGATGCAGTAAGGGGGATTGGGAAATGCTTCTTGTAGAAGGTGTGATTTTAGCTGAGACTTAGAGCCCAGTGCTGGGTTGGGTGGGAAGGGGCAGGGGGCTCACTTCCATTCAGATGAGGAGCCTTGCAGAAAGCCCAACCTCCCACCTACCTGCCTGGCAGTCTCTTCTAGCCCTAGGGAAAGCTTCACTGCAGTTCCTTCTTTATGATTTCTGCCAAATGAAGCATAACCTTAACTACAACACCCTCTTGATAGGTTGCAGGGAGGGCAGGGTGAGGGCCTGCATGGAGGGCTGCTTCAGTCTCATAATGTAATCACTGGCGTGGGTCATTTCAATTATGGACACCTGAGTGCAGAGTGAGAACTGCTGCTCATAAACGCCCCCGTGCTGTGTTGCTTGGCTAATTATGAACCCATAAGTGTCTTGGTAGGTAAATAACTCAGTGCTGAGAGATGCCGGCAGAGAGATGGAGAGGAGAGAGATAAGCAGCAGAGCAGATCTAGCAATGTATCATGTGAGGTAGGATACCCAGGCTGCTGGTTGGGTTGCTGGGAGGGCAAACCCACTATCAGACAGTTGAGGGTCTTGTAACCTTGGATGGAGGGCAAACCATCCACAGACTGCCTGCCATGTACCAGAGGAGTATTGAACCCAACACCTTAAGTGGGGACCCAGGTAGAACAGTTTGCTATTGATCACAGGGCTGTAGTGTAAGATTCTGATTTTTAGTGCCCTCAGGGGAATAAGTTTCAACCCAGAGCTAAAAGAAACTGGACCTAAAGAGGTCAAGTTCTGAGCATGGAAGAATGTGAATAAATGCAAACCCTAGTCCCAAACATTAGTTCCGTTCTTTCTTTTCATCCAGTGTGCATCTGGGAAGTGAGTGAAAAAGGCAATAGATATGTGAGGTCCTAGTAGGTTTAAAAAATCATTGGGGTCATTTCTGGGGCATTTGTACCTTGGCTCCTTTCAAAACAGTCCTTTTGGTTTGCTATTCCCAGCCAGACTTAAGGTCTGACTGAGGGAGCTTGGGAATTCTGCTCTAAAGATTTATGTACACCAAGGGTTCGTAGCCTTTTTGCTGTCACAGTCCACTTTAGAAGTCTGGTGAAGCCTGTAGAACCCTTCTCAGAATGAGTTTTTAAATGCATAGAATAAAATTCATAGGATTACAAAGGAAACCAATTATACTGAAATACAATTGTCAAAATATATTTTAAAAGTCAGGTTCATGGATACCAGGTTAAAAACACCTAAACACTAATTAGCCCAACTACTCTATGTCATGCCTGAACCTTCAGTATAAATGTCAACTATCAACCAATCAACAGGCATTTGTGGTGCTCCTACTATGTTCCAGGCATAGTGGTAGTAGCTGGGGATACCAATAAAAAAGTGAGGTCATCTCTGCCCTGAAGAAACTTCTACTTGTGTTACAGGTGTATATAGAAAGGAAAGGAGGCTACGCCATGTCTACAGATAAATAAATACAGGATATATATGAAATAAATATGCAGCAATATGGGAGGTGGGAGATTCGCAACTGGTCAAAGCAGGAAAGTTCTTTCAAGGAAACGGTATTTTTGCTGAGCCTTGAAGAAATAGAGAGGGTAGAGCCAAGGACGTGGACGCTGTGAAACTCAATGTCTAGAAGAATGGTGATGCTTTTGACAGAAACTGGGGAGTTCAGAGGAGAGATGGGTTTAGGAGAAAATATAATGAGTTCTCTTTTGGGCAGGATGAGTTTGAGATGCACAGGGTCCATTCAGGTGGACATGTCCAGCTGGCAGTTGGAGATGGGGGAGATGAGCATGGGACATCTCGATTTGGGAGTTATCTCTATGTATAAAGTATTGTTGGTATGCTTATCAGATTTTTCAGGTGGTACAAAGCTGGCAGCAATGGTTCACATTCTGGATTATTACAGGATCCAAAAAGATCTTGGCAGGTAGGATTGTTGAGCTAAATCTAATAAGATGAAATTTAATACATATAAGTGGAAAGTCTTACACTTGGATTCAAAATATTAACATCGTAAATATAATATGTGGGTGGCAAGGCTAGGCCAGAAAGAAGTTTGTGTAAAAAAAAAGCCTAGTAGAGTACAAGCTCAAAATGAGACAACAATGGGACATATCAATTAAAAAAGTTAACCTGATCTTTGGTTGCACTGAGAGGCCTAGAATCACTAGGGAGGTGACGGTATGAATAGACCATGCTCTTGTCAGATGACATCTATAACATTGTGTTGTACTCTGGGTACCACATTTTAGGAAGGACATTAATAAGCTGGACAGCAACCAGAGGATGGTGAAGGGTCTCAAGATCATACCATATGACAATGAACTGACCAAACTTGGAATGTTTAACCTGGGGGAGAGAAGACTTAGGGGGACATGATAGTTGTCTTCAAGTATTTGAAGAACTGTCATGGGGAAGAGGGATCAGACTTACCTCAGAGGATAGAACTAAAAACAATGGGTGAAAGCTACAAAGAAGAAAATTTAAGTTTGATGTCAGAAAAATCCTTTCNAAGTATTTGAAGAACTGTCATGGGGAAGAGGGATCAGACTTACCTCAGAGGATAGAACTAAGAACAATGGGTGAAAGCTACAAAGAAGAAAATTTAAGTTTGATGTCAGAAAAATCCTTTGAACATAAAAGTTCGATTGACTGCCTCCACATGTAGTGGGTTCCCTGTGCCTTTGAAGGTATTTTCGCAAAAGCCAAATGACCACTTGCCAGAGATGCTAAAGAGGGATTTTTTTATAGGTATGGGTTAAGCAAGGTAAATATTGAGGTCCCTCCTAGCTCTGAAAATCTGGGGGATAACAGATATTTTCTAGTTCAGACATTGCTGGGGAAGTCATATTGCTGTTCTAACACTTTAGTTTTCTCCATCTGTGAAATAGGGATATTGCATTAGTCCATGCTGATACTTCTTCAGAGTTGAAGTTCAGTCATGGATGTTACCATTTTCACCAAGGTGGGCCTATGGGCTACATCAGCTGTGTGGTCACACCCAGGAGTCAAGGTTCACAAACTGAGATATACAGCAGCACAGTTGTCACTACAGCATTAATCACCTGGGAGACAGCCAGGCTCCATTTGGGCTGGACGGTCCTGTCTGAGATGACCTAAAGGGTGATTGGGTTTCAGGCTGCATGAGTCAGCTTACATTCTACTCACAGTACCAATGAGTGACCCAATGGAGATCCAGCACTGTAACATGACCAGCTGTGAGCAGTCACTGAGGATTGGTCAATCAAGACAGGGAAATTGGATGATATCTAATTGGAGCTGAATAGGAAAACAACTGAGTCATACAGACACAGGAAGAAACAATTCCAGGGCACAAGGCATGTGGACAAGTTAGAGCAGTGAAATAAAAACAAAACAAATCCCAAAGATTACCATGGCCTAATTAGGTCATCCTAGACCATTAAAGACATTAGAGTCTTTTTTTTTAATCTATAGATTATGGGGAGCAAGTTGTTTAATAATCAGGGAATAGGTTTATTTCTCTTTGTTCTAAAAGTACATGACTACTCATTTAGATTGAAATTCATGGATTGTTAGAGCTAGAAGTAATTTTGGAGATTATCTAATCCAATGTTTCTTTTCTTAGATGGGGAAACTGAGTCCTAGAAAGATCAAGTTGCATGCCCAAGGCTATTATCTGAGCTAGCAACAAAGCTGATATGTGCACCTGTCCCAATCCTTCTTAATGCTAGCAATGCTTTCCCTCTGTTGATTATCTCCCATTCATACTGTATCTATCTTGTTTGTACATAGTTGTTTGCATGTTGTCTCCCCAATTAGAAAGTGATCTTTTTTAAAATGTATTTATTTTTAGTTTTCAACATTCACTTCCATAAGATTTTTGAGTTCTAAATTTTCTCCCCATCCTTCCCCTCCCCCCACCCCAAGAAGGCATGCAATTTGATATAGGTTCTACATATACATTCATATTAAACCTATTGTCACATTAGTCACGTTGTAAAGAAGAATTAGAACCAATGAGAGAAATGTGAAGAAAGAAACAAAAAAAAAAAGAGAGAGAACAAATAATATGCTTCAATCTTCATTCAGACTCCATAGTTCTTTTTCTGGATGTGGATAGCATTTTCCATCATGAGTCTTTTGGTGTTGGCTTAGATCCTTGCATTGCTGAGAAGAGCTAAGTCTATCAAAGTTAGTCATCGCACAATGTGGCTGTTACTGTGCGTTATGTTCTCCTGATTCTGCTCACTTCACTCAGCATCAGTTCATATAAGTTTTTCCAGATTTTTCTGAAGTCCTCCTGCTCATCATTTCTTATAGCACAATAGTATTTCATTACATTCATATACCATAGCTTGTTCAGTCATTCCCCAACTGATGAGCATCCCCTCAATTTCCAATTCTTTGTCAACACAAAAAGAGCTGCTATAAATATTTTTGTATGTGTGGTCCTTTTCCCATTTTTATGATCTCTTTAGAATATGGACCTAGATGTAGAATTGCTGGGTCAAAGGATATATATGTTCATTTTTATAGCCCTTCAACACAGTTCCAAATTGCTCTCCAGAATGGTTGAATCAGTTCACAACTCCACCAACAATGCATTAGTGTTCCAATTTTCCCACATCTTCTCCAGCATTTATCATTGTCCTGTTTTGTCATGTTAGCCAATCTGATAGGTGTGATGTGGTACCTTAGAGTCATTTTGATTTTCATTTCTCTAATCAATAGTGATTTAGAGCATTTTTTCATATAACTATAGATAGTTTTAATTTCTTCATCTGAAAAATTACCTGTTCATATCTTTTGACCATTTATCAATTATGAAATGACTTGTATAGAATGTGATCTTTTTAAAGTAGACCCTGTTTCTTTTTCTTTGTTTCCTCAGAGTTTAGTGCAGTGTCTGGCATATAATAGTCACTTAATAAATTCTTGTTGACTTGACTTCAATGCCAGTCTCCCTATCCCTAGTGCACCACTCTTTCTCCTATTGTACATTGCTTTTGCTACTACACCATGCTGAATTTATGTCAAGGACTTGGGTTTAAAACTGTCACAGGGCTTCCCTGAGCATGCACAGATGGCCTAACTCAGGGGCTCCCTGCATCCCCTACCACGTGGGTTAGCCTCCTTTGAAGGAGTTTTCACCCATAAGAAAAAGTCACCAAAAGGCATTTGAAAATAATAGGAATACAAGTACCCAAGAAGGTGACATAAAACTGTACACATAAGCAATCCAACAAATATTTATGAAGTGCCTACTATATGCAAGGCACTGTGCTAAGTTCTGAGGATACAAAGACAAAACAGTCCTTGCCCTTAAGGAGCTTACGTGCTCCTGGGGTATAGGGGAATGAAACATGTACACAGGTTAATACAAATACAAAGTTTCAAGAAGGTGAGTGTTAATTTTTGGCTGAATTAGGAAAGATTTCATACAGATGGTGACAACTGAGCTTTGCTTTGAAGGAAGCTAGGGATTCTAAGAGGTAGGGATGAAGAGGGAGTGCTTTCTAGACGTGGGGGACTACTTGTACAAAGTCATGGAGGTTGGAAATGAAGTGCTTTGTACAGAGGTTTGAGAGGATGTTGACCAATAGAAATAAGGAAGTTGGGAAAAGAGATGGTTTTTAGAGGGAAAGAGAATGAGTTGTACAGAAATGGTAATCTAATACATGGAAGCTGATGAGATTACCAAAGCAGAGAGTTCAGAGAGAGAAGAGGAAAGAGTCCAAGACAGAGCCTTGAGGAACACCCACACTTACTGGGCAAGAGGAGAGGAAGGTCCAGCAAAGAAGACTAAGGCATGGTCAAACATCTATGAAGTCCAAGAGAGGTCAACAGCATAGATGCCACGAGAGGAGAGGATCTAGGCCACTATCTAGTGACCAATGCCAAAAACTGCTGAGGGGTCAAGGAGAATGAGCCTGAGAAAGTCCCATTGGACTTAGCAGTTAAGAATAGCAATGAAGGAGAAAGAAGAGTAGGATAATCAGAGTGAGGCAGAATAATGGGTGAAAGACTTCTGAGAAAAGATATGTTTTACACAGTGGTGGCAGTGTTCTTTCCTGTGGTAGCATTACTGGGCTTCTTCTGGGGAAAAGAAATTGAATAGCAGTATAACTCCCAGAGGAACAAGCCTCTGGACTCCATTTCTGTGCAGTGTTGGTATACTTTATATTGAAAATTGCACAGTATTTAGTATTTTTCAAAGCACTTTAATACACATTGCCTTATTTTGATTTTCCCAGCAATACCATAGGGGTATTTATGTCAGGTATTGGTATCCTCATTTGACAGATAAGGAAACTGACACTTGGAGAATTTCAGATACTTGTCCAGGGTTATCTAGCTAGTTAGAGGAAGAGCCAGGACTGGAATACTGGTCTCCTATCTCCTAATCCAATGTAATTTCTGCATCAAAGGGGCGTGTGTGTGCGTGCGTGCGTGCGTGTGTGTGTGTGCGTGTATGTGTATAGTATAGAGGAGTGGGGGAAAGAAGAAGGTTCTTAGGAGCAGCTAGGTAGCTTAGTAGATAGAGCACTGGCCCTGGAGTCAGGAAGATCTGAGTTCAAATCTGGTATCAGACCAGACACTTGACACTAGCTGTGTGACCCTGGGCAAATCACTTAACCCTAATTGCCTTGCCAATAAAAAAAAATGGTTCTTGCTGGCCCTTAGAGTGGTGAGAACAATATGAGTCTTCTCCACCTCCCCCAGTTGGAGAAAAGGAAGAAAACTGGGATCAGTTCAGGGATGCTTGAGCACGTAAAGGCAGAGGAAGATAACCAATGGGACAAAGCAGGAAATGGGAAGGTTAACAGGTGGAAAGGGGAGGGCTCCATGGACACTTTCTGTTCTGAAACTTCTTATGTTCCTCATTTCATTAACAGCGGCAGCAGAATTTCATGGACAATTGACATTGAGCACTAACAGGGAGGTAATGAGAGAAAGAGGCTTCAGGTAAAGGCTGTTTGTATTTAAATTTTTTTTTTCTGGGGGAAGGAGGGTGGTGTTTTTAAAAAGCAATTTCAGAGCTGGCCAAAGTTACCACTGATTTTAGCTTTTCCATGACCTCCACAAGGACAAAGAAAGATGTCAGAATTGGTGGGGCAAGGTAGATTTTTCTCTGTCCTCAACCCCCTACTAGCCAACACACTCCCAAAGGCTGGTGGGGAGGGCAGGAGTAAGGCTGCAGATTTCACAGTCTCTCAGACTTGGGATTGTTTGGGAGGAGCACAGGGAGAATGGCTGGGAAATGTGTCCTTGGCAAGCTCGGAGAGAATCAGTCACTCCATAATATGTATTGTCTATCTGCTGCTGCGTGAAAAACCCTGTGATGTCTGAGGCAAGGAGGAAGGATACCTAGAAACAGAAGGCAAAGCTGATGCCCTCAGGAAGTTCACAATCTGCTTGAGGAGGTAGAACATGACCATGTAGGAAAACCACCCAAACTCTTTGAAGACAGTGAGAATACAAGTATCAATAAAGGTAATATAAAACTACACACATGAGCAATGAAGGGAGGGAGAGAACTGAGTGATCACAGGAAGGAAGTGAAATGCGAGATTTCTGAGACAAATTGTGTTCTGAGCAGTGAAGGGGTGTAGGTCCTTAGATAAAGGAAGAAAAGAAGCTGGAGGATGCCTTTGAATTTGGATTTGGACCTAATACAATAGGCAACAAGATTTCCATGCATGGGAGCAGTCCAATTAGCATGGTATTTCGAGAAAAATAACTCTAGCAGTTGCGTGTATTGGAGGGATGAGAGACTGGAGGAAGGCAGGAAAAACTTGCAGTTCAGATGCTGAGCAACTAGGCCTCCTCATCTACTCTAAAGCAGAAGTAGGAATGGGTAAGAGGCTAAGAGGTAAGGGAAAGCAGGCTGGATGCTTGGCGGCAGGGACACTTTCTCAGCCACCTTTGCATTCTCCACCGTGCCTAGCACAGTAGGCTCAATAAATGGGATTTTGGTTAATTGATCAATCCATGCAACCTGGGTTTCCAGATCTACTCCAATAATTAATGTTCAGCAAAGACCAGCACTAGATCAAAGACACTGCATAGTGGAGGTGAACCAGGCCTAGGGGTAGAGGGGTTGAGTGATCCAGAAAGGTAAGATGCTCAAGGGAACATAAGACAGTGAGCGATCTAGAAAGAAACATTAATATGGTTATTAATCATTGAAGATTCAGACCTAAGAGGTACCTTGGTCAACTATGAGGACCAGGGTTGGGAGCAGACTAGTTCCAGAAGGGCACCAGAATCTAAATCATACAGATAGAAAAGAGAGATAGAATGATTTTTGGGCATAGCTGTAGATCAGACTGGTCCTGATGTCAGGAACACCCGAGTTCAAACCCAGCCTCAGACACTTAATAGCTGTATGACCCTGGACAAGTCACTTAACATTTGTTTGCCTTAATCCACTGGAGAAGGAAATGGCAAACCACCCCAGTATCTTTGCCAAGAACACTCCATGGACAGGATGGTCCATGGGGTCATGAAGAGCCAGACACGACTGAACAACAAGTAGATCTGGAAGAGGTAGAGAAGCTATCTAGTTTAACCCCTTTATAATATAGCTAGAGGATGAGTGACTTGCTTAAGGTTCAATAGGTAGTTAGTGACAGAGGTAGAATCTGAACCCAGGTCCTTTGACTCCAGAGCCAATGTGCTTTCTGCTATTCTATATTATTTCTCTTGCTCTGAAAAAATCATTTGTGGTGATAGATAATAGATAATAGAGCAGGCTAAGGCCCTGTGACCCACCTAACCGCCCCCACACACACACATACATACAGGCTGTGTATACTAGGAATTTCTCTAGCTAGTTTTACAGAGAACTCCATACTGCCCACAGGGAGCAGAGTGTGATGGCATACAGTCCCAGAATCAGGAGGTAACCCTGGAACAAAAGCTTGTCAAATCGGTACAGGATCATAAGCCATGAAGCCTCCTGTTGGGCAGTCTGGTCCAGAGCCTGAATGCAAGAGCTGATGGACTGGAGCTGGGCCAGGGCCTCCTGCAGAAACCCCACCTGGGGCCGGTGCTCGTGACAGGGAAGAACATCTGAAATGAGGGGAGAAAACAGTCTAGGTTTGTCCAGATTCAGTTTTCCATTCGAGGCTAAGACCTGGAACTTAGTTGGCATGAGGAAAGCTGTAGGCGAAGAAGTTTCACACCCTGGTGGATGGAGTGAGGCAGGGCGGAACAAAGACAAAATCGCAATGTGCACTATTAATTAGCATTCAGCTTAGGCAGTATCCTTGGAGTTATCTTTGATTCTTCCCTCTCCTTCACTTCCCATATCCAAACAATCTACCATGTCATGCTGATTCTCCCTCCATTGTATCTCTTCTCTTTTCTCCACTCACATTGCCATTATTATAATTCTGATCTTCATGACCTTTCTCCAGACTATTACAATAGTCTCTTGCCTGGTCTCTTTGCCTCTAATTTCTCCCCATTCCAATATTGTCTCCAATCTTGCTAAGGTAATTTTCTTAATGTGCAACTCTCACCATGTCACTCTTCTAACCAAAAACCCTCAGTGGCTCCTAATTGCCTAAGTGATACAATACAGTTCTTTCAGCTGGGATTGAAAAATCTAGCTTCAACCTATCTTTCCAGGTTTATTTCGCTCTGCTGTCCTTCACACGTTGCAGTCCAGCCATATTGGACTTCTAGCTATGCCCTGATCTTGTTCTGCCTTCTGCCTCTTTTCATTCACCCACTCTATCCCCATTCTTACAAAAACACTCCTTACATTTCTCTGGCTGTTGAAATCCTCTTCCTTCAAGGACTAGTTCAAGTACCACCTTCTCTACCAACCCTTTCCTGATTACATCCTCCTCAACTTTCTCGTAGCACTCTATCTGGACCTCCCTTTGTCCTTATCACTTTCTACTTTCTACATGCTTATCTGTAGATGTGGATAAATCATCTTCCTCCACAATTAGTTTATAAATTCCTTGAAGGCAAGAGCACTTTTTATCTTTGTATTCCCAACACCTAACAAAGCACCCTCCACTAGTAGGTGCTTGATAGCTCTTTGTTGAAATGACTTAAATGATGGAAATGCCAAAACCACAATGGCACATCTGAGGGCACTTGGGCCAAATAGATAGGGTTGGTTTCATGGGCTTGGGGGCCAACCCAACTTGTCCCATTTAGAGCCCTGGGGACATTGGGAGAAGGACAACTGGGATGGGAATGTTGTCTTGCTTTCTAACACTAAGTGAATTTAAAATCTAAGGCTTTGCAATCAAAAGCTTAGGTACTTTAGATTGTAAGGATATAACTAACTCACTAAAGTAGGGGTTCTTAACTTTCTGGTGCCATGAATCCCTTTGGCAGTCTAATAAAGCCTTGTAGATACCTTCCCAGAATAATATTTTAATGTATAAATTAAAATTCATAGAATACCAAATGAAACCACTTGTATTGAAATAGTTATTACAATACTTAAAAACAAGTTCACAGGTCCCACGTTAAGAACCCCAGATCTAAAGGATGAGGCACAAGCCAAAGAAGCCTGTTTTCTGGTTCAAATGAGACTGATTAGAAAGGGGATCAGGTGGATGGGCAGACAAACCTTTAGGTTCTGGGATGGGTCGATTGAGCTGGAGCCACGAGAGTGTTTTATAGATCTAAAATCCTTAGCACAGATCCATGATGCCCTCTGATGTTCCATCAATGTGAACTGATGGTGATAAAAATGAAGCATGGGGAGAGAGAAGGAAACTCCAGTCTTCTCACCTACCTGTTGGGGAGTCAGCTAAAATCAAAGAGGTTCTGGTCAGATGGGCACAGTCCACAGGTTTAGCCCTGGAGGTCCTTTGGAAACAAAAGAGGGGGTGGTTCTGCCTACTGCTTCTTTCTGTATGGAGGAACTTAACCAGAACGATAGACTTAGATAAGCTGAGAACCAGGAAGACCATACAGATTGTCAAGAAGACACCTGGAAAAAGGGGTCAGGCAGAGGTAAAGTTAGAAGAAAGATACAGTCCCTCTTCCTTCTCCAGAGTAAAAAAGCAATATCAAATTTTGTTGAGCAGTAGAGAAGTTAGCTCTCTCTTAGCCCCAAGACTACTCACCAATCAAAGGTGTACTCACTGCACTCCTGGGTACCTCATTTGACATGTTGACCTTGAAGACTGTGTAGCCCACCAGGATACTGGTCTTGAAAGTAATCCTGGTGCGGCAGCTGAGGGGTAGATAGAAGCTGCCTAAATCCATAACCATGAGGAAGATGCTAGGAATCAACAGATTTACCACATAGGCCAATGGTCGTCTCCGGATCACCACCTGAGAAGGGAGAAGGAATCAAGTAGGATGACCCCCTTCCGGGCTCCCCTTGCTCTATCCTGCCTATCCCATGTCCAGGGTTGTGGAATCTATAGCATGGAGTGGGATAGTCCTTTAAATTAAATGGTGTTTGTGCATCAAAGGCTTCTCCTCTAACACCATCCTGAGCTCCTAACTTTTTTCAGAGTTTGGAAGTTTCTTTACTTCTCTTTTAGAAATGTGTGTGACACTACTCCAGATTAGGAAAAATAGAAAGTTTCAAATTTTAACATTAAGGATTAGGGTTGAGGGAAGGGGTTCTATCAGTTCTTCCATATAGCGAATTCCTTATTAAGGAAACCACATCTTGTTCCTTGACAACTATACTGTCAAAGCATCTAGGCAGCCCAGGGGATGGTATATTTGGAGTCAGGAAGACCTGAGTTCAAATTCAGTCTCAGCTACTTGCTAGCTGTGTGACCCTGGGCAAGTCACTTAACCTCTGTTTGCCTCAGTTTCTTCATTTGTAAAATAGGGATAATAATAGCACCTACCTCCCAGGGTTATTGTGAGGACCAAATAAGATAATGTTTGTAAAGCGCTTAGCACAGTGCCTGGTACATAGTAAGCATTATATAAATATTAGCTATCATTGTTATTATTATTAAGCCATTTAACTGCTGTCTGCCTCAGTTTCCTTGTCTCTAAAATTGGGATGATAGCATTACCTTCCAGAATTGTTGTGAGGACCAAATGAGATATATGTAAAATGCTTTGCAAACCTTAAAGTGCTATATAAATACTAGTGGTTTTTATGCTGTAATGTGATTATTTCATGAACATTAGACCTGAAAATTGTTGATGAATATTTCATTAATTACCTAGTCTCCTTAGCTAAAATATAATGTTCTTAAGGACTGAGTTGAGAGGCAACAAGGCACAACAGATAGAGCACTGAGTTGGGACCAGAAAAACCTGGGTTTAAATCCTATCTCTTAGACTAAATGGCTGTGTGACCTCAGATTAGTCACTTAACTTCTCTGGCTTTAATCTCCCCATCTATAAAATGGGGTAGATGATAATACCTGTAGTATCATAGTAGGATTATTGTGAGGCTCAAATGAAGTTTGCTTTGCAAACTTGAAAATGTCCACTATTACACTATAAATCTTTTATATTCCCACTGGTACAATGGTAGGCATAAAGTAGATATTCAATAAAAATTATGGAGTTGGAATTGAATGACAAAGAACTTCCTGGCAAACAGGATTATGATAATTGTTGTTATTGTTGTTAACTATTATTGAATCTCATTTCCTCCTGTAGGAATTGAGGGCATTTTTAAAAACAGGATGGATTTTCATTTGTCTGGGATGACTTAAGGTAGACTTTTTAAGAAATCAGAGGAATGGATCTCAAGGTTCCTTTCAGCCAGAAGAGTCTTAAGATTCTGAACCAGCTGCCCTTGGAGACGATAAAATGAAATGTTAGGAAGTGTCATGATTCTCGGCCTGACTTGTTTCTCTTGTTAGTATAGAGCACCTCCAAAATCATAGTGTCTTCTTTGAGAAGTGAGCTCAGAAGGAGAAAAAAACCTGGTGGGGTGGAGCTGGGGTGGAGGTTAGAACTGAGCTGGGAGAATACTCACAGCAAGGAAAGACTGACTAGATCAGCCCAAGGAGGGGGGCAGAGCGCCACCTCATTGATCAGCCTCATCAGCCATTGGTTCTGGGAGCGCATCTCAGTTCTGTAGGGCTAGACAGGCCAAAATCACTTGGCTGATTTTAGCCTAGTGGTTATTGGACTTTGTTTTTGTTTTTTGACATTAAACATAATTGGCTGAGTATCTAAAGCAGAGAGAGACATTCACCACTTTGCAACGATTTGGTTAAAACCCTTTTCCACAAAAAGCAGCCAAGAAAAACAACAACAAAATTAACTGTTTTCAACCTGTACCTCTCCTGTTTATGTCAGCAAGCAGCAGTTTATGTTGATGACAGAAGATGGGAATCGGGAGAATAGGGAGTTAAGATGTTCAAGAAAATAAAAAGGTTTTCTAGTAAAGTCCCCACACCCATGTTTCTGGGAGATATTGGAATCATGATGGCTTTGGCCAGAGGGCTGACCTAATGGGATGATGGAAAATCATCTAAGCCACAACTCCAGACAAACCCGCTTCTTGTGATTGATGAAGGCAAGAAATCTCCCAGTGATTCAGTTGTGAATGTTAGATTGATTAAGAACTCTCTCAGTACTTCAGCTGGAGTTCATACAAAAGGAAAGCCCAAAGAAAGAGGAAAGATCCTTATGTGAAAAGAGCATCAGTCTAGGAAGGAGTCAGGGGCAGAGAATTTCAAATTCTCCTTTGGCTGCTGGTTAGTTGAATGACTGTCAGAGGGTCTTTTAAACTCTCTGGGTCTCAGTCAATTCTTTTATTCAAAGAGGGAGTCGGTGTGGTAGAATGGAAAGAATGCTGAAGTCACAGGACCCAATTTTGAATCCCCTCAGTTCTGCCACTGACTACTTGTGTGACCTTGGGCAAATTACTTGACTTCTCTAGGCCTTGGCTTCCTCATCTGCCAAATGAGAAGGTTGGATTAGAGGTCCTCCAAAGCCCCTTCCAGTTCTAGACCTATGATCCTATTAGAGTAATGAACTTTGTCTCCATTGGAGAGAAAGTTGTGGGAACAAACGAGGTTAAAACCATGAATCACTTTGAGAAAAGTCTTTGGGTTAGTCCTAGTTGTCAGAATTATTATAATTGCCCATACAGGGGTCTGCATGGTGCGAATTCCACAGTCTAATTTTCATAGAAGCAGAAGACTATAGGGGTAAATCAGGACCAGAACAAAGGGGCAGCAGGTACGATTTCAAGTGGCTACAATTACAGAGGTGGTGACATTTTGTCAAACTGGGAATCATAATTGGGACTTGACAGGATAAAAAGGGAGCAGCGTTGAAAGGATACAAGGTATGT
>NW_020955176.1:367072-368573 GCF_900497805.2 Vombatus ursinus
TTGGTTTTGTTTTTAAGAAGAAGAAGAAATGGGGGAATTTTAATTTGATGGAAGAAGGGGTGCCCCTAGACAGACTGCCCCTAGAATCAATTCTGGAAGGAGAGAAAAAACCCCTTTTGCAACACTAGATAGCAATAAGTAAATAAACTTTAAGTGGGAACCGAGTAACTGTGTATCTGTCAATATGACTCCCAGATCAGTAGATGAAATGGGGATAATCTGTTTGGATTGATGTTGGGATGGAATCACTCTCCCTCTATGGAGGCAGGGAGACTAGATGTACTAAACAGCTGGAGGTCCTGTCCTGTCCAGTGCAGAGAATCTGTGCCTGGAATAAGAGTGTGGAATGATCTCAAAAGAAACTGACTTGCTGAGATAAGATTCTCTGAGAGCTGTTACACCCTAGGACAAATACAGAGGCAGCATCTAACCGGACCCTGGGATGGGTGGAAAGTGGTACCAAATTTGGCTCAGTGAGAAGCTACTCTTTCTGGATCCATCACTACCCAGAGCCCATCATTTCTAATGGACTAAAGGAGCCGGTGCCTTTAAATTCCACAGGAAAGGAAGAGAAAGCACTTTAGTTTCAGTCCGTGTTCTCCATTAGACACCCTTCAGGTGTTAGCAATATTATGCCACAATTTCATTATCCATTAAAGCCAGGTAATAATAAGTACACAAAGGTATTTGGAGCCTATTGATGTTAATGAAAGAGATCAATCTAATTCAGAACGTGTGTGCCGAGAGCTCCTTGGAGATGGAATAGGCCCCAAGGTTAGCCTCTAATTGCTTCCTTGATGGTAGACCCCACCAGTACTTAATTTTGCATGACCGTCTTTATGACATAGTTGGAATTTTGACGCCCAGATTCACGCTCCATACAGAAGCCCATTTCCCTCTCTTCCCATCCCCCTCCCCAACATTCCAATTTTGGAGAGCACTGGGAAAGTTACTGCCACTCAGGTAAGTTCCTCTGTGTCCCTAACCGGGAACACCATGAATCTGGCTTGTAGGTTGAGGAAGATCCCACTGAGGGGTGCCTTTCTCCTAGTATCTCGAGGACTGTCTCCTTCTGTATTCCCTCAGAGAGAGAAAATTGATCCCACTGGACAGAGTTTAAGTTTCTGTCCATGTTATTAAATCCCTAGCCAAACGTATCATCAGTATGCCACAAATATTATATGATAACTAGGATTCCACACCTATTTGAAGTGACATCAGAGAAGGTTTATAAAGTTATGATTAGTCCTTTATCACTTGTTGAGGGGGCTAATGGTACCCTAGTATTTACAGAGAGGAGAAAACTCTCCTGTTGGATTTGTGAGACCTCTCATCTGCAGGGTGATTCATATCTGCCTCTGGAAAGGAACAAAGGAGAGTGATCCTCTTTTCCCCCTTGAGTACTCTTTATTCCACTTTCCAGGCCATACCGGGTTCCTGCCTGAAAATCCATAAATCAGAGTGGGATTGTCTGAACTTGGATCAGTGCTGGGTTAGAGCT
>NW_020955176.1:368657-375049 GCF_900497805.2 Vombatus ursinus
CTCCTATGGCTGTTGGAACAGGTCCCAGGATCCTCAGAGACATCCGTGTTGGAAGAAATATCTGTGCTCTGGGCCCCCTGCTGAAAGTAGCCCTGACTTCAAAGCATCATCTGCCCCCTCTAATAAACAATACGTGTTGTAGAGCCAGCAGATATGATTGCACCATTAGCTGGGATCTGTCTGGACTTTTAGCTACTTAGATTCAGTGCGAACAGCCACAGTATACAGAAGGACTGAAGGAGTAGCACATTTACAATAGATTATTGCTCCCCCATCTTCATTTTCATATCCCTTACTGTGTGACAGTAGTTGGGGTAGAAGAGGGTAATTAGATTAGAAGGAAACTGGCCTCCTCTTTCAGATGACCCTCCAGCACAGGACTCTGTTTGCCTCCTTCCAACTGGTGCTCCCTCCTCCTTACAAGACAGCAGTACCATGGAGCTGAGGGTCCTTGCTCTGCTCTATGCAGTGAAGAGAGACTAGGGCCCTATCTTATAGGCAGTGGAATGTTGAAGTCCTCACACTGCAGGATGTATCTAAATACCTTTTCATAAAGGTATGACTGAGTCTATGGATTTATTACAAGATTCAGTGTATAATGGGAATGGAGCAAGTAAAAGGGCATGGGAGATTAAAGGAGACCAGGATCTAATAATCAATCAACTTCAAATCTTAATTGAAGTTATAGACCCTCTGATTAGCCTACCCATCCTAGAATCAGAACCACATGTTCCATGAGAATGACCATATTCTTTTCCACTGTACCCTAGAAGTTTTCTCCCTTACCTGGGGGGGGTCCCATCCTGGTCTCCAGCAAAAGCTTCAGGGGAAAAAAAGTTTAGAAAAGTATCTGAATGGCTCTTTTTTTTCTCTGCATGCTTTGGCAATGCCTACAAAGAGGAAATATGACAGGGGAAGGGGGGAAGAAGTTGTGGGCAAGACTCCTGAAACTTAGAATGTTTGCTTTATGCAAACTCTTCGTGCCTCAGTTTTCTCATCTGAAAAATGGAAGTAATGCTCTTAAGATTCTCCACCTAGGCACTGAGAGGATAAATTGAGAGCTGGGGTAAAAGGGTTGGATGGAATTACAAATGATTACTGCTTTTGCGGAGGCTCTGTGCCTGTATATTTCTCAGCGTGCTGGCCCTGTCTCTGCCTTTGTTTGTCTCCTTCATGCAGTGTAGGTAATGGTGTGTGCATCATTCTGTGGAGCGCTTGATAGGTGACTGTTCCACCTGGCACGTGGTAGTCCTGTGCATTTCCCTTTAATGCTCTCCATTATTCGGGCTGCATTAATAATGTTTGCAGGCTGATATCTTTAAAATTAATGAGGTGTTTACTCTTATCCAAGAAACTCATCAAAATAAAGGCAAGGGAAAGTTTCCTTTTTTTCCTCCTTCTAGCAAAAGAGGTGGACAAGTAAGCCCCAGTGCAGTCTTTGCTAAGAAGATAGAGGAAATCAAGGCAGAATACAAACTTGCTGCTAGAAGGAGGATTGCCATTATCACAAATGGCCTCATGTAGTAGTTAGGTCATAAGTTCTGTACATGCGATAAATATTTGGTGATTGAATGGAAGTGGATGTGTGGTAAGGGAAGGGAGAACACACACACAGTTAAGCAGGGAGTCCCTGGGCTTCACTGGTGCTCTACTGGGTGTACTTGGAAGTCTGGGCATTCCTCAGTAACTTGTGGTAGAGGTGCTGCTGAACATTGCTCTAAGTCACTGCCGGTTTTTTCTCTCTTAACACCCGGATACTCACTGGCACCAGGAGCCTTTGCAAGGAGCTCCCAGGCTTAGTCTGCCTTCTAAGCCTGAAAGGGACAGTTTCTTGCTGAGTGTATCTTGTGGGCACAGTGAATAGATCAAGCATGCAACACTACTTACAGCTTCTACTTTTTTTGCGTCAGTTCTGTTACCTCTCTCGGTGTGAAGAATTCATCCACCCCTCTCAACAAGCCATTCTGACCCAGAGCTCTACTGAATGCCAATAGACTGGGGCTGGTCTTTTCCATGTAGCCATGTATTTTGTGAGGATGCCCAGATATAGGAAAGTTTTGGGCTCTAGGGTGGCTAAAGGGTAAGCTGTGACTCATTTAGTGGGATGTGCAAGCAGCCTACCTTTTTATCACAGCACTCTCTGAAGCACTAGATTTCAATTCTCCCCCCGAACATCCTCACCTTATGGTTTCCTCTGCTGGGGAAATTTCCATGTCAGCATATAGTCATGAGCACCCCTTGGTGGTCTGAGAACTATAGTTCCTCATCTTAATAAGGTCCAGTGGTCATCACTGAGATCTCATAGGGCCATAGGCTCATAGATCTGAAGCTGGGGGAGACCATAGGGTTATTTAGTCTAATCTCCTCATTTTATAGGTGAGGAATCTGAGACAGGTGAAATGAGCTTCTGATGGTCACACAGGTAGTAAGTGGAGAGTCAGGATTATAACTAAGAACCTCTGACACCAAAGCCAAAGGTCTTTTCAATACACACAGTCTATCCCTTGAGGTCCATCTTTTGAAGGTCTCTGTCAATTGGTCCTTCAATGCAAATCATATGGAATTTGTCATTTATATGAAATGAGACAATTATTGACTATTTATTTTTTTCTATAAAAGACTATCCTATATATTAGTACTACTTTCAAGGAGATCCTATTTTCCCCATTCATTTCAATGAGGATTTTGAGGAATGTACTAGGCAGTTAATTGGTCTATGGTATCTTTGTTCTTGCTAAAGCAGTATTGAAAAGCTTTGAGAATCAAGGCCACAGTGAGTTGACTGATTGATTCATTTCCTCAGCCCAGATCTCCCCTTCTCATTCTTATGCTGTCTGAAAAAAAAATGTGCTCTCTCAGTCCCTTTGTTTATGGACTGCCTGTACCTGGGAGGATAAGTGCATCACTCCAGGCCCTGTGGCTGGAACCTGAGGCTCCAGGATAAAATTGAGCCTGGAGAACTTTGCATAAACACAGTGCCTAACCACTCCCTCCAGGGGAAACTTGGGGATTCCTTCCCCCAATACAAAACACTACAGAGAGAAAATGAGCATCAAGAGGAAGGCAGTAAAGCACCTACATGAAACTGAATCTGTGCAAAGTCGCCAGCTTCACTGTGCATGACTTGATAGGTTGAAGGCACAGAAAGGAGTTCCCACTCGCCATCATTCACGAACGTCTTTTTGTCTTTCTTAATGTCTTCTGTGCTCCTCAGGAAGGCAAGATCTAAATCTGCCACTGGAAACAACAGAAACCATTGGTCTTCACATAGGAGAGGCTTCTCTAGCCTGCCCTCTTCTTTATTGCACTCCTTCCTTTCACTGCCATCATTATTCACACTATCATTTGTGTTGGGCTCCATGTTACATGCACCAAGTTGGGTCTCCCTGTTTTGAATACCAGTTGAAAATAGCCACGAAAAAACAGCGAGGATGAGAACTGGGTCATATTGTCCATGGGTTGATGGAGCTAGTACTTTAGTTTCCCTACATGAATAAAAGTTGTATCATCAGGCCTCCCAAATCAGAGGCAGTGTAGGTAATCCTAGGGACCAGATAGATAAACCCAGGCTTGAATCAAAGAACCATAGATCTAGAGAGGGAAAGGACTTCCAAGGTCATCTAGTCCAATGTCATCAGTTTACAGATGAGGAAACTGAGGCTGAGAGAGATTAAATGATTTACCAAGGTCATATAAGTAGGAAGCATCAAAGGCAGGATTTGAACCCAGGTCTTCTGACTCTAGCATCAGTGGTCCCCTTCTATATGATCCATGAAGCTATCAAAGTAATCTTCCCATTGCATAGGTCTGACCATGTCACCCTCCTTCTCTAAAGCCTACAGTGGCTCCTCATTGCTTATAGGATAAAGTACAAACTCCTCATCCAGGACTTCAAGACCTTCTTTTCCTGGCTCCAACCAGCCTTTCCAGTCTTACTTTCACACTACTCTGCTTCACATAGTTTTTCACATGTTTTCTCCCACATTTCTGAATCTGTGCAGGCAAGCTCTCTCCCAGGCTTAGATTGCTCTCTGTCCTTATCTCTACCTGTCAAAATTCTTCCCTTTCTTCAAGACTCTTCCCTTCCTTCCAGTTGGAAATTCTTTGCTCTCTCCTAAAGCTTTGCTACAACACTTGGCCCAGATCTCTCCTTCTCCCACATTGCTTTCTATCTTGTATTATACTTATTTAATATATGTTATATCCTCTCCACACACCCTACTGCCCAATAAAATGTTAGCTTTGTAAATACAGGATTGTGTTGTTTTCATCATTTCTTTTCTGGGAACCCAGCACAGTGCCTTGAAAAGATCAGGTACTTAATAAGCAAGTTGAGTTAAGCTGAATTGAATTCAATTGAATAAGCCAACTAATGACAAGGATAAAGTCAAGCAATGACAGATGTCAGCTGTTTTCACTCTGGCATATGTTCTCTCCGTAAGAACATTTTCCAGGTAGCTGACCCCATCTCTCTAAGTTTACCTGTGTGCAGGATGCTATTGAAGGTTAGACTGCAGTTCTGTGTATCAAATGGGAAAGCATATGTCTCCAAACTGCATGCAGAGACCACCTGGATGGGCTTATTGTTCTTAATGGTCCCAGATGAGTTCACGTAAACATAGGGAAGATCAGGCGATTTTTCAATGTCCACGCTACATAAAACACAAGAGAACTTGCTGTTGAATATATGGCCTGGGTTGGTTACACATTCCTGATTATACTAAGGGAGGGCTGCTCGGTACTGGCCACAACACCTATGACTGACCTCCATAAAGCAGAAGGAGATGGACATTTCCCTTGGGATGATTCAATACTGGTAGTGGCCTCAGTAATGACATTCTCATGAGTTTTTCTCTGTAGCTCTATTTTAGTGCTATTTTAGTCTCAGAGGGCAATAATCCTATTCCTACAGTAACTCAAGCATCCATACTTAAATGTTTATCTCATATGAAGTCAACTCACTATATTTAAGGTCCACTTCGATTCTAAAATTCTATTCTTTCTCTCTTATATATACATGACAACATAGCATTGGCTCAAATTAAGAAACAATCATAAGATAACTTAGAATGAAAATAAATAGCCATTGGTCTGAGTACTCTAACCAGTCTATGCTCCATGGAAACAGAACCAACTCCACATACAATTCATTGATGATGATATCTGGGGCCCAGATGGCACTCAGTGGAAGGGAGATTTCTCCTATTCCATCAAACATACTGGAGTTCCAGGCTAAAAACTCATCATTCCAAATCTGTAAGGAGTTGGAGAAGAAACTTGTCATAATGTAGCATTGCTAAAGAATAGAGAAGTTTAGATTGATAAGCCCTGGGTGCTATCTATGGATAAAGTAAGTAGATTTCTCCCCTTCCCCCCCACCTCAATACCAATTATAAAGATTATGGTTAGCCCTAAACCAGAAATAGTAAACATACATTTCATATGGCATTCAATAAGGTGAGTTTAGCATTTAAACCCTGGTTAATCATGTATCAAACAAGGAAGCACTTATTAAGTGTCTACTATATGCCAAGCACTACATCCAAGAAATAAAGATAAATAATAAGTGAATAATGTATATTCTTTATTAGGATAATTATTTTTTACATCAGCTCTAGATCAGGATTCCAGCATGCATAGAAGGAAACGTGCTCAGTTACCTCTTGGTACCATACACTAGTCTTTAGTTTTTGATTCTGTGTATCCTGCAGGGTCAAAAAGAAAGAAAGAAACATTTGAATACCACATTAAATCTCAGAATGTCAATAAATCAAAGACCGAGTTCAATGGTATGTCATTTCAGGAGGAAAGAAATCAAATCTCACCAAGCAATCCTGATTTTTTAAGCATCACCTTGACTCTTCTTGGCTCTCTTAAGTTCCCATTTATTATGCACACCTGTCTCTATGAGCTTTACTATATTACCTGTGACAAAATGGCACTTTGACTGCACTTGACACTCCGAACGAATCACTAGTTTCTTTTCCACTCTAATTAGTTACTCTGCCATTAATCAGCATGAAGAATAATATATATTCTTAGCCAATCCTGAGCTAAAATATGAGACTGAGCTTTTATTTGTAATCAAGATATTATTAATAATCTTTTAAAGTATGTTGTTTTAGCTACTACAGGCAGTTACTCATATTGTCACACTGCGTATGGATTTTCCTGCTCCTTAAAAGAGGCTGAATAGGCTGAACATAAATGAAGTGTATTGTGGATGACAAGACAAATGCAATTCCCCGAGGCTTGCAATGAGTCAGTGATCATCTTTAAAAACTACCATCTCTCAATATGGACTCCAGTGAAGAAAATCCTAAAACTGCCAGGGTACTGGGGGTTGGGACAAGAGGAGCAGTGGGGGGGGGGAACAGTCAATGGTCTTGAAA
>NW_020955176.1:375097-375958 GCF_900497805.2 Vombatus ursinus
GGGTTTCTAGGGAATGTATGGGGGGAGGACAGATATTTGCAGTTAAAGGGATCTTCACGAACTCACATCTTCCTTTTGCCTCTCAGTGATAAGCTGTTAATGAAGGCTATGCCTTTAGAGAGAAAAAAAATTGGGAAAGAAGAACAAAATCCAAGATGAAGAAATATGAAATGTAAAGTCCTCTTTTGTATACATTCTAACCTGCTGTTTTCATGTCCCACTGTTATTTTGTGGTCTGATCTTGGCTCAAAGCCCAGGAGTCCTTGAGATAGGCAAGAGCCCAGTCTTCTTTTGTGTTTTGTATGGTGTTTAGGGCATGCCAGTTCTCAGTAAATAACAAATCATAGCTCTTGTGTTGGTGCTATGAAAGCAACTGGCAATCGGCCTTTACTAGGTTTTTTCCTTCTCCTGGATTGAAAGCATAAGATCAGTTATGTGCCAATATGTTGTTGTCCTCCTACCTACCCCCAACTTCACTCAGCATAGTTGTCATTTGAAGTTAATATTATAACCTGGAAAACTGACATCCCCTTTTGCCATTAAGAAAATGGGAGAGCCATTGCTGAAACCTTTCAGAGAAAGGGGGAAAAGACAGGGTTTTAAGCAGATGTGGGGATGCCCTGCTTTAGTACCTCCACAAAGGTGAGTCTAGATGGAGCATGTTTACAATCTTTCATGGCCACTGAATGGATGCTATGAGGCAGTCAGGTTTTGGAGACCTGTTCCCTAGCATTATACAATAGGAGAGGATTGAATTCATCAGTAATTCCCAGTGGAACAGCTTGTAGCCACTATAAAGGGTAACTCATAGCCAAGATAGGCTCAGCTCATGTCCTGGCAGTTGAGATAAAGCCTTTATTA
>NW_020955176.1:375966-376086 GCF_900497805.2 Vombatus ursinus
AAGCTCAGACCAGGTGAGAATAACTCATTGTCATTCCCACCAGTTTGGGGATCATGGAATGTCCTTCCTTGCACACTTCCCCACAAAAACACAAGAATGGAGGTTTTAATCCTAGCTCCA
>NW_020955176.1:376118-390228 GCF_900497805.2 Vombatus ursinus
TTTTGCAATGAGGAGCTCCGCAGCTGGAGAGAATAAGGTCTAATGCTGTAACCATTGTTGGGAGACCTGGGAGTTAACTTTGAGAATTTCAGCCTCAAGGTACTTAAATTCTTAGTCTGCCTCTTGACAGTATCTTATTCACAAGAAATGATCTCTTTACATTAATTAAATGTACATGTTAACCTTTTCCTCCTTCCCCTTTAATTGAAGTTAGAAAAGTTCCTTCATCAAATCAGAGTCATGAGGATGGGGAGAGGGGTCCTTTCACTGTGTTGCTTTATTCTCACGATTATTTTATCCATTACATTCTTGATTGTCTGCAACGATGGTGCCTTAATTCATTTCTCTCTTCTTGCCCACTTCTCTGCTCAATTGCTTTTACTTTCGAGGATTTTTCCCTAATGCCTGCCTGATGGGGGTGGGTAGGCTTCATCTCTCCAAACCCAAATAACGCAATGTCAAAAAAGGGAGTTTGAGGCCAAAACGAAAATCTTTTAGTCAAAGGAAACAAGTTTCTCCATGCCAGCTGGTGAACATAATTGGTTCTCTGGTGGCATTATTCACAGCTCTTCCCCTGCGTATCTTATTTTTTTTTATTTTCAGATACCTTCCATCTTGCTTGTTAAAAGCAAAGGATATTTCAGAGAATTGGAATTCATTAGTCTTCCTAACAGAGGGAGCCTATTTAGATCTAAATTGGTGGTTAGCAAATATATAGATAATTCCTCCACATTCTTATTTATCTTTCCCAGTTCCGGAGACTATAGAAACAGATGCCTCAACGTCTGGCTAGGAGGCTCTAGTCAATGGACTGGAATACAAAGGTATCTGGGATTTGGAATTGACAAAACTCAATAGAAACAAATTGGAACTCTTCACTTTGAGCAGATTATCTCTAAAATCAGATTTCCCTAAGGTACTCATAATACCCAGATATTCTCAAACAAGACTGTAGTCTTTTATATAAACAAAATAGGAGGCACACCATCGCAGTAGAAGTGAGGTACAGGGATGAAAGCTGGGCCATGAGCTCTTCACTCCTAACAAAAGTTATCAGCGGTTCAGCCGCTCTATTTACATTGGGAGTAGCCTTTCTTGAGTGGAGTCTGCACAGCATCAAGTCTTTTGAAGCTTTTGATAGCACTCATTTCCTGTACCAACAACCTTGGCCTTAACCCTCCAATGGGCAATGCAGATAAGCAAATAAATGAAAAGCACTTCATAAATCTTTAAGTGCTATATAAATGTAAGCTACTGCCATTTCAGGACATATTCAGAATAGCCAAGACGGACATAAAGACAATAACTGGAAGTGACATAGCAATTCTCCATTCATTCAGTCAATAAGCATTTATGAAGTAACTACTATGTGCCTGGCACTGTGCTAAGTGCTGGAGATATTAAGAAAGGCAAAAGATACATTTTAATTGAAAGGCATTAGGTTGACTATGACATAGTCTTTTTTCTCTGGGATAGATAGGACATGTGCATGAGTAAACATAACAGGGCAATATGTGAAAAGAGCTATAAAAGTATCAGCAAAGTTCTAAAGTAGTTCAGATGAGGGACAGATTACTTCAGTCTGGGCAAGAAGAAGGGACTGGCGGTGACTTTGGAGCATGCAGCATTTGAAGATTGAGCCTTGAAAGATGGGTAGGCAGGGCAGCTGGGTGGTGAGATGGATAGAGCACTGGGCCTTGAAGTCAGGAGGACCTGAGTGCAAATCCAGCCTCAGACACTTGACACTTACTAGCTGTGTGACCCTGGGCAAGTCACTTAACCCTGATTGCTCACCAAAAAAAAGCAAAAAAAAAGATGGGTAGGAATTTGAAAAGATGAAGTAAAGGAAAGAAGGGCATTTCTGGCATAGGAAATAACATTTAATTATATACTTATTAAGTGCCAACTATGTGCAGGAAACTATACTAGACATCTTCTTGGGGTTGTAAAGACAAAAAAAAAAGTTCCTGCCCTTGAGAACTTTATATTCACTCTACTGAGCTGATGGGACAGGTACACTTACATAAGTAAAATCAAGAATTTTTTTTAAGGGTACTAATAACTTGAGGCATTGGGAATACTTATCAGAAAAAATGATGCTAGAGCTCAGCCTTGAAGGAAGATATAGGTTTCAAGGGGGCAGTGCTGAAGAGGAAGGGCATTTTAGGCATAGGCACAAAGACATGAGTCAGGAGATAGAATGCTATGCTTAGGAAACCAGTAATAAGACTAGAGTTGTGGAAATATAGTTTTCATGAAAAGGAATAAAATGAAATAAAGCTGGAAAGGTAGGTTGGATTCTGACTGTGCAGGATGTGCACTGTTGGGCTGAGGAGTTTTTATTGTATCCTGGAGGTTATTGGGCATCACTGAAGGTGTTTGAGGAAGACAGACAGTGGCACAGTCAGACCTGTGTCACTGGATGGTCCTTTTGACAGTTCTGCAAAGGATGAATAGAAAAGAGGGGAGACCAGAAGCAGAGATACCAGTCAATTATTACTATAGCCCAAATAAGAAGTCATAAGAACACTGGAGCTAAAAGGAATCTTAGAGTTAATCTAGTCCGAACCTCTTGTTTTATAGATAAGGAAAGCGGCTTGGAAGGGTTAAATGACTTGCCCAAAGTCACATAGGTAATAAGGGGGAAGGAGGGAGTAAGCATTTATTAAACATCTACTATATGCCAGGCTCTGTGCTAAGTACTTTACAAATACTATCTCATTTGATTCTCACAAATATGGATGTTTTAGTTGCTAAAAGGGGGCAGAAAAGAATATTCATGAAAAGAAAACAGAAAAATAGACTGGAGAAGATATACAGACTTTCATTAAATGTTGAGGAGAGATGTAAGCTCTGAGGACCTAAGAGAAAACTGCTCCTCAGTCTCTCTCCCAATCAACCCGATTCCCAGAAAAAAAGCTGCAGCTCCTGCCTATCAGCTTTGACCAGTTCTTGTCATCACCTGTCTTCTGTTTTCTATAAACAGCTCCTCCTATCAACAACTATGCCTTCTTTCCCAATTCCATCTGGGCTCAGCTTCCTTTCTTGCTCCTATTATCAACTGGTCATCTACTACCCGTCTTATGCCTTCTCCTTCTTCCCTTTCTTCTGGCTTTTCATGTCTCAAATCAGGGCCTCCTCATAAGCAGCTAACCACTTCTAACAAGATATCAAACTAAAAAAAAAATTTCATCTTCCTATCAGGTGTGACCCCAGCGGTCTTTATATAATCTTCCCCCAAAAGTTAATTGACTTATGAGTTATTAATTATAATAAAGTTCAAACTCTGAAAATAGTCACATGTTGATGGACCACAATGCCTGCAGCCATCATTAACTCGATCAGCACAGTACCTTCAAATAGGTGCTCTTAGTACATTTATCTAAAGGGGTATTTCTCAGGTCCTCATAGAAGTCTCTACTCAAGATTTTACCTGAGAGGCTGTTTCTTTCCAAATTGATTTGGTCATTTTTCCTTACACAAATATTCTTTTTCTGCCCTTTTCAGTAGCTGAAATGTTCTTATACAAAAGGGGTAACTTTTTAGGTAGAATCTATAAGATTCGGCAACTAATTGGGCAAGGGGGGATAAGGAAGAGAGGAGAGTCAAGGATATTTCTGAGGCTGCAAACCAGAGGTAACCTAGAGGATAGTAGTACCCTCAACAGAAATTGAAAAGTTTGGAAGACAAGATGATTTAGTCAGGAAAGATAATGAATTTCATTTTTGCACATGTTGAATTGGAGATACTGATGGGAAGGAGACGGCTACTAAGTAGTTGGCAATGAATGGCACAGAGCTTGAAAGCATGGAGTATGCTTTGACTACAGGGGTGTGCTTGAGCTGGAACAGGCTTTTGAGAGTCAATTGTTAAATTTTAGTGTGAGCATTTATATCTTGGAGATTGGCAAACACTACAAATGCAGAATTTGTTGGGGCCCAAAGAGAAACAGGAGCAATTCTATCTTACCTTAAATTGTGTGAGACTAGAAAAAAAAAAAAAGAGTAGAGGAAGTACGTCTCAATGCCTTAGCTATAGCTCTAGGGCCAGACTATGTAGTTACACAGTTCGTATGACATTTCCTTGGCCAAGTTGTACTGATGATCCAATCTGGCCAAACCTCTTAAGTAATGCCACGACAACCCAGTAACAAAATTTCCAAGTAGTAGTATCTCCTTTATACAGTTGAGGAAATGTCCCAGGGCTCCAAATTTACATGTAGGAATCTGTCCCAAAGGAGTTTCAATTTAGAGCTTGGTTAACGCTGGGCCTTTCTTAGGGGACTATTAGCTGGAATTAAATTAAACATCTTTCAGGATCTTCAGTCCACCTATTTTGTGCGTGAAAAAGAGGCTGGAAAAACCTTTCACCCTACTACCTTCCCTATCACCATAGAAGACAACATCATCCTTCTAGTCCCTCAGGCTCACAACTACTCATTATCTCTCACCCCTCTACCACCCCCCATATCAAGTCAAAAGCCAATGCCTGTTGATTTCACCTTTGTAGTATCTCACTGTCTATCATGTCAGGAATGCTTTCCCTCTTCTGCTTGCCTACTGACCTCCATGACTTCCTTTAAATCCCAACTAAAATTCCTTCTTTTATTGGAACTTTTCCCCAATCCCTCTTAATTCTAGTCTTTCCTCTGGTAATGATTTCTGATTTGTCTTGTATATATAGCTGCTTGTTTTGTATAATTTTGTTTATTTTTGCATGGTGTCTCCCCCATTAGATTGTAAACTCTTTGGTAGCAGAGACTTTTGCCTCTTTTTTGTATTCCCAGTGTTTAGCACAGTACCTGGCACGTAGTAGGTGCTCAATAAATGTTTATTGATTGTTTGAAAAGTACAACTAGTTGACAGAAGGAGAATTCTATTTTTTTCAATGACATGAAACATGTCATTTAATTGGTTTAGGGTCATATTTAAACTTTAGTGTGGAAATCTACATTAAAATTACTTGGACTAAATAACAAGTACAACAAAAAATCTTATTGTAACTTCTGTCATTCAAAATGTAAGTTTTGCATTTGTTTTCTCATCAGTTTCAATGCCCAGTACTCATCCAATAAGTCACGGCAAAAGTACTTAGGCTCAAAGCACAGCACTTAAAAGCTAACATATATCCATTAAACCTATACTCATTCTGTCTCATTTCAAAATAGTGGATTTGGCAAAAATCTACTTTTAAATTAATCTGAGATCTGAGTTATGTGGACTGTTTCCCCTTGTTATCTTGTAATTAGGAAGTCTTCTATGACTAAAAGCAAAAACAAAAAACAAAACTCAGCCATCTTAGAATCAGTTGTACCTAGCCTTTGGCAGTGTGTTAGGTAGGAGCATCTCTAAGTATTAAAACACTTTATTCATTTTATATACACTGAGTATTTCTTTCTTTATTCCTAATTTCAGATGATCACAAGTGAATATTCTCTTAATTGAATTATTATCACTAGGCAAATGCTTAAGCATGGGAAAGGAAGGCTATCTTTTGTCTTTGTAGTTCTTATGAATGCTTTGTATGTCCATGGCACATGCTAAGGCTGGGGCTAGGAATAGGCAAGATAGGGAAACTTACACACAGAGTTGGGGTCATGATAAGGGATATTTTTAATATTACCTTTTGAAAATGTACATATTTTTAATGCAGGAAGTGTGGCTTCTCATGACAAGTAGGTATTTTATTTTGTGATCATTCATGTCATGAGTAACGGGGAATGCTCAAAACTTGTGGCAGACAACTATTGTTGTAACACAACTGTTCTTTTTAGAGGTCCGTGTTTTGATGACAGAAGGAGAGCATTTGTAATTTTCAAACCCTGCTCAAGATTCACAAAAGCCTAGTCCTAACTTAGAGAATCTTCTTTGTAAAGCATTTTGAATATGTACTAGTTAATTCCTANACAGAAGGAGAGCATTTGTAATTTTCAAACCCTGCTCAAGATTCACAAAAGCCTAGTCCTAGCTTAGAGAATCTTCTTTGTAAAGCATTTTGAATATGTACTAGTTAATTCCTGTAAGTTGTCTCTTTCTAGCATCAGTCGGGGCTTTGTCTAGTGGGAATTTTGATCAAGAATCCCCGATGACATGTATCTGGCATAAACTTCCCTTCCATTTCAACTGTAACTTCCTTTATATGGCACCTACTATGTTCAGGTATGATTAGCATCAAGTTTTATAAGGAGCTACCAGATATAAATAAAGGTAAGAGAAATGGTCCTTACCACATCCAACACAGCGTGGACTGATAAATCCAGGTAAACAGTTGTGACCTGAGTCCAATTTTGAACTGGTCTCACTCCCTTATGATAGTTCTTTAGCAACTTTTGGGTCAAGTGATGAAGAGTTGAATTGCTGAGATGATGAGTATGTGTGATTAGGATCCCTGAAAAGAAAACCTATGACCATCAGTAAGAGATGAGAAAGGGAGAGAATGGGAAGCACTAGATAAAGATCCAGGACCATTAGTTAGAAGTGAGAATAGGAGGCACTGGATGCAGATGAGTGATCAGTGAGAGGAGAGAGTGAGGAATGCAGGGCACTGGTCAGAAGCTTTCTGAGGGGTGTTAATGATTTCAAGATTTGATAGTGCTTGGTAGAGCTGACATTTTTCTTCTCTCATTTTTGGCCTAACACTTCTCTATAGTTAGTTATTGTAAAACTATAAATTTACTGGCTTCTTTCAGCTATTTGGAGTCTCAAGGTCCCTTACCCAAAATAAGTTGGTGGTTTAAACGCCCAGGGGCAAAATCTTATGGCAAAAACAAATGAACAAATCAATGCTTCTATTTTTTTGCAGGAGGCCCCGGATTAGTAGTTATTGGACATGAAATTCCTTTTCACCCTTTCAAGAACCTAAGTGAAGACTGACTATATGTTGATTATTGGCATTATCCTTGGTCAGTGACTAAATAGAAAGGGCATCATCTTGGGCCTTTCAAAAGCTCCTTTGGCAAAATTCAACCTTTACTTAATTCTTTCTTTTAAATGCTACATTTATTCTTATTATATTTTTTATTTCATATTCTATGAATCTCATTCAACAAATTTTTAGAAATAGCATGAAGAGTGTTACCACAATCAGGGAAGCAAGTCAATTGAAATTGAGAGCAAAAAGGTATAGCTATTGTCAATATCCATAAGGAGGGCATTAGCTTTCCTCTGAGGCCACTGAGAGGCAACTTATAAAAGCAGAGCTAGTTCCAGCCTCTAGGCTGCTATTCCCTATTCTTTAAAGTATAGATAGGAGGGTAAGCAAAGTAGTCAAGTGAGCCTTCACTGTGGCAGAGGTGTGTACGTCTTAAGAATCAGGGTTTTTTGTTGTTATTGTTCAGTCATTTCAGTCCTGTCTCATTCTGTGTGATGCCATTTGGGCTTTTCTTGGCAAAGATACTGGGAGTGGTTTGCCATTTCCTTCTCTAGCTATTTTACAGATGAAGAACTGAAGAAAACAAGATTAAATGACTTGCCCAGAGTCACCCAGCTAGTAAATGTCTGAGGCCAGATTTGAATTCAGAAAGAGAGTCTTTCTGACTTCAGGCCTGGCACTCTATCCACCTAACTGCCCTGGGAATCAGGTTACCTCAGTGATTTTTCCTATAGATCTGTGTCAGGTTCCCCAGTTTTTTAAATGTCTAAAGGAAAAGTCTTTTGCATTGGACTATACTGGAAACTATTTGAAGTCTTAGATACAGAATATACCAATGAGTGAGCAGTAATGACTCTATTACAAGGTTAGTAACAGCTACATCCTTGAAGGGTCTCATACTTACTGGTTGTGTGACCCTGGGCTAGTCATTTAACCCTGTTTGCCTCAGATCCTCATCTGTCGAATGAGCTGGAGCAGGAAATGGCAAACCGCTCCAGTATCTTTGCCAAGAAAACCCCAAATGGGGTCACAAAGTGTTGGACACAATCAAAAAATTACTAAACTGAACCAGAACATCCTTTAAATCACTTTCCTATTCTTTTGAATAGTGAGCATGTCAGAGGTCACGGAACCAAGGCAGCTGAGGGTTGTAGGAGCCTGACAAGTAAAACTAACACTATAAATTCTACCGATCCTATAACCCTATAGGATTTGATAGTGCTTAAAAGTAAAGGGGTGGCTGCTCAGCTTGTGACACAGCAGGACTCCACATGTGTGATTGTGACAGTTCCACCAGCTTCTGCCTCTACAATTGCATTGCTGTGGCCCTAATTTGTGGTTTTTGCACCGATGTGTCAGACAATTATGAGCAGGCCATTGTGGGCTGATGATTAAAACCTCATCTTCAACAAACCAAGTAAGGTTGGTTGTTAGTATGGGAAAGAAGGGAGTATCCTCACCCTGCCCTAGATTGGAACACTACTCCGATGGAGGAGGGCAGCTCCCTGCTGGTCAACTACAGAGATGGAGTTTCTGGAAGTTTGGAGGCATTCCTATCAGAAGCAGGATTTGGGGACTCTGACAGGGAAGATGGGCTTTGATAGCCCATTTTTAATGAATTCCCAACTGAGAACAATTTTGGTCTAGGAAGAGGCAGTGCTGATGGAAGTGTTTCAAAAGGACCTGATTTTTTAAAGTACTGTTTAGCAGGGCATCCTATTGCTTAGGGATTTGGAACATAGAGCTAAAAGAACAGACAAAGAGAAACAAGCTTAATATCAGACTAACTGGAGCTACTGGGGTAACAGGAGGGCTCTAGTCCTGGATAGCCAGGGGGGCAATCAGATATCTAAGTCCTCAGTGAGGACTTGGTAATACCTTATCGGTCAGGGTCTTGGCTACCCGTGTTTTCCCCTGGTAATCTAGCCTGACAGGGCCGGTGAGCTCAGGACAAGAATCACAGAAGGCACTGGATAAAAAGAAGCCAGTTGGAGACTTACCTCCCAAAGGTCCAAGAGAAAGGCAGCAAAGATGATCCCCAGGAAGAGAGTGCCGGACGTGGAAGTATTGAGAGACCTTGAGCAGCTTGTACTAGCTCCCACTTGGGATGGCAGCTAACCAGCAACCAATGGTTTGGGGTCCATGAATAGGGGGATAATGTTCTAAGTTCTTTTGGGTGTAAACCAGTTACCCCTGGGTAGATAGAGTAAAGCTGGGTCACCATGCCCTTCCAACCCCCAGCCATGCAGGTGAAGGGACCTTATGAGGGCTGAATTTGGAGACCTGGGTTTGAATCTTTGCCCTGTTGCTTCCTAGTTATGTGATCTTAGGCAAGGCATTTCACTGGGCCTCATTTACTGTCAACCGCCTCTGTGTGTGTGTGTGTGTGTGTCTGTCTAGATCATTCCTAAAGTCTCTAAAGCTATAAATTCTGTGATACTATTGCGAGAATCAGAGAAGCAACCGTTGCAGAACAAGTTCCTGACAAGCTTCTCCTCTACTCTGAGTTGGCCTAAGCTAATAAAAGCAGAAATAATCCAGACCTTGGTTGGTATTTCCTAAATTGGTTCTTATAATGTGACCCTAAAGCTGAGTGTGTTGACAGGCGTGAAAGCCAGGTGAGACTACACTGTGACGGGCAGTGCGGCTCTAGGCAGTCTGGTTGGACTCCCCAGGTGGGTGGTTTTCCCTTCACACTTGTATTTGTATTGCCCTGTGTCGTGTATTCCTGTGTAAAGTCATGAATGGGTCAGACTTACAGCTGATTGAGTCTAAAGCATAGAATATACTAAGTGGTTGGATAATAATGATTCTCTCATAAGGTTAGCAATAACTTTGCTCTTTTCAGCTCTTTCTTACTCTCACGTGTTTCTGTGACAGTTGGCACAGAATTCTGGCAATCAGCTATTGTGGGAACCCAAAAAATTAAGGGAAATAATTCAACAAACATTTATTAAGTGCCTACCATATACAAAGCACTGTCCTAGATTCTGATGGAGATTAAAAAAAAGCATACTTAAGAATGGTCTCTGTGTTCATGGAATTTACAGTCTAATAGGGAGATAAGATATACACATATACGATTATAACAGAGAAGCATACCTAAGTTCATTAGAGAGATCCAAAATAAAGTGCTATGTGAGGTCTGAGAGGGGAAAAGGTTGTTACCAACTGGAAGGTATCAGGAGGGGCTTCCTGAAGTAGGTGGGTAGGACAGCTAGGTGGCAAAGTAGATAGAGTGCCAGGCCTGCAATCAGGAAGACTCATCGTGAGTTCAAATCTGACTTCAAACACTTATAGCTGTGTGACCCTGGGCAAGTCACTCAACCTTGTTTGCCTCAGTTCCTCATCTGTAGAATGAGCTGGAGAAGGAAATGGCAAACCACTCCAGTATCTTTGCCAAGAAAACCCCAAATGGGACCACAAAGTCGGACATGACTGAAAAATGACACAACAAAAGAAATTGAACAGGTATAGAAGGAAAGGAAGAATATTCCAAGCATAAAGAATAGCAAATGTAAAAGAATAAAAGTTAGAGTATGTTTCAGGGATCAAAAGAGACTGATTTGGGTAGAGCACAGAATGCATGGTCAGGTAATACATGGCATGAAGTAAGACTGGAAAAGCAGGGAACACCAGAACACACCTCTCAAAATTCATAATTTCTTTCAATACTCAATTCAAGCACCACCTTCTACAAGAAGACTTCCTTGATCTCTCAAGTGCTAGCACCTTGTACCCTCCCAAATTACCCAGAATACATATTGCACATAATTCTAAATATACTTTTCCCCAGTTATTATTGTTGTTGTTAAAAATAATAGTGAGCATTTATATAGAACTTTAAGACTTATCAAGTGCTTTAAACATGTTACCTCATTTGATTTAATCCTTACAACAATCCTGGGACCTAGATGCTATTAATCAACAAGCATTTATTAGATACCAGCTATATGTCAGGTACAGTCCTAAGCACTGCAGATCCATAACAAAAATGAAATGATCCCTGGCTTCAAGGAATTTACATTTGATCAGGGGAGGTTATACATATATGTGTGTGTGTATCATGTATACATAAAATGGATGTGAAATAAATATGAGGTAATTTGGGGGAAAGAGAGGGCACTAGCAATTAGCTTCATGTCAAAAGTGTCTCTAGATAAGTTTTGCAGGAAATAAGGGATTTTAAGAGGTAGAGGTGAAAAGGGAGTGATACTAGGCATTTTGCACGTCTGTGCAGAGGCATGGAAATGGGTGAAAGAACAAGAAGACTATTTGCAGGACAATAGAGTGTGGGAAAGGGGGGAATGTATAAGGCTGCAATGATAGTAAGGGACTAGGTTGTGAAAGGCTTTAAAGCCAAACAGAGGAGATTCTATTTTATTCCAGAGACAATAATGAGCCATTGGAGTTTATTGAGTAGGGGGAATGACTTGGTTAGAGCTACACTCTCAGAATATCACTCTAGCTAGCAGTTGTGCTTCTAGAAGATGGACTGGGAATGGTGAGACTTGAGGCAGGGAGACCAATTGGGAGAGTATTGCAATAGTTCAAAGATGATAAGGGTCTGAACTATAATGGTAGTAGTATGAGTAGAGAGATGGTGATGGATTTGAGTGATGGTGTGGAGGTAGAAATGAACACAATGTGGTAATTGGTTGGATACATGGGGTGAGAGAGAGGCGTAGGAATGGGGAAAATTGAGTGCCCCCATAGAACAAAAGCTCTTTGAGGGCAGGGACTGTTCTGGTTTTGTTTTTGTATTCCCAGAGCCCAGTGCAATTTCTGATATATAACACGCAATTAATAAATAAATGTTTGTTGATTGTGGAAATTAATGAACACAGATGAGTAAGGTTGAATTAATGTGATTTTTGTTTCATACTTTTCTACTCGAAAAATCTTATCTCTTCTGGCTCATTAAATAAAAATGCACTTGTCAGAAAATGTAATCTTTGTTTTGAGAAAATTCTCTCTGGTTCCAGGGAAAAAACTGTTTCCTATGTGCCAGGAATCTTGATTCATGGTAGGGCTGGAAGGGCAACGACAGGGGGTGGGGGATGGGAAGCAAGAGAAAAGAATATCAACAATTGTAAGTGACAAATTTGTGAATGCTTTCTCTGAATTGCAAAAAGATATTTTGTTCACAAGCTTTGCTAGCCCTTGGGGAACTCGAAGCTTCGCTAAGTCATTGGACTGAAGCAAATTGCACACCTCCTGCCAAAGTGCGTGAGTGAAATCTAATCTGCAGTGTCCTGGGCGTGCATTCGCCTGGGCTCTCAGTGGTTTTGATGGTTATTTTGATGAGCTGCTGAAGGTATGAGGGATGCAGCAGGAAACTGTAAATGAGATATCTTCTCCCTGTGCGACGATCCTGTTTATACCCATTTCTTTATGAATGATGTCGTGTCACTTACCGCCACAGGCAGCAATTTCTATGATTTATCAATGTCACTGTGACCAAAATGCTAACACAATTGTGCTGGAGGTACAGTTCCAGGCTCATTGTGGGCAGTAGAATATTCACCTTCATTATCATCAGAGCTGGAAATCTAATGAGCATTCTACTTCCTAACTATGCTCCCAAGAAGATGCTGAACAGCAGCATCAGCTATTCAGCTATGCAGGCAGGGGTGGGAAGGTAGAGACTGAATTTGAGTGTCATTTTTAGGGTTATTTTGAACAATGATTGTCAGAATGTACAGTGTATCTAGCCAGGGAAAATATTCATGGATCAGACTGTCTGATAGGATTTTTTAGATGACAGTACACCAGGGGTGACGAATCAAGATTTGCAATGAGGCTTCTCTGATATCCTTCCTGATAGCTTGGCAATGGGTAGCTCACCTTTTTGCTTCATGAGGGAGATCCGAATTCAAGTTTCAGACAGGGAAACACTGACAGTTTATGTGTTAGAGTGAAGGAAATGGTTAAAGACTGAAAGGAGACATAGTCCTGGGGAATGAATGAGCCAGCCCATCTCCCCAACATCATTATTTTTCTTAGGACATATTCCAGATATTCTGGGCCTGATTTGAGTAGGGCATGTGTTTCCTAAAAGCTGTCAAAAAATATCTGTTTGAATTTCCAGAGAAGGATAAAAACACAAAAGTGCTTTAGGAAGAGGCAAAAAAGGAAATAACAGAAAAATGAACTAGCAACATAGAAGAAATAAAAAATTATAGAAGAAAGATAATGAACAATTGGATTGCTTTTGTGTTCTAGGGGAGGACTATTTTTTTAAAAGGAGAAATAATAATTAATTACATTTCTACTATGAATGCAAATTTACCTGAGGAGAAAGATCAATTACAAGAAAGAGATTAAGAATTTAAGTGACCATTAATTAACAGTAAATTATGCCCCCATGAAAGCTAATGTGACATTCACGCAAGTACTAAATGACTCAGAGATCAGAGATATTTCAACAGACACTGAGAGACACCATCAAGAACAAGGCTAGGAAGGATTCCTGGCCCCATTGTCTCCTTGAATATTAATTTTTTAACTTGGAATATTTTACTTGTCTTCAGGGAAGAATCTCCTGAAGTAAAATCTGTGAAGGAAAGAGTTTCGAAGTACTTTTAAGTATAGTAGGACACTAAAAATAAAAGAGAAAGAAAATGAAATTATGTCTTAGCTTTCTTTGTTTTGATGAATAGGCGCAGCTCCATGATAAGGCACAGCTAGCTCTCTTGCAATGCTTTGCTCTTGTCCCTAGTTATAGTCTATCTTGCACCCATTTAGTTGTGTCACTTCAATGAAGAGGCCTTTCTTCATTTTAGTTGTGGCTTCTTCAGTATTGTAATGAACCTAAGCCTGAGAACTGGAAGAAAATAGACCCCAAGGATGTTAACTGATCTTGGACAGGCTAAAGAAGAGCTTATTGAGAGCATAAATGAGTGATCTTTTAAAAATTCCTATATTAGGATAGAAAGTAATAAGTATTATTAGGCAGAAAATTTTGGAGTTAAAGAACTACTCCTTTATTTTTCGCAAGATAGTAAATATTCACTGGTAATTTGTTCATTTTGCATTTACAAATCAACTTTATGTTAACCCAGCTAAACCCCAAAGGAGTTCCATTACTGCAACAAAAGTTCTGTGCCTGATTTATGCTGGAACCAATTGTGAAGCACTTTTCATACTGAATTTTGAGACTTAAATTACCCATGATACAAACCACAAAAAAATTGGGGAAGTGGGAAAAGCTTTTTTTTTTAAAGTTTTCTTAACGTTA
>NW_020955176.1:390300-392376 GCF_900497805.2 Vombatus ursinus
TTTTTTTTACGCTTTAAAATTTCTTCCAGTTTAAATTCAACCTTCCCAGATTCCTTGCACTATATTTGGGGAGCAGTAGGTCTCTATTCATTTCTTCCATTCACCTATAGGTCACCACTTTAGTTTCTGACAAGCCACATTATTTCCACCAGAATTTTTGGACTTAAAAATGCCCATAAGTGCTCTATCAGGACCTCTAGGATTCTTATACCCCAACTGGGAAAACAACAAAATGAGCACAGATACTTCTAGATGACAGTGTAAAGTCAAGAGAATTCCCTAATTCCACTGAAATGTTTCAGCTAAGTAAAATTAACATTGCTAATGCTAAAACAGAAACAAGATGTAGAAAAGTTACTCTATTGTGATGGGTAACTTTTTTTTTTTCAGCTGGAGAAATGATTTTTTAGATTCACCAGTGACCTGCTTTAGAATAATGCCCACCCCTAGAACTGTGCTCTATAAAGCTTGAGATAAAACCTGTAGTAACAAAAGAATATTCAAGTCTCTGAGGACATGGTATACCACTGGAAAACATTTACAATGCTTCTAGAGGCAAGACGATTAAGAAGGGTAAGGATGTTTATTTGTTTTTGTTTCTGTTTTTACCCAAATGTGGAAATGAATTTAAAAATAGAATATACCCAAAAGCTATCTATGAGAATAACTGAGAATAGGACTTGATTTTTAGAAAAACAGTCACTAATTAAATCATTAAAACAATACACTTTAGATTCTTTTTCTCATCTATAATGGGTACAAAAGCATATATCTATGGGTATCTAATTAAAACTGCAAAGTCCTAAATGAATGATTGGTCTCTATATATCTTCTCAGTGCTGGCATTTTACAGATGGCTAATGAAACAAGCAATCAGGAGAGCGTGTACAGCACAGTGTATAAAAAGACAACTCCTGGTTTTTAAAGAGTTGACACACATTAACCATTAAAGCCACTTACCTGAGACTGCCACCAAGACAAGTGACAACAGAGCTGCCATCACCCCCTGCCTAAGCATTCAACGGATGGTCCTCAAGAAGCAAATGGAAACATTGTTTATCAGATAGCTGAAGGATGACACAGAGCCTTTCTTTCCTAAGGAGGCTTTTCTGCGCTCTGCTCTGGTCTGCTGTTTTTTCATATGGTGCTGGCTTTTTGTCCAGGCTATTTTATAATCACAAAATGTGACCAAAGGTCAATACAACTATCACTTGAACATTTTGGAACTAATGCCAGTGCCACATCCCTACCTTCCCTCCATGGTTTTCCTATGGGATCTGATCACAGGCAAGATTTTAATTTCTCTGACATAGGATAGCTAAGTGAATAATGGAATCTAAGGGGAGCCCCTGAGGAAAGGAAATTCTATTCTAATATGATTTCCTGTAGTGCTTTTACCTTAGGCTATGCTCTTGCTGACATACAAAAGGCTAATCCCATTAATAATTAAGATCCAAATAGCTACTCCAAACCAGACTTAGGCAGTAACATCTTCAGCATTTGACAATAGTTACTGGGCTCTTGAATTACTCAAGCTAATGGAAATCTGTTATTGTTTAATGAAGAACAAATGCTAACAATGCATTGGGAAAAAAATGCTGTCTGCTTTTTGTTTTTCCTGCATCCTTTTCATTAAAAGGCATTGACTTTTGACAAATGGGAGTACTTCTTAAATTTTCACTTGCCACATTTCAGAAGATAAGGTAATAAGAAACAATCTGAATAAGAACCAAGAAGAGGCTGAAATGATTTTTCACTTTTGCTCATTTTAATGAATGGACACAAGTGTTCATAATGGCATTCATAATCTCTGGATTATTGCAGAAGGCCAGAACTAAAGGTTGACATCCAAAAATAAGGAAAACTAGGGGTAATCAGTGGTCTTATTCTCTGTCCTTGTTTCTCTAATCTAGTTCTATGAATGACTGATAGACTATCATACTACCTAAATTTGGAAAATCTGCTAATTCTATGTTCATGAATCCCAGCCCATGTGAACCCCATCCCTCCCCATGTCATGCATCAAAACAAAGCCACTACTGCTTGGGTAACTTTATACCATCACTACCCAGGGGA
>NW_020955176.1:392422-392536 GCF_900497805.2 Vombatus ursinus
CTAGGGGTCTCCGGCACAAAGATTCCCCCAGTCCATCCCTGTGGTTCTTTCCCCAATACTTCTTCTGCAATGCACCTTCCCCTATCACACCCACTTAAGCATAAATGCTTAGTC
>NW_020955176.1:392569-396505 GCF_900497805.2 Vombatus ursinus
TTTTGAGTGCAATGAGAGGGGATTTTACTACAGTAGGGGAGAATCTTGGGAGAACAGACTCTATGCAGAACAAGCAAGTTACAGGTACATGGACACCAGATTTTTACAGGCATTTCCAGCTGTCTTTCCTTATATTTCAAAGCAGAATACTCAGTCATACCTCTTCTAATCAATTAAGCAATAAAGTCCTTTCTGCTTGGATTCCAAATCTACCACACTCATAGGATCATAGATCAAGTAAGGCTTGCCAAGGGTAAGCAACTTTACCAAGGTCACACAGGTAGTGAGAGGTAGCTAGCAGAGGCAGCATTCAAACTGAGTGCTCCAACTCTAAATCCAGTCCTCTTTCCACTGTATCACATTCTTACACAAATCAGGAGAGACTTCTAAACTCTAGCTCTACAGTTTCCCTGGACTCTATTTAATTTTCTTGCACTAACCACACCCTTCCCTGGGTAGTTAACTCCCTTGAGCTGCTGTTTCTTTTAAAGCTTTTTCAAATTGACTATTTTAAAATGGCCTTCAGTGAAAAGCAATGAAATTCTAATCTGATCTTACCTGGCTACTCCATACTATACCACGAACTGTCTCATCACTTTGCCCCAGGGTGGTTTCAAAATCTTTACTTTCTCTAAAACCCAGGGTTCTGTAAAAGTTTGCTCTCATGTCATCATCTGTGGTTTCCATTTTCCCAGCCTGGATCTCCATACAGTCCAGGTGAGGGAATCACCAATCTAGACATTCCATTTATTGACATATTGTTTCTTCTCATCCAAATATTGACATATCTGCAATCTAATATTATTTATAATATGCTAGCCTCCACTAAAGTCTTACCTCAATGCCTTTTCATTCATCAATCAACAAGCATTTATTAAATGTCTACATTACTCCAGGAATTGTGTTAAGTGTTAGGGATTCAAAGAAAAGCCAAAACATAAAAGTATTCCCTGCCCTTAAGGAACTTATGCACACACTAATGGGAGAGCCAGAATGTAAACAAGAAGATATATACAAGATACATGTAGCCCAGGCATGGTACTGACCTTCAACTCTCTAAAAGTCCTCTCTCTTCCTGGACTGAGATTGGTTTGCTTATCCTACTTATGTTCACTTCAAACAGAATAGTTACCCAGAGAGGTAAGCATGTGGCCACAACTCAAAATTAAGAGTGCCCTCGTGTGAGGGAGTTACATACTTACCTCTCACCAATGTAGCTCCTGAGCCCCCACCCTGTGTTCCCATTTAAACAAAATCAGTTACAATAACACCTTCGATTCTTAGGCATGAAATGTTTATTAAACAAAAAGGCAAAAGCAATAATAATCATATCTTTTACTTGACAAAAGTAAAAAGTAGAAATAATAAAAATATGACAGTTCACCCATAAACCTGGGGCATATTCTTGCACCAATGCACATAGTGTCCATGGGGGAGAATGGGCACACAATTACCAAAATCTAACAGGGAAGCACATGAATAGGGAAACCCATGCATTTGGGCCACTCACAACTCAGAATAGCACACTTTGATTTCCTTGGTCTCTTTAAAGAAGTCTGCCCTGTATCACCTGCTGGGCAAAACTGCCTTTCTGCACTCTGCTCCCTTTCTAGTCTTAACAGCTCTTCTTCTGCTATTCTCAGGCTGCTGAAGCAGAGTCAAGCTCTTATCACACAGCCACCTTTGGGAGGGTTCTGAGAAAGTGTTATTAACATATTACTATAACTCAAAACAGCTACAAAGCCTGACTTTCTCTTTCTTCCTCTTTTCTTAAGCTATAGAAGGCAGTAAAGGGGTGCGGACCCAAGATGACGGAGTGAAAGTGGTGACTTGCTTGAGCTCTCCCCCAAACCCCTCCAAATACCTATAAAAATGGCTCTAAACAAATTCTAAAGCAGCAGAACCCACAAAAAGACAGAGTGAAACAAATTTCCAGCCCAAGGCAACCTGGATGGTTGATCAGAAAGATATACCATGCCTGACTGGGAGAGGAGTGCAGTTTGGCATGTGGGTGCGCAGGCCGCAACAAACCTGGAGCAGGCCTCAGAGGACTGAATCACAGGCAGCTGTGGCAGTTTCCAGACTTCTCAACCCACAAACACCAAAGACAACTTAGAAGGTCAGTGGGAAAAGTCTGTTTCTTTGGTGAGAGAGAGAAGCGCAGGGTCCCAGCCCCATTCCCTGAGCACAGCCCCGGAGTGGCGGCTGCCTCCTGAACTTCTGGCCCACACACTGAGGGGGAATTGAGTGACTGATAAGAGGGGGATTGTAGGGATCTCTGTCAGTGCTGAAGCAGGAATCTTTTGCTTTGCTTGTGCTTGGATCTGGGTCACAGTTCTGAGGGACAGTCCTGGGGCAAGGTGGAGTGCTGGCATGGTGGAGCTTGTAGTGGCTATGGAGAGAGAATCCTCCTGACAGTTTCAAGACAGAAAAGACTGCTTGTGGTCACTCATAGACCAGAGCACAGGCCAGGGAAGGAGTAAATACCTCGCCCATACCACCTTGGAAGAACTGAAAATTTACAAGTCCCTAGAATTATCTCTGAAAACAGCTGTACAAACCCCCAAAGCTTGGGACAGTACAGTCTCCACATGGAAGCAGACCTCTACTTTAATAAAGAGTTTATAACTCAAGTAATTGACTGGGATCATGAGCAAACCTCGAAAGAAGTGTCAGACCATAGAATCTTTTTTTAGTAACAAAGAAGATCAAAACATACAACCAGAAGAAGACAACAAAGTCAAAGCTCCTATATCCAAAGCCTCCAAGAAAAATGTGAATCAGTCCCAGGCCATGGAAGAGCTCAAAAAGGATTTTGAGAAGCAAGTAAGAGAAGTAGAGGAAAAACTAGGAAGAGATATGAGAGTGATACAAGAAAATCATGAAAAACAAGCCAACAGCTTGCTAAAGGAGACCTAAAAAATACTGAAGAAAAATGACACCTTAAAAAATAGACTAATCCAAATGGCAAAAGAGGTCTAAAAAGCCAATGAGGAGGAGAATGCCCTAAAAAGAAAAATTTGCCAAATGGAAAAGGAAGTCCAAAAGATTACTGAAGAAAATACTTCCTTAAAAATTAGAATAGAGCAATTGGAAGCTAGTGACTTTATGAGAAATCAAGGCACTGTAAAACAAATCCAAAAGAATGAAAAAATAGAAGACAATGTGAAATATCTCATTAGAAAAACAGTCGACCTGGAAAATAGATCCAGGAGAGATAATTTAAAAATTATTGGACTATCTGAAAGCCATGATCAAAAAAAAGAGCCTAGACATCATCTTTCAAGAAATTATCAAGGAAAACTGCCCTGATATTTTAGAACCAGAGGGCAAAATAGAAATTGAAAGAATCCACCAACTTCCTCCTGAAAGAGATCCCCAGAGGAAAACTCCTAGGAACATTGTAGTCAAATTCCAGAGTTCCCAGGTCAAGGAGAAAATATTACAAGCAGCCAGAAAGAAACAATTCAAGTATTGTGGAAACACAATCAGAAGATTTAGCAGCTTCTATATTGAGGGACCGCAGGGCATGAAATATAATATTCTGGAGGGCAAAGGAGATAGGATTACAACCAAGAATCACCTACCTGGCAAAACTGAGTATAATCCTTCAGGGGGAAAAATGGTCATTCAGTGAAATAGAGGACTTTCAGGCATTCTTGATGAAAAGACCAGAGCTAAATAGAAAATTTGACTTTAAAATACAAGACTCAAGTGGAACATGAAGAGGTAAACAGGAAAGAGAAATCATAAGAGACTTATTAAGGTTGAACTGTTTACATTTCTGCATGGAAAGATGATATTTATAACTTATGAGACCTTTGTCAGTACTAGGGTAGTTGGAGGGAAAAAATTATATGTATGTATATAGATGTAGATATAGACATAGAGATAGATAGATAGATAGATAGATAGATAGATAGATAGATAGATAGA
>NW_020955176.1:396515-603593 GCF_900497805.2 Vombatus ursinus
AGATAGATAGATAGATAGATAGATAGATAGATAGATAGATAGATAGATAGATAGATAGATAGATAGATAGAGGGCACAGGGTAAGTTGAAGATGAAGGGGTCATATCTGGAGAATAAAATTAAGGGGTGAGAGGGATTATACTGGGAGAAGGAGAAAAGGAGAGGTAGAATGGGGTAAATTATCTCACAAAAAAACAGAAAAGAAAAGGTTCTTACAGTGGAGGGGAAACTGGAAGGTGAGAGGGAATGAGTGAATCTTATTCTCATAGGATTTGGCTTAAGGAGGGAATAACATACACACTCAATTGGGTATGGAAATCTGTCTTACCCTACAGGAAAATACAGGGGGAAGGAGACAAGAGAGCAGGGGAATGACAGAGAGGAGGGCAGATTGGGAAAGGGGGTAATCAGAAGCAAACACTTCTGAGGAGGGACAGGGTCAAAAAAATAAATGGGGGGGCGGGATAAGATTAAGGGAAATAGAATCAGTTTTTCACAACATGACTACTATGGAAGTGTTTTGTATAAAGGCACATGTATAACCTTTATTGAGTTGCTTGCCTTTTCAATGAGGGTGGGTGGGGAGAGAGGAAAGGAGAAAATTTGGAACCCAAAATTTTAAAAACACATGTTTAAAAAAATGTTTTCACATGCAACTGGGAAATAAAAAATACAGGAAATGGGGTACAGAAATCTATCCTGCCCTACAGGAAAATAGGAGGGGAAGGGGATAAGAGAAGGGGGGAGAGATAGAAGGGAGGGTAGACTAGGCGAAGGGATATTCAGAATGCATGCCATCTTGGGGTGGGGGAGGGGTGAGATGGGGTGAAAATTTGGAACTCAAAATCTTGTGAAAGTAAATGTTGAGAACTAAAAATAAATAAATTTTTAAAAAATTAAAGAAATTTTAAAAAAAGAAGAAAAAAGAAAAAGGCAGTAAAAGTAAACACAGGCACCCCTGAGAGGTTTCTCTCTTCTCTGGATGTAGATGGTGCTAGAGGTCAATAAGTCCTGAGAGCTTTCCCACCTAGCAACAAGAATTATGTCTCCTCCAAATCAGATTCTTACATCTGTAGAGTATACTTCTGGGTAGCAGCTGTGTGGCACAATGAATACCTTGCTGGGCCTGGAGTCAGGAAGACCTGAGTTCAAGTCCAGTCTCAGATACTTAATAGCTGTATGACCCTGGTCAAGTCACTTAACCCTTGTTTGCCTCAGTTTCCTTACCTGTAAAATAAGGATAATAATAGCACCTACTTCCCAGAGCTACGTAAGGATCAAATAAGATAAAAATTGTAAAGTGATTAGCACAGTGCCTGGCACATAGTAAGCACTATATAAATCTTAGCTATTATTATTATCATCATTTTTATTATCTGACTTAAATTGGTCTTTCTCTAGAGACAATCAGCTTTTAGCAAAGCAATGCGTCTCTATCAAACAACAAGGCACTCAGCAAAACAGCTGCAGGGTCTATTAGCTCAGATCCTGTCAGTTTCTGTATTCTGTGTCTTCTATGCCCTGATCCTGATCTCAGCTTCCTTTATTGCTTCTATGTTGGTCTGGTCATGGCCTATATTAGTCTTTGGCTTCAAATGATGCCAATCAATGCCTCATAAGCAATGACCCATCTGTCACTTGACATGAAACTCAAAGAAACCCACCTGTCAGGTATAACTTCATCAATCACATAATCTTCTCATAGTCCCCCAACAGTTAGAATTGGTTTCTCAGCTAGATCCTTCAAAACTCTGAAAAGAGCTACGTGTGAATAGCCTGATTACTATATGCATCACAACCATATTAACTCAGTCATTGCTCTGCTTCCAAACAAATACGTTTATTTAAGGGGGCAGTTTCCTCTTAGGTCCTCAGACTAGTCTGTGTTTCTCCTTAAATATTTTATGTGAGGGATTGTCTTTCTTCTCAAACTGATTTTATCTGTGACCCTTAGACAAATGTTATTTTTCTGCTCCCTTTCAGCAACCAAATTGTCCACATACAAAGCAGTAGTGTCTTACATAGTAGAAGAAAGCTAACCTTATGATGTGGAGTAACCCTGGGTCTTTGAAGGTTATGTCAGCAAAGTACAAATTCTGGAGGTTCCTAGGGAGCTGTAAACCTAGGTCAACCCTTTTTTTTTTGTGCCATGGACCACACTGGCAATCAAATGAATTCTATGGACCCTTTTTCAGAATAATATTTTAAATGCATAAAATACAATACATGGAATTACAAAGGAAAGCAACTGTATTAAAATAAAGATGTAAAAGATGTAATTTTTCCTGACCAAATTCACAAACCTCTTAGGATCTGTCAATGAAAGGGTTAAGAACCCTTGCTGCAAAGGCTAGGAGGGTAGATTCCATATTAGGCTACTTCTGGTGCTTGAGCACCAAAATGGCCAATTTCAGAGGGGTTCATTACCATATTGACTTCCACAGCAACTCTCAAAAGCTAACTACTAAACAACAGAGTTTGGCACCTACGTCAATGGATCTCCACCACTGAAGGTCCAGATCCTTGAAGACTAGAGTAAGAACTAAGTACTCTGGCTTCATCTAGGTGGGGCGTGGGGAGGTCATTACCATGCCCAGGTGATTTGAATGAAGTGAGGTTTACTTTTTGTTACACTTGGTTGCTCTTGTGATAGGACATCAGATCAGGTTTGATCAGCATTTGAGATGCTTCCTCTGACAGCTGACTAGAACTAGAATAGTTGGCAAATCTACTTAGAAAAGCAAAAACATTGACACAGTTACACTAACCCAGTAGGGTTCAATATCTGTTGATTGATTTGTCAGAAAAATTTTAATGGGCCACATCTTCATTCCTAGCTATGTTTTCCACTAAATGCTACCCCTGTGTTCTGAAAACATCAAATAATTTATCTTCATAGCATTCTCAACTGATGAATAAATGGCAATGGTACAGGGAGTTGACACAATTTGGTTTGGGTCACATAGGATAAACCAAGGAGAAAAGAAGAAGAGGAACCTCTAAGTCCTAGGTTCTTGTCCTCAGTTTGAATCAAATAATCATTCACAGTGGAAAGTGCACTGGTTCAGGAGTCAGAGGACCTGGGTTCCAATCCTCCCTCTGATGAGCACTACCTACATGACCTTAAGTAAGTCACTTCACTTCCCTGGGCCTCAGTTTCCTCTTCTTTAAAATGAGAGGGTTGGACTAAATCAGGGATGGGGAACCTGCAGCCTGGAGACCACACATGGCCCTCTAGGTCCTTAAGTGAGGCCCACTCTTATCTTCTAAGGAGGAACAAAACTTTTTAAGTGATGCTAATTTAACCAATGGAGAAAACTTCCATCAAAATATACAATTTCCATTACAGACTAGAAGGCTAATATTATTATTGTTGTTGTTATTAAAAATAGTTACAAGCAAAAAGCTTTTGCTTATAATGATGACAGATATCAGCCTGTCAAAGCATGAAGCATCAAATAGGTCTTAGCAAAAAAGATTCATTTATGTGAGGCCCACTAGAGGACCTAGAGGGCCACATGTGGTCTCAAGGCCGCAGGTTCCCCACCCCTGGACTGGATGGTTTCTGGAGGCCCTTTCAGCTCAAAAACTGGTCCTATGATCCAATGGTTAAAATGAATATGGTCCTTTTCCTCTTCCTCATTTTCAGCCACAATTTTGGATAGTAGGAGAGACCCAGAAAGTTCAAGTGCCTTAAAGAAAATTAGGGTATGAAAATGGAGGATTGGTCTAATGAAGAGGCAGAGCAGAGAAAGATTGCTTCACTAGAAGGTAGATACAGCACTCCCTCTAGGACTCCTTCCCCAACTTGGACTCATAGTTTGAGTCTCACAGGGTGTGGCTAGCCCAAGTTCAAGATATCATGGGGATCCACATTCCCAAAACTATAGCTTATCTTAGTTTACCTTTAATTGTTAGCCGGCAGAAACAATTCATTCAAAGCCAAAGCATTTATAGAAATAAGACAGCATGAATAATAGCAACAAAACTTTCCCATAAACAGGCATAACCTTAGAGGAAAGAGTAGGCACGCATATAGAATGCACTAATAAAAGGGACAAGTAAAATATATGTTGCCATGGCAATCCCTGCACCCGTGGTACCAGATTGCAATGTCAAATCTTTTTTTCATAGTGTTCTCCAGCTGTTCCCTTTGGGCCTACCTTGGCCATGTAGCTCAGCTGGACCCACTGGGCCTGCTCCTATTTGTAGCTCAGCTTCAGACTACAAGGAAGAACGTCTCTAGATTCTACAGCTCTGCACACTGGGCAAGACATCTTCTACTGAATGAACTGTCCCACTGCAATGAGCATGGCCAATGGTGGCTGTTGTTGTTGTTTGTCCTTCATTCTGGAAGAGGACCATGACATCAGGGAGGGGATGCCATGACATGCAAATGAGTTGGATTTAAGTGAGGGAGGGCTGTGCAAAGTCACCAGCCTCACTTTCTCCTCCAGAGCTACCTGTGTCCAGTGGCCAGATGTGGATCAGGATGATTAGAGATGGCCCAGGATGCAGTGAGGGACCTTGGCGTTTCCAAGCAAAGGTCTTTCCCAGGTCTCAGTTTGACTGAGGCAATGCCCGTTCAGTGATTAAAGCTAGGTAAGAAACAAGGCAGAGAATGGCTTCTTTTACTTGGTCAAAAAAAATATCAATCTGGGTGGGGAAGACCCTCAAGGTTTTTTGCCAAAACAGAAATAATTGCTATTTACATTCACTCTAAGCCAATCAGGGCCCAAAGGATAACCAAGTGGGGCTTGGCCAGAGACCTACTGTGGCAGAAGAAGGAAGAAGGAAGATGTTCTCTGTCCCCAACAGGCAAAGAACAATTCCTTTTTAAGAGCTAGGCTCTTTCTCCATAGTTCCTCTCAACTGCTAGAGATTACACCACTCAGACTTTTCTCAGACTTACTCTTTAGAGAGTGTTGTCTTGCTCTTTAAAAGCCACTATCCTTTACTTTACTAGCTAAATAGCTAGTGCCCACCAAATTTATGAAGAGCTTTTTCATATCTCTTAAAGGGGTTGCAAAGTGTCAATACTTTTTATACTAAGACCTTAATACTTATCTGTATTATCTGATCTTTATATTTTGTAATTTTATCTGATAGACTAGGGGGAATCAATTGATCAGGGGTCTCCTAATTAATCATCTTATTACACATTCTTTTAACTCAGCATCTCCAGGGAAACTGGGAAGCACAGAATTTACCATGATATGATTTGACTTTATTGGAAAGGTTAACCTTGGTAAGAAGGAGGCCTTCCTTTAAGACTATGTGAATGTTTGTAAGTCACAGTAAAGCTGAGAGTAGACAGGTCTGAATTGCATTAATGGGCTCTAATAGGTACATGTTTCAAGCAGCACATGCATATTGGATATACCTTTTGTGGGTAAATGATCACACAGAAGCTTCCTTTTATGCAGAGGTTTAATTGAGATGAAGACTGCCATTTTGTTTTTCCCATGCATTGTAATAATTTATGACTTTAAGTCACTCTATTTGGGACCTGCTTTCTCTGACTTTTCTGTATGTTCTTTCAAATACCCATCTGTTACTAAGAAGGCCATTGTTTATAATCTGTAATTCAGGTACATTACAACATTCATCAGCTGTATGTAACAATAGGCCTGTGATCTTATCCATTATTCTTCTTTATTGTCAGACAAATGCTGCTAGAAGACGTGAATAATTTTGTAGAAGAGACTACTTTCAAGGACGTTTATATCCAGGAATCTTTTGATCTCCTTTGGCACTTCCTTTTGCCTATTATCAGGTGGTTCAAGGCCTTTCATTTCATAACTTTTCTGGTCTTTCTAGAAGACTTGGTTTTGCTAATGTATTTTGATATTTCCTTTTTTAAAAAAATGAGAACTGTCCTTTTGGATTTTATCTTTTAAAACATCCTTCCTACTCTAGAAGAGCAAGTTGTCATTTCCCTTCCCTTCCTACTTATTTGTCTGCTTACTTCTGAGCAATCCAAAATACCACTCTCTTCTTGAACCCTTTATGATAGAGGGCGAAAACAGTGAAGCCTATCAGAATCTTCCCCATATACCAGTAGATCAAGTAACACCAGTAGTTTCTATTTTCAAGGAGTTGAGCATGAAGGCCTTTAAATAATACCACTTGGGCAAGAAAGCAAAGAACTTATCTGAAATTTGAATTTGCCATCCTTTGCCTAGAAGTAAAGGTCAGTATTAAGCTGGAATGCTTTTATTGTCTTCATAAGTTGGCCCCATGCCCCTCACTCTTTCTTATGAATCTTTTGCACTACTTCTCCTGCATTACACGTGAGATAAAGTACCTTCTCCATTGGCCAATGTCTTTGGCTAGAGCAGGGGGAAAGGGTTTATTATGCAAACATAATAAACATAATAAGCAAGTGTTTATTATGCAAACAGCAACTGAGTTATGTGTCCTTTAAGACTACTAAATAGTTTTTAATTACTGCTATATCAGTAAATCCCATAAATATGCAAATGCAATTAGTTCACAAAATAGGCCTTAAATATCTTCATTCCTTTCCAACAAAGTTCTTTGAAGTTAATCGCTAGCAGTCTTTGTTCCCTCTCCAGCTAAAATTGACAGGAATTATGACAGATGTACAAATTCAGGGGAACCAGATTTTTCCAGCACATCTGGTCAGGCAGTGCAAAATGAAGAGAGAGGAATAAATGGCAACCCCTCCAATGCCAGTCTTTACCTGGACAGTGGGTTCTGAAATGACTTTTCCTCACTGGCACTGGCACTGGCACTGGCTGTCACTTCAATTTCAAAGTCATACTATATTTACTTTTTGGGGGGCTTAAAATCAAATTTTCAAGTATTCTGTGCACGTTCTGCTCCCTATAAAACAGTAGAAATTATAGGATTTTGAACTAGAAAGGGCCTTCAAAATCATCTAATCCAGCCCAAATGAGGCTCAAAAAGGTCGAGTGATTTGTCCAAGGTCACAGAGTTAACTAACTGTGTAGAGTAAGTAAGTATCAGAGTCAGATCTTAAATTTAGGTCCTCGGATTCCAAAGGCATTTCACTAAACCACCCTGTCTCAGCTCTGACCCTTTAATGGTCTATTAGCATGGCTTTCTGTGTCAGCCTCTTCTTTCCATCCATCACCTCCCACCTAATTTTAGAATCAACCAGCATGTGAGTAAAAAACTATTGAGTTAGGGTATTTTAGTAAACTAAATTTATGGTTTCCATGTGGATATTTATGTGTATATATGTCACATATATATGCTATGTAAAATATAGCTTCATCCTCTGGTCTTTATAATCTAAATTTGAAAATATTATCAAAACAAAGGGAAGCACTTCTACCAGTCCAGGAGGTGTAAACCCAGAAACTTTCTATTAACTGTAATTTGGTGCTTCCTTGTTCACAGCTCCATTCAATCTTCTACATCTTTTACAAACCAGGAGAATGAGATGCGGCCCCGCTAGCCTGAGCAAGTATTCCTGATGTCAATTTATCTTTGCTATCAGTTCTCACTATGTCATCTAGGGACAATCCATTGATCTTTTAATGCCTTAGTTTGCTTGACTGAAAATTGGGATACAGTCAAGGGTATGCTGTTAAAGTTTAACAACCAGATTGGGAGGGGGAGGGAGATAAATGACTCACTTTTAAGTTTAATCTACATTATTTACATTTTGTCCTTCACTTTCTTAAATCTAGACAATCAGTAAAACAATAAATCAAGTCCTGATGGTAGTGTTGGCTGATTTCTCAGGGGTAAATGGTCATGATGAAAATTTAACAATTGGTTCTCCTGTGCCAGTTTGAGCTGGCTCCAGTATACCCCTAGTATGGTCAGCACCAACCTCACAGCACTGACAGTGTCCCGAAAGTCTCAGCGTAGTTTTAAGCTTTAATAGAGGAAAACTGTACTGAGCCTTTTGAGAAATCCTGTATTTCCACAAATTAGCGATGTAAAATGTTGAGGGAAAAAGAGTAGAAAGGGGATAAACTAATATAAATGTTGTTATAAAACTCTCTTTGAATGGCCTGAACATTTATTCAGCAACTATGTTGTCCCACTTCTGCCTTCATACTTTCCCCTCCACCTTTACCTCACAGAATCCCTAAATGCCTTCAAAAGGCAGCTCCAGCACCATCTTCTACAGGAAATTTTTCCTGAACCCATCAGCCGCTAGTGCCCTCCCACTACCTTGTATTCAACTACCTTGTATTTGTTCTTCATACATTTATTTGGCACATGTCGTCTCCCTCAATAGACTCTAAGCTCCCTATGAGTAAGATTTACTTTATTGTTGTTTTATATTTGTAACCGAAGGACCTCACATGGTGCCAGCACATAGTAGGAGCTTAATAAGTCCTTGTTGACTGACTAATGAAACGCACACTGTTAGTGCTCAGAGATAAGACTCAGCACAAATAATAGTCTGCTTGAATATAGCGGGAGTGAGGCAAGACCTTCCTCTAAGTCCCTTGAGCCTGAAAGCAAAGAAAAATGAAAATGCAAACCTCAGTGTCAACTGAATTTGTTGCTGATGGTTTTCTAAAACAGTCCACATAGTCAGAGCGCCACCTTGTGGCACTAATGATGTCCTTTGCTTTACAGGTTCTGCTCAACCAGGAAAAAGGCATTTTGTGTTCATTTAATATTGCTTACACAATGTAAACACATACAATATTTTCTTCTTAAAGCTGGCAAAAAAAACCCCAGCAATGAATCACTATACTTAGCACCATACACAAACTTTTTCAAGGAAAGCACTAAGGACTTTAAACAGAGTGGAGATGGCAGGGGTCTGCCAAGACAGAATAAACCAAAACTGGGTTAAACCTGGGCATTCTAAAAGGTGACAAAGTGTCAGTGTAGGGTTTGGTAGGCTCCCTACTAAAGTGTTAAATGATAACTGAGAGGACCTGATAGTTTAGGGTTTGACTCCTTCCGGGGATATCTGTGTCATTTGCATCTTAAACTCTGTGAGAGACTTCCTCACCACTCCCCTCCCCTTCTTTTGACCTCTTGTCCTTCTTCAGCTCAAGGCTCCAGCTTTCTTCTGCCGCCTGGACTGGGCTGGCTAGCTTGTACCTCGGTAGTACAGTAGTTTTGAATTATGTTCCATCTCACTTTTTTCATACAAGTAAGTATACAAGGGCTTGCTAGGTTTTCTGAAAGTTTGCTAATCTTTGCCCTAGACTATACAATAGTGACTAAAGAGTGTTGTTATGGTTCAGTTGTTTCCAACTTTTCGTGACTCCCTTTGGGATTTTCTTGGCAAAGATACTGGACTGGTTTGCCATTTCCTTCTCCAGCTCATTTTACAGGTAAGGAACTGAGGCAAACAGGGTTAAGTGACTTACCCAGGGTCTCACAACTAGTGTCTGAGGCCAGATTTTAACTCAGAAAGATGAGTCTTCCTGATTGCAGACCTGACTCTATCCACTGTGCCACCTAGCTTCCCACAGTTAAAAAGTACTAGCTTTTCAGTGTAGTAAGAAATGCAATATTATAGAGGTCACTTCCAGATAGAGTTGGGATTCTTGGAAATCCCTAAGGATTCTTATCACTCCTAAATACAATTAATTACCAAGATACTTAATGATCAAGTCTCTCAGAGACTAATAATAAATAAGTATAATTAACTTTTTTCATATGGAAGCTTTCCATTAACACATGTGGAAAGATTAGGTTGCCATAAGCCTACACAGACATATAATACTTGATTTGATGGCAATGTTAAACATCCAGCAAATCAAAAAGCCAAGAAAATTGAATTGCATTGATTAAAGCTATACTGATGCCTCAACTAGCATTCTCCTGGGATATGCCATCAGAGCACAAGCTCAGGCAGGGGTCTAACCAGTTGCAAAGGATTCATGTGTGGACTAGTTGATTGATTATATTTCTATTGAGGATAAGCCCAGCTAAGTGAAGAGAGGAGATTTACCAGGCTGGCCATAAGTGATAAATTTTTCAGCCACAGCAACCCTTAAAGACTATCTACAAGATACAGAGCAGTTGCAATCTGTGTTGGTGAATAGAGTACACAAACCAACAAAACGAGACTATTGAAGTATGAGTTATGAACACTGCTGGCTGTTCGAGCTATTTTAAACCTTTCCTTCTACCTTTTACACAATCTTCCCCTACCCCTGACTCCCTCAGCAAAGGATCTTGTCTCCTACTTTACTGAGAAAAGAGAAGCATCCTTCATGAGCTCCTTCTTATCCCCTATTCCACACCTCCAAACCCTTCTAATATCCCCGCTTCCCTCCTCCTTTGTTCTAGTTTTTTATGATGAGGAGGGCCTTCTTCTTGCTAAGGTTAATACCTGTACTTGTGATATTGATTTTATTCCCTTTCTTCTTCTGCAAAACTTTCCCTTTTGACCAATTAATCAAATAGCAAACATTTATCGAGCATTTACTCTATGCAGGCACATAGTAAATGACAGCTAAGTGTTCAGTGGAAACAGCCCTGGGCTTGGAGCCAGGAAGACCTGAGTTCATATTCAGCCTCAGCCACTTACTAGCTATGTGATCCTGAGCAAGTCACTGAAGCTCTGATTGTCTTTTTTTTGGGGGGGGGGGTAAGGCAATTGGGGTTAAGTGACTTGCCCAAGGTCACACAGCTACTACATGTCAAGTGTTTGGTCTGAGGTTGGATTTGAACTCAGTTCCTCCTGACTTCAGGGCTGGTGCTCTATCCACTGCACCACCTAGCTGCCCCTTAAGCTCTGACTGTCTTAATCTATTGAGGAAGGAAACGTCAAACCATTCCAGTATCTTTGCCAAGAAAGCCCTATGTCACGTAGAGTCAGGCATGACTGAACAACAACAACAATGTGCCGAGTGCTTAGGATACAAATACAAAGTATGACCAGGTCCTGTTTCTCTCTCTCTCTCTCTTTCTTTCTTTCTTTTTTTTTTTTGAGGCAATCAGTGTTTAGTGACTTGCCTAGGGTCACATAGCCAGTAAGTATCATGTGCCTGAGGTCACATTTGAACTCAGGTTCTCTTGACTCCAGAGCTGGTGCTCTATCCACTGCGCCGCCTAGCTGCCCAGGCCCCTGTCTTTTATTTCTTCTTATCTACTAGTTCCTTCCCTGCTGCCTCCAAATATGCCCAGATCTCCATTAAAAAAAAATTCTTTATTGACCCTGCCATACTTCCAATCCATTGTCCTATGCAGATCTTTTGCTTATCACAGTGAAACTTTCAGAAGAGGTTGTTTCCTTCATTTCCTCGCTTTCCCTTCACTTCTAAATCCTTTACAATCTGGCTTCTGACCTCAACATTTTACTGAAATTGCTCTCTCCAATATTACCAATGTTCTCACAAATGCTAAATCCAAAGGTCTAGTGCAGAAATTTGTTTTGCTTGACTATATATTTTTATAACAGGGGTTTTGTTTCTTTCTTTCTCAATGGGAAAGAAGGGGAGGTAGGAGAGAGAGGTAAGATTTTTTGTTGTTGAAAAAAAGAATTAAAAAAACTCAAAGTCTTTTCTTAATCTTCATACTTCTTCACCTCTCTGTGCTGTTGGCACTGTCCACCTCCCTCTCCTTTGTGTATTCTCTCACCTTTGGCTTCCATGATACACTGCTCTCTCTTGGTTTCCCTACTGGATTACTTCTCAGTCTCTACCAAATAGTCATGTTCCTAATATAATAAAAATGACAATTCTACCTAAATTAGTTTACTTATTTAGTGTCATACCAAACTACCAAAAATTATTTTATAGAACTAGAAAAAATAATAACAAAATTCATTTGGAAGAACAAAAGGTCCAAAATATCAAGGAAATTAATGGAAAAAAAATGCTAGGGAAGATGGCCTAGCTGTACCAGATCTAAAATTGTATTACAAAGCAGCAATCATCAAAACTACTTGGTACTGGCTAAGAAATAGTGGTAGATCAGTGGAATAGGTTAGTTACACAAGACACAGTAGTCAATGACTATAGTAATCTACTTTTTGATAAATCCAAAGACTCCAACTTTTGGGATAAGAACTTACTATTTGACAAAAACTGCTGGAAAACTGAAAAATAGTATGGCAGAAACTCGGCATAGACCAATATCTTACACTGTGTACCAAGATAAAGTTAAAAGGGGTACATGATTTAGACATAAAGGGTGATACCATAAACAAATTAGGAGAGCAAGGAATAGTTTACCTGTCAGATTTATAGGGAAGGGAAGAATTTATGACCAAACAAAAGATAGAGAACATTATAAAATGCAAAATGGATAATTTTGATTACATTAAATTAAAAAAGGTTTTGCAAAAACAAAGCTAATGCAACCAAGAATAGAAGGGAAGCAGAAAGTTGGGAAACAGTTTTTACAGCCAATGTCTCTGATAAAGGCCTTATCTTCAGAATATATAGAGAACTGAGTCAAATTCATAAGAATACAAGTCATTCCCCAATTGATAAATAGTCAAAGGATATGAACAGGCAGTTTTCAGATGAAGAAATTAAAACTATCTATAGTCATATGAAAAAATGCTCTAAATCACTATTGATTAGAGAAATGCAATTAAAACAACTCTGAGGAGCCACCTCATACCTATCAGATAGGCTAACATGACAAAATAGGAAAATGATAAATGTTGGAAAATTGAAACACTAATAATGCATTGTTAGTGGAGTTGTGAACTGACCCAACCATTCTGGAAAACAATTTGGAACTGTGCCCAAAGGGCTATAAAACTGTGCATAACCTTTTATCTAGCAATACTACTTCTAGGTCTGTATCCCAAAGATTATAAAAATGGGAAAAGGACCCACATGTACAAAAATATTTATAGCAGCTCTTTTTGTGGTGGCCAAGAATTGGAAATTAAGGAGATACCAATCAATTAGAGAATGGCTGAACAAGTTGTGGTATATGAATGTAATGGAATGCTATTGTTCCATAAGAAATAATGAGCAGGTGGACTTCAGAAAAACCTGAAAGACTTGTGTGAACTGATGCTGAGTGAAGAGAGCAGAACCAAGGAAACATTGTACACAGTAACAGCAACATTGTGTGACGACTAACTTAGATAGAAGGATCTAAGACAATTCCAAAAGACTCATGATGAAAAATGCTATCCACGTTCAGAGAAAGAACTATGGAATTTGAATGTAGATCAAGATATGCTTTTTTTCCTTTTTTTTGGCTTCTTCTTTCTCGTGTTTTTTTTTCTTTGGTTCTAATTTTTCTTTACAACATGACTAATGTGGAAATATGTTTAATATAATTGTACATGTATGGCCTATATCAGATTGCACACTCTCTTGAGGAGGGTGAGGGGAAGGAGGAGAAAGTTAAAACTCAAAATCTTATAAAAGTGAATGTTGAAAACTAATAAATAAATATTTAAAAAACAAAACAAAAAATAATCATATTCCTTCTACTCACTAAATGTAGACCTTTCCCAAGGCTCTAACCTGGGCCCTCCTCCTCTTCTTCTTCTTATATACTTTTAATGATTTCATCTCAGTATTCAATTATGATATCTATGCAGATGACTCATAAATCTACATATTCAACCCTAATCTCTCTCCTGAACCCAGTCCTATTGCTACTACCAACTTCCTGTTGGACATTTCCATGTGGAAATCCCATAGACATCTCAAACTCAACCTGAGAAAATAAGAACTAATTCTACTTCCCCTAAAGCATTCTGTCCTCTACATTTCCTCATTTATGTTGATGATACTATAAAACTGAGAATACTATCCTTTCAGTCACATAAGCTCACAATCTTGGACTCATCTTCAACTCTTCTCTCTCCCTCAATCACCATATCCAATCAGTTGCCGAGTCTTCTCTATCCTACTTGCATAATATCTCTGGCATCTACCTCCTCTCTCCTCACACAGAAGAGAATTCAGAACCTCATCACAAGTTCATTTTAATCTGGCTGTCCCTCCCATAGGCATCTAAAACTTAACATATCCAAAAGAGAACCCATTATCTTTTCCCTCCCCCAAAAAAATCTTTTGCTTTTCCTAACTTTCCTATCTCTGTCAAGGGCACCACCACCTTTCCAGAAATCAGGTTCTCAACCGAGGGATCATCCTTTACTCTTTACTCTCCTTCATTCTTCACATCCAATCAATTGCCAAATTCTATCGATTTATCTCCACCTCTCTCCTATCTGTCTCTTCTCCATTCACATAGCCACTACTTTACCCTCTCTCCTGAATTTACATCAGCTACCTCGTTAGTCTCCCTGAATCCAGTCTTTCCCTCTAAACCCATTCTCTACTTAGATGCCAAGTTCATATTCCTGAAATGCAGGTCTGACCACATTAATCCCTTTCTCAAAAAGCTTCCGTGGCTCCCTATTGCCTGTAGGATAAAATGGAAATGAAAATTATAGCTATAGAATATATGCTCTGTCTAACATTTAAGCTTTTCACATTCTGGCTCCAACCAATCTTTCCCAACTGATTGCACATTATTCTACCTCACATATTATGTTCCAGCCAAACTAGCTGACTTATTATTTCTTGTATATGACATTTAATCTCCTGCTTCTGTATCTTTGCATAGGCTATCTCACATTCTTGCATTGCTCTCCCTCCTCATCTCCATTAGGGAGAATCTCTACCAGTCATTTTAATTATTTTATTTTTCATTTAACAAGCATTTATTTTGTCTCCCCTCTTACCCTAAGCCCTTATGGTTTAAATGAAAAAGGAAAGAAAAGGAAAACCTTTGTAGTACATATACATAATTGAGCAAAACATTCCCACATTATCCATGTCTAGAAAAGTATGTCTCAGTCTGTATCTTGAATTGATAGATTCAAGAGAAGTGATCACCACTCTGTCAAGAGGTGGGCAGCAGACTTCATCATCAGTTCTCTGGAATCATTATTGGCCATTGAATTGACTAGAGTCCTTAAATCTTTCAAAGGTGTTTGTCTTTATACTGAAGCTGCTATTTTATAAGTTGCTCACTTTGCTTTGCCTCAGTCATGGTTTCCTTCAAAGTACATTTCGGGTGCTGCTTTCCACAGAGTATCTCTTTCCTATTGCTTCCAGTTGCTAGTACTCCCCTCTGCCCCCCCCCCAAAAATGATTCTGTATTTCCCCGTCTATATATATGTTGTTTCTATGTAGTAAAATATAAACTCTCTGAGGGCAGGGACTATTTTGTTTTTGTCTTAGTGGATCTAGCACTTATCACAGCTCTTGGCATATTATAGACATTTAATAAATATTTGTTGAGTGACACACCAGTAAGGTTTCAATAACTGCTTGTTAAATTAAATTCAATCACTTTTTGCTCTGATTCTCAAACTTTTTGGTCTCAGGATCTCTTCACACCCTTAAAAATTATTGAGGATTCTCCTCCCAAGAGTTTTTATATGGGTTTTATCTCTTGATATTTATTGTAGTAGCAATTAAAATGTCTTATGACCTCTGAAAGGATCTTGGGGATCCCCAGGGTCCTCAGAACGCACTTTGAGGACTGCTGGCTTAAATTACTGCAATAATCTCTCGATTTGGCTTCAGTCTCTTCCCTTTCCAATCTTCTGCACAGCTGTCAAATTTAAATTCCTAAAACACAGAGCTAATCATATCATCTCTCTATTCAAAAATCTCTCCTGATTCACTCTGGCTTGTAAGATAAAATCCCAGCCTGTCATTTAAAGCCATACACAATCTGGCCCCCATCTATCTTTCCAGGCTTATTTTATTTTTCTCCTTTTCACCATCTCCATTCCAATCAAACCAGTTGGCTACCTGTTCATGAGATAGGACATTTTATCTCCTTCCTTTCTGCCTTTGTGCAAGTGGTCCTCTCAACACTCACATATACTTTTTCCTCAATTTGACCTCATAGAATATCTATTTTCCTCAAAGTACAACTGACATGACACCTCCTACATGGCCAATTCTAAGTGCCAGCAGATTATAGTGAGCTTAACTTCAATAAAACAATGTGACTTCTTGAAAGACAGAGGTGTGGAAGAATGCCAGATTTGGAGTGAGAGGACCTGGGTGTATGTATGGACTTCCCCACTTGTCACTCGTGACTATTTTCTTTATCTATAAAAAGACAGGGTTCAGTGAAATGACCTCTAATATCCCTTTTAGCTCTAAATCTATGATCCTAATGGTCAGAAGAACTATGAAACACAAGACTTTCTAGGAATTTTCTAACTTAAAATACTCCCATACAATTTTATAGAAAATAACTTCTATGTATTATAAGTTAAATTTTCAATAGTAATCCTTGAAATACAGATATAAATTAATGCTGCTCATTACAGAAATTGGAACATGAATCCAAGGAGTTTTAAAATGAAGAGACTTACACAGTTTCTTGTACCCATTTCTTGTACTCATTCCTTTATATAGCTAATCCAATATTTGAACTAGAGAGAGGAAAAGGAGAAAGATTTACATGCGTCAAAGACATTTATTAGAAGATATACAGCTAGATGGTGTAGTGGATAGAGCACCAAGTCTGGAGTCAGGAAGACCTGAGTTACAATCCAGCCTCAGATACTTACTAGCTATGTGACCCTGGACATGTCACTCAACCTGTTTGCCTCAATTTCTTCATCTATAAAATGAGGTGGAGAAGGAAATGGAAAACCACTATAGTGTCTTTGCTATGAAAACCCCAAATGGGGTCATGAAGAGTTGGACATGACTGAACAACAACAATTCTTTATAGCAGGCTATAAAGAGCTGTGATCTTCTAGATAGGAATGCAGATTGGGATGGTGGTATGCCAGTTCACTCAGCACAGTTTCCCAGCTTTCCCTTTTTATAGAAAAAAATTTCATCTGTGATACGTATTAAAGATAGTTCTCCCTTTGGGGAGTTCCAGATCATAATTGCTGGAGATCAAGGTTTTATCTATGATCTCTTCTTCCAGATCTATATTTTGAGACCTTTGAATGAAGTAGTAGGTTTAAAGCAGCATGATATATGGGATTGGAATGTTTCTTTCATTTACTCCAGTTCAAGGGAACATTAACAGTAACAAGGGAAATGGTGAGGAGAGATCAAATGTGCCATGATTCATTTGGATCCGGAAGTACTTTTCTATGAAGTTATAATTAGGAAAATGGGGGAGACCTTGGCTGCTTTCAGGAATGAAAACAAAAAGAAATTAAACTACATAGGTACACAAAGATAATATTGTTCAGTCATTCAATTATGCCCAACTCTTTATGACCTCATGGATCATATCACACCAGTACTGTCAATGAGGTTTTCTTTGTAAAGATGCTGAAGTGGTTTGCCATTTCCTTCTCCAGTGGATTGAGGCAAACAGATGTTAAGTGACTTGTCCAGGGTCACACAGCTATAAGTATCTGAGGTCAGATTTAAATTCAAGTCTTCCTGACTCCAGGCCCAGTGCTCTAACCACTGGGCCACATTTCTGCCTATACAGGATAATAGCCAATGAATATTAGCATGGGTCTTCTCAGAGAGTTTTAGCTCTGAAGTATATGGCCAATACTAGGAGGATAGTGTTGGAATTGTCCTCTGAGAGTGAGGATGAAAGTCTTTAAGGAAATGAGTATGACTTTTTCTTCAGGATTCTACAAATAAAAGCTAACAGATTCTTTAGGAGAGGAGGAAAAAACTTCCAATAAACAAGTATTCTAACAAGGGGAGAAAGGTCTTAATTATTAATATTGATATGTAATATAGCATATGAATATTCCATATATTCCATAGCAAGCAATATTAATTTGTTAACTTTCTCCAGAGGAAAGTATTTACAAAATTCTAAGAAGCAAACTTATACATATATATGTATATGGAAGAGTCATAGAAATGAAAGCCCAGACACTATGAAATGAATCACAGCTGTCATAGTTTAACGGTGCCTTTGACATACACATACATTCTTGTAAAGAAGATGGAATTAGAATACAATCAAGTACCTATCCTAGGCACCTGTCAAACTTATTTGATGTAAGATCTTCCAACCTAACAACTTCAAACCTCAACCGTTATCAATTCAAGTAAATCCACAGTTCAAAACGTATTTATTAACCTCTACTATATACAGAGATTTGTGTGTGGTTAGGTATTAGAAGAGATACAAAATCTTTCACTTGGGTTTATTTGAGATTTGTTAGAACTAGTGTTTTTTGTGACAAGCTGCATCTTGCTCTAGACACCCCCTTCCTTCCTCTTGGCCTCCCTGCCTTTTTCTGGAATCTTCAATATCTGGCAACCTCACCTTTCATGTTATATTTAACTGGGCCTCACTAACTATCTCAGGCATTTCCCAGTCTGTGACATCAGGGATAGGAAACCACTTAGACATACCTGAGTAGAACCACACCCTTCTCTATAAAATCTATGGTCCTTTTCTACATTATTGATCTGCCGCAGGGTGAAAAACAAAGAGTTCAGGTGTCCTACTGATATAAAACTAGGAATGAGGAAAGCTTGGTATAACCTGGATGTACCAAGTCCAGAGGGCAACCTCTTCCCAGGGCCTTCATTGACCTTCTTCTTCTTCTTACTTCTCATACCTACAGCACAACATTAACTGTTTGTATTTTTGATTGCCCTTTCCCCAGACCCTAAGTATCTCAGGTTAGGCCTGATGCTTCCTTAGTGTGAGTTAAAATATGCCTATAGCAAAGGCCTACTACTTTCATTATCACTAACAGGTCTGGTTCTTTTGAGAAAGTCTCTAAATCCCAAAATAGGTCCCTCTGGGACATAACCTAAAGTTAAGATTTCAGAAGGGAAAAAAGATTAAGTATTCAACAATTATTCACTTTGTCCTAAGAACCACTCATCAGTGAATACACATATCATATAAATCAAGATGTTAACTATTTTTAAGCTACCATCTGCACACTGGCAGCAAGATTGTACAGTTTAGAATTAGTTCCTGGAAAACAATGTTATAAAAATTATCTGACGGTCTTAGTGGACTGCAAACTCAGCAATACTCAATAATCTGACATGGAAACCAAAAAATGTAATGTAGTCTTAGGCTCTAATGTAGGAAAAATGTCCAGAATAAGAGGATGATAGTCCTGTTGCATTATGTCTTGGTCAGACCACCTTTGAAGTATTTATTTTGATTCTGAGAACCAGATTTTAAGAATTATAATGACAAATTTTAGGGAAGGAGTTGCTATCGGGAAGTATGGCAACTTCCTCAAGATGATGAGATTGGAAACCGCACCAGAAGGGGATCAGTTAAAGAAAATTGGAATGTGTAGCCTGAAGGAGAGAATGTTGAACTGGATAACTTGATAACTGTCTTCAAGTATCTGAAAGACCAACATGAGGAAAAGGAATTCCAATTGTTTTCCTTGGACTCAGAGGACAGAGCTAGAAGCAAAGGGGAGAAGCTGCAGAGGGACAGATTTCAGTTTGATGTAAAGAAAAAATTAGCAATTTGAGTTGACCAAAAGTGAAATGCCACAAGAGGTTTTGAGTTCCCTCTCACTAGAGGTTCCTAGAGCCTGGTTGATCATTTTTTCAGGAATCTTGTGGAGGGAGCTCCCATTTGAGAATAGGATGGACTACAGACCCTCTGTCCCTTTGGATTTTGACACTCAGGACAATAATCAGGGAGTTGGCCTGGAAGATCTCTAATGTCCCTTACACTCAGCTCTTTCATTTATTTGTCTATCATATCTACTTGTGTACATGTGATATCCTTCCTTATAAGAAAAAAAATCTTGTCTCCCTACCACCTAGGACAATGCTTTGCACATACAAAGTGGGCACTTCATCTGTAAAATGAGACTTGTAATACTGTCTACTACTTACCTCGTAAGGGTGTGACACACAGATGAAATAATGCATGTAAAGTACTACATAAACCTTAAAGTTAATATCAGATATCATTATGAATAGTATTCAGTTGAATTGTTATACTCTATGGTTTTAGTTAACATACTCCTTTAAAATTATCCTATATAACCTTTATCAAGTCATAATGCTGTCTCTTCTCTTGTTTCTCACGCTTTCTCAACCTTAGTATTACTTACATTTCTGCTTCAATGAAGTTTTGTTTATCTAAAAACTTCTATATTTCCTTTCACTAATTCCCTCCCCTCAGAGTCAGATATATCCTGCCTCCTTGTCCATACATACAAAGTTTACATTCATTCCATTGGCACAGTGTCTGGAACATAGTAGATGCTTAATAAATGCTTAGTGATTGATTGACTATCATAGGAACTTCAGGAGTGGGGTGGGATACACAAGTTTAGTACAAAATTTCATCTTACTAGATTGAAACATAATTCTAAATAATCTTAAATTATTTAAACAATTAAAATAATTTATTTTAAATAATTTTAAATAATTTGAAATTTTATATTTTAAATATAAATATGATTACATCATCCCCACTCTACTTAAAGTAAATTATAAGATGCCCTAAAGCTTAAACAAGGTGAGAACAAGACTCAATCAATCAATCTCAATTATGGGCTTTAAACTAAGTGTAAAAAATTATTGGAATTTGATGTTGCAAAGAAATAGTGTTCTGATTGGCTGAAGAAACTTATTCATGCCCTAGTAGTGGTATATAAAATAATAAGGTAGTTTAGAACTAGGATTATTAGATATATTGGAGTGAAAGTGTGGCATTACAGTGCTTCAGGAAGAACCACTTTGGAGAGGCTTCTACTTTAGCCTTAGTCTAGGATTCTTTGTCTTCCTCTCCTTCCTCCCTTTTGGCTGGAAAAAGAATGAGTTTCAGAGTTGTGAATTTCAAAGAATCCATGGAATTTTGTCTATTTCATTCATCCTAGCAGTGTCCCCAGATTAGTTGATGGCAGTGGCCACATTGGGAACCAAAGATAGACCGGCCCCATAAGGAGCCCAGAAAAGAAGCTATACTAAAAGAAACTTCCTGAGTATCCCATGAAAGGGAGAAAAGGACTAGGAGAAACTAGGAGATTTTTCCATATGTGTTCTCTAAATTTAAGCTCATTTCCACCTGACCTCTGTATGTAATGATGGGACAATGTTTAACAGATTTTGGGGGGTTATTTTTATCAACTGTTGCTGTGTTCTGTCCTTTTCAGTCATGCCTGACACTTCATGACCCCATTTGGAGTTTTCTTGGCAAAAAAAAAAAAAAAACAATACTGGAGTGGTTTGCCATTTCTTTCTCCAGCTCATTTTACGGACGAGGAAAGTGAGGCAGGAAGATGAGTCTTCCTGACTGAATTCAGGCGTGGCACTCTAACCACTGTACCACCTAGCTGTTTTTAGTGTACCACTTTAGGAAATACCCCTTTCTAAAAGTGTATAGATTGTTGGGCCTGGAGTCAGGAAGACCTGAGTTCAAATCTAGCCTCAGACATTTATTATCTTTGTGACCCTGGACAAGTCACTTAACCCTGTTGGGCTCAATTTCCTCACCTGAAAATGAGCTGGAGAAGGAAATAGCAAACTACTACAATATCTTTGCAAGAAAACCCCACAATGACGTCAGGAAGAGTCAGGACTGAAATGACTGAACAACACCAAGAAGTTAATTAAGACTCTCTGACTAAATTGATTCTCAACAAATGATCTTGGGGGGAAGCATACCAGTAGAGGTTCGTGAGTTACAGTCAAGTCCACAACAATAATTGACTTGAAAGATAACCCTTCATCCCCTCAGAGTACCCAAAAGGCCCTGAGGGGTGTAAAAGCCAAGCTCTGGGAACCTGATTATCAGTGTGAGAGGGAGTTAGGATAAGTACCTCAGAACATTGCTAGATACATTTATAGTTACTCAGGCTTCAGGGTTATTCTCAAGTACAAATATTTTGTGGGAAGATATTTTCTCACAAGGTACTCTTAATAGTATGACCAAATTAGTTAGATCCAAAGTATTATGCCAGCTTTCACTTGAAAATTATAAATTTGCAAAGATGCAAATTTATCTTTATACCGGAAAAAAATTTCCTAACTATCAGTTTACTACAATTGGCATGGACTGCATCAAGAGTTAACAGATTTCCTCACTGGAGGTCTTCAGAGGCGGGATAATCTCTTTTCAGATATAGTGGCATGGAGATTCCTTCCCAAGTATGAGCTGGACTGAATGGATGCTAAAATCCCTTCCAACTATAAAATTCTGATTCTGTAACCTTATGGTCATACTTGACTTTTCCTTTGGCTGTAGCTTCAAATATCTGATCAATTGCAGTATGGCATAGTAGATAGAGTGATGGACTTGAGGTCAGGAAGAAAAACCTAGGTTCAGATTTTGTTTCTAACATTTGTTATGTCACCACTTAATGGCTCTGAGCCTCAGTTTCCTCATTTTTGGTACTAAATTTATGATTTTATGATGTACTTCTGCAATATCTCTAGTATCTATCCCCTCTTTTCCACTCTTATTGCTACCACCTTAGTTCAGGTAATTGTTATCCCACCCAGCCTACTGTAACAGTCTCCAAACTGTTTTTGCTATCCCCAGTCTTCACATTATTGACAAAGTACTCTTCCAGATATATAGGTCTTGTGATATTACCCCTCATTGCCTACCAAGTGAAATTCAAACTCCTTTGCCCAGCACTCAAGGCCCTCCACATCCTAACCATTCAATCTTATTTCATACTATTCTTTTTCTCCACATCATTAGATTCTGGCCAAAATGGACTATTATCCATTTCCTGATCTTGTCCTGACCTCTCCTGCCTGTATAAGTTTGTCATGTTATTGTCTATGCCACTCCTCACATTTCTGTTTTCTTCAATCCTCTTCCTTAAATACCTTAACAAGAGTTACCTCCTTCATGAAGCCTTCTCTTATGTCTTCAGATTCAAATGATCCTTCTCACCTTTGATCTCAAGCCACTCAGACTTCTAAGTACTTAATCACTTAAATACCTGCGTTACTATTTGTGTACATGCCAGTTAGGTGGATAACCTGGAGTCTGGAAGACCTGAGTTCAAATCCAGATTCAGACACTTATTAGCTGTGTGCTTGGGCAAGTCACTTAACTTCTGCCTCAGTTTCCTCAACTGTACAATGGAAATAATAACAGCACCTAGCACCTAGAGTTGTTGAGGATCAAATAATATAACATTTGTAAGAACTTCATCACAGTGCCTGGCAAATAACAGGCACTTAACACAAGTTTCTTTCCTTCCTTCCCCCTTCTTTCTTTCCTCCTTCCTTTCTTCCTTCTTTCCCTCCTTCCTTTCTTTTCCCTTTCTTCCCCTTCTTTCCTTTCTTCCTTCCTACCATCCTTTCCTCTCTCCCTTTTTCTTCCCTCCCTCCTTCCTTCTTTCTTTTCTTCCTTCTTTCCTTCCTACATGTCTTATCTACTCTATTATATTAAAAACCCCTTGAGAACAGGAGTCATTTTTTTCATCTTTGTGTCCCCCAACACCTATCATAATGCCTTACAAATAGTAGATGCTTGATAAAATTTTGTCTGTTTAATTTTAGAGCGATTATGTTTTCTGTCCCAGATCAGGTCCTCTGGGTCTTTGCTAACGTCCATGGATATCACTCCTTTGTAGTTTCTCTAAACTTTTAAAGGAAGTGGCTTCATCATCAGTTATAAGATGAGTAAGGAGTTGGGGAAGGTGAACCCATGAGTGGGCCAATATAAGCTTTGTAAACACTGAATAGATTTGTATTTGCTAGGACTTCCCTTTCTTCTCCTAAATAACTTATGGTACATAGTTGAAGCTGGGCCTATGGCTTGTGGGTGAAGCAACTCACCCAAATGGATAAGTATGATTGGTTGAATGTCTAGGCTAAATTTTTCCTAACTTTAAAAGCAGAAATCTTAAAGTATAAAATGTATTTTTTACATTTATAAAACCCTCACTTATTGAAAAGATGATAAGTGGTGTGATGTAGAGGAAAGACTACAAGTTTGTTAAAGGATTCAAAATCCTTGAATCAAATTCTGACTGATACTTTCTACCTTGTTATTGTTGTTCAATCATATCTGACTCATCATGACCCTGTGGACCATAGTACACCAATACTGTCCATGGGATTTTCTTGGCAAAGATATTGGCATGGTTTACCATTTCCTTCTCTAGTGAATTACAGAGATTAAGTGACTTGCCCAGCATCATATAGCTGTTAAGTGTCTGAGGCCAGATTTAAACTCAGGTTTTCCTGACTCCAGGCCCACCTAGCTGCCTCCACTTTCTACCTAGAGAAGTCATTTAACCTTTTCTGGGCTTTAGTTTCCTCATATGTAAATGGAAGAGGTTGAACTAGGTAACTAGGTAACTTCCAAAGTCCCCTCTAACTTTAAATCTATGAACCATGTTGAACAAAATTTAAAGAGATATAACCACCTAGATATAGTTAGATACATAACCAATTTTTTTTTTGGAGTTAAAAGTAACCTTAGGAGATTCTGACTTAGTTCAACTACTCTGCTGGACAACTTAATACCCTAGAGTCTAGAGAGAGATGAAATGAGTTGCTTAAGGTTATACATCTCATATCAATACAGGATACCATGGAGATAATTGGCAGCTTCATTCATGATACCTAGAAAGAAGAGATTTTATCTCTGAAATATTCAGAATTTCCAGTTTTCAACTAATATTCTGGGTTTTTATGATCCAGAATGAGTCTAGCCATCTGTCTGATTCCTGAGGCCTCACCAAGCTCTTTTTAGTTTCTGTCCTTGCCTAACTGATAGTATTCCAAGAAATCTATTTCTTTCTTTCTTTTTTTTTTTTTGGCTAGGCTATGGGGTTAAGTAACTTGCCCAGGGTCACACAACTACTAATTGTCAACTGTTTGAGGCCAGATTTGAACTCAAGTCCTCTTGACCCCAGGGCTGGTGCTCTATCCACTGTACCACCTAGCTGCTCCAAGATATCTATTTCTAATAATCATTCCTGGAAATGACAGAAAAGCTCTCCAGCAGGAAGGGCATGGAAACCATGATTAACACTGCTTTAAAACACAGTCCAGTAGATAGAGCCTTAGACCTATAGTCAGGAAAACCTGGATTCAAATCCCATATCAAATGCTTGCTAGCTATGGAATTCTTGGTGAGTAGACTAACTTCATAAACATGGGCTATTATTACAATAGGGAAGTTATAAATATCATTTTCACTGATGTTTGCAAAGTGTTTTAATATTATCCCATATGTCCTTCAGAACAACATTGTTAGATAGATACTTTAAGTATGATCACTATTTTATGCAATAGACAACTGAGATTAAGAGGTTAAATGACTTACTTATGGGTGCACTTAGTAAATTGGAGTCTACCTTTAAACTCAGGTTGGCTGACTCCAGCTTGTCTTGAAGTATTTATTTGTTAGAACCTAGGCTTACTGTTCTTTTATCTATGTTTCTAGATGTACAGGTTGAGGCCAATGTGAGTGTGGTGAGGAAGAAAATTTTGATGAAAAGTATTTCATTTTTACTTTTTCATTTATATATTTTCATGTTTTTGAAAATTATTTATTATAATTACATTATTTCAATTTCAACACAAAAATTATTCATAACTGGTGAGAAATTAATTGTAGGTAGGCTTGTTAATATTAAAAAGCAAACAATGAAACAAGAATGAGCAAATGTCCTGATTTTCAAAAAAAGAAAGTAGATGGAGTCCTAAAGCTATAGACTATTGAAGCTGACCTAGATTTCTGGCAAAATTATAGAACCTGTTATTAAAGAAATGCTTTGTGAAAATTTAGAAAGGGAATCCATTACCATCTGAGAGGTAATCATGAATAGGTCATGCCAGACTAACCTTATTGCCTTTTTTGAATAGGTTACTAAACTGATGCATGAGAGGAATGCTTTAGACCTATGTAATGGGAATTGGCTTAGCTCAGTCCTTACAAACTCATCATTGGCAGGTACAATCCTCCTGTGGACTTCAGAGCATAAACAGTTGTGATTATTTTTCAGTCTGCTAAACAAATGGTAAAGACATGGAATTTTAATTGGCTGCTGAGCTGGATTTTTGTGTGCATTTCAAAAAGCATTTTTTACATTTTTTCCTTTTTCTCTATGAGGGAAGATATACTGTGAGGCTCTAAGTGAAGAGAGTGGTCTCAAACGTTAATCTCCCTACCTGGGCACACATGTTACCATGAATACGAACTTCTTTTCTTTCTCTCTTTAAATCTGTTCATTCTGGATCTTAGGTGAAGGAGTACTGGACTAGGCTGTAACTATGAGAACTTTAAAAAGTCAGGAAAGTGAGCTGCTAGAGGTCTGAGAGCTAGAGTCCATGTGCTCACAGTCAACCCTGGTGAGGAGTGAAGACCTGAGGGATCTACTTGACCCAGTATAGCAGTGGATTTAAGACAGCCAGGAGGTAGTAACAAGTGACTCTTCTATCAGTTATAATGCATTTGGAAATGAACTTAATTTTAAAAAAATGGCTACTAGCAACTGCTTTAAGGTTGACCACACTCTCCCCAGGAACTGAGATTGTTGAAGGAAGAATGTGCCCTTAGATCTCAGGAAAAATGGTTTGTACTTTTGTTCTTGCTGTATCTTCTCAGCAAACATCCCTTTGTAAAAGCTAATACATGTGAATTGGTTAAATCATAGAGGCAGTAATAGACAATAATTAACATTGGGAAGAACACACTGGAACATGGGCTTAAACCAATGGATTAGAGAAAGAAACCCTTCAACTCCTCAGGGGTACTCCTAGAACCTTGAAGGGGAGATGAACTTATCTGTGTAAATGAGAATTGGGATAAAATCCTATAAAGCTTATACCAGTGAGGCTCAACAAGTCACTTGGCAATATCTCTCAATCTTTGTAGATGATATAGATAGATGTGGGCTTGATTAGATAATACAGTTAGGTGAATTTACAACTGGTTAAATGGCTGAACCCAAAGAGTACTGAAAAATATCTGGAGGCTTTAGTGGATTACATGCCTAATATGAGTAAACAGGGTCATATGTGGCATATTCTTCAAGGTGATGAAGGAACAAGGAATTTTTTTTTTTACAAAAGACATTTTATACTAGACCATTTCTTTATTATCATCATGTAATTGACTGAAAAATGTAGATGATACCAAGATCTGAATGTGCTTATTATTTATTGACACTGAAAAAGAATTTGATTTGTTAGAATAAAATGTCACCTTGACATTTTAAAATGTCATCTCTCTTCCAATAAGGTATTTCTCATTCATCCATTAAATTCATGTCAAGATTCCTTTTTTTAAAAATTAATTAATTTATTTTTCATTTTCAGCATTTACTTCCACAAGATTTTGAGTTCCAAATCATCTCATCCCTCCCCCCACCCCAAGATAGCATGCATTCTGAATACCCCTTCCCCTAATCTGTCCTCCCTTCTATCTCCCCCCCCCCCACCCGTCTCTTATCCTTTTCTCCTTCAGTTTTCGTATAGGGCAGGATAGATTTCTATACCCCATTGCCTGCATATCTTATTTCCCAGTTGCATGTTAAAACAATTTTTTTTAACATTTGTTTTTAAAACTTTGTTACAAATTTTCTCCCTTCCTATCTCCCCACCCACCCTCATTGAGAAGGCGAGCAACTCAATACAAGATATACATGTGTAGTCATGCAAAACACTTCCATAATAGTCATGTTGTGAAAAGCTAAGTATATTTCTCTTAATCCTATCTTGCCCTCCATTTATTCTATTCTCTCTTTCGACCTTGTCCCTCCTTAGAAACGTTTGCTTCTGATTACCCCCTCCCTCAATCCGCCCTTCCCTCTATTATCTTCCTGCTCTCTTGTCACCTTCCCCTTCTATTTTCCTGTAGGGTAAGATAGATTTCCATTCTCAGATGTATATGTTATTCTCTCCTTAAGCCAAATCCTATGAGAATAAGATTCACTCATTTCCTCTCACCTTCTCCCATTCCCCCTCCACTGTAAAAGCCTTTTCTTGTCTGTTTTTTGTAAGATAATTTACCCTATTCTACCTCTTCCTTTATCCTTCTCCCAGTATAATCCTTTCTCACCCCTTAATTTTATTCTCCAGATATCACTCCTTCATCTTCAACTCACCCTGTGCCCTCTATTTATCTATCTACATATATATATAATTTTTTCCCTCCAACTACCTTAATACTGACAAGGGTCTCATGAGTTACAAATATCATTTTTCCATGCAGGAATATAAACAGTTCAGCCTTAATAAGTCTCTTATGATTTCTCTTTCCTGTTTACCTCTTCATGTTTCACTTGAGTCTTGTATTTGAAAGTCAAATTTTCTATTCAGCTCTGGTCTTTTCATCAAGAATGCTTGAGGGGCAGCCAGGTGGCACAGTGGATAGAGCACCGGCCCTGAAGTCAGGAGGACCTGAGTTCAAATCAGACCAAACACTTGACACTTACTAGCTGTGCGACCCTGGGCAAGTCACTTAACCCAAGTTGCCTAAAACAAAAACAAAACAAACAAACAAAAAAAAAGAATGCTTGAAAGTCCCCTATTTCACTGCTAATCCATTTTTCCTCCTGAAGGATTAAACTCAGTTTTGCTGGGTAGGTAATTCTTGGTTGTAATCCTATCTCCTTTGCCCTCTGGAATATTATATTCCAAGCCCTCCAGTCCCTTAATGTAGAAGCTGCTAAATCTTGTGTTATCCTGATTGTGTTTCCACAATACTTGAATTGTTTCTTTCTGGCTGCTTGCAATATTTTCTCCTTGACCTAGGAACTCTGGAATTTGGCTACAATATTCCTAGGAGTTTTCCTTTGGGGATGTCTTTCAGGAGGTAATTGGTAGATTCTTTCAATTTCTATTTTGCCCTCTGGTTCTGAAATATCAGGGCAGTTTTCCTTGATAATTTCTTGAAAGATAATGTCTAGGCTCTTTTTTTGATCATAGCTTTCAGATACCAATAATTTTTAAATTATCTTTCCTGGATCTATTTTCCAGGTCGTTTTTCCAATGAGATATTTCACATTGTCTTCTATTTTTTCATTCTTTTGGATTTGTTTTACAGTGCCTTGATTTCTCATAAAGTCACTAGCTTCCAATTGCTCCATTCTTATTTTTAAGGTAGTATTTTCTTCAGTAAGCTTTTGGACTTCCTTTTCCATTTGGCCAATTTTACTTTTTAAGGCATTCTTCTCCTCATTGGCTTTTTGGACTTCTTTTGCAATTTGGGTTAGGCTATTGTTTAAGGTATTATTTTCTTCAGTATTTTTTTGGGGGGGGGCCTCCTTTAGCAAACTGTTGACTTGTTTTTCATGATTTTCTCGCATTACTCTCATTTCTCTTCCCAGTTTTTCCTCTACCTCTCTTACTTGCTTCTCAAAATCCTTTTTGAGCTCTTCCATGGCCTGGGACAGATTCACATTTTTCTTGGAGGCTTTGGATGTAGGAACTTTGACTTTGTTGTCTTCTTCTAGTTGTATGTTTTGATCTTCTTTGTTACCAAAGTCCTCTTTGGGAAGGTAGGGGTCTGCTTCCAGTGTGGAAAATGTACTGTCCCAAGCTTCAGGGGTTTTATCCAGCTGTTTTCAGAGATACTGCTGGGGACCTGTAAATTTTCAGTTCTTCCAAGGTGGTATGATAAGGAGGGAAGTGTTTACTCCCTTCCTGGCCTGTGCTCTAGTCTATGAGTGACCACAAGCACGCTTCTGCCTTGGAACTGTGGGGAGGGTTTCCTCTCCACCACCACTACAAGCTCCACCACACCAACACTCTTCCTTGCCCCAGGACCACCTCCCAGAACTGTGACCCATATCCAAGCATGAGCAAAGCAAGAAAATGCTGCCTCAGCACCAGCAAAGAGATCCCTGCAATCCCCCTCTGATCAGCCACTTGATTCCCCCTCAGTCTGTGGGCAGGAAACTTCGGAAGCAGCTGCCACCCAGGGACCATGCTCAGGGACTAGGGGCTGCGACCAAGCTTTTCTCTCATTGCAGTCACAAACTTTTCCTCCTCACCTTCTAAGTTGTCTTTGGCGTTCATGGGTTGAGAAGTCTGGAAACTGCCACAGCTGCCCATGATTCAGTTCTCTGAGGCCTGTTCCAGGTTCACTGAGGCCTGTTTTGCCTGTGCGCCCATGCTGAACTGCGTTCCTCTCCCCACCTGGCATGATATACCTTTCTGATCAACCATCCAGGTTGTCTTGGGCTGGTAATTTGTTTCACTCTGTCTTTTTGTGGGTTCTGCTGCTTTAGAATTTGTTTAGAGTCATTTTTACAGGTATTTGGAGGGGTTTGGGGGAGAGCTCAAGCAAGTCACTGTTTTTACTCCGCCATCTTGGCTCCTCCCCATTCGCGTCAAGATTCCTTAAAAGATTTAACAGTAATGATAACTTTGTTCAATAATCCATGGGTCATATACATCAAACAAGCCATAAAACAGGTATATGCAGCATGCCAAAGTCATTTTCCACTATGAGGGAGAAGATCCAGCATGGTCTCTAACTTGGACAGAGATATCCTGGGTTATCAGGTTCAGTAGATGGTCTTATTTATGGGAAACACTGAATGACCTCCTGAAAGAGCTTAGTAACTACTCAAAAGAATTTGGCCCAACCATCCACAGAGTAAAGATCAAGTGGATAAAAAATCACCACTGCTCAGATTATTACATGTACTTGGATGGACAGCATGTAGAGCACATCCATTAATATCCATTAGTATTCAAATGGACAGTGAGTTGGTTCCAGATTGCATAGGATGGGGAAAGTGAACAGAATTAACTTAAGGAAATTGCAAAATTCCTTCTACTAGAAATAAAGGTCTATCTTATTTTTTTAAATAACAATATGCTATTGATGTTGCCATATAGTTATGAGATGTGGATCACAACAGTATCTGAAAAATTGAAAATGAAGATCAGAGAGGGCAATGGAGAAGGGTATGGTGAGTTCAAGCAAGCTGAAACGCATACCCAGTAAGAAACCCTGAAGAACAGCAGTAAAAGATATAATGACGGAAATTTATGATAGAAAAAGAAGATAGCCTGGTCACACAAGGGAAGGTTAAGGGACGACAGGTAAACAACCAGAATGCTCCACTGGTGTCCCTACAATGAACTGGAAAGAGAAAAGAAAGCAATGAAAATCTCCAATACCTTAGGTGCATATCCTATGGCAAACTTATAAAGGACAAGGATAAAAGTTGCACAGAATGGAATGACATGGATGAGTTGTGATATACATTACTGGAAGGAACATTTAAAATGATGAGGGCACAGATCTATTTGAACATTTAGTTTAAGGATGGAAATTAGATTACAGAATTCTATAACTTAAGATTTTCATAAATCCATATATAAATAATGGCAGTAATGATTTGAAGTGCTTATCTATGGTTATTGTTATTGTGGCTTTTTTTTTTTAACATCAAAGAGAGGTTAGGAAAGGAAGGCTAAGGGGTATGCAAGGGATTGTTACTTAGTACCAAGTTGAAGTATTCCTAAAATAAACACATTAGCTCACTGAAAGTTATCTCAGACCTCTATAAACACTGCACTTAACAAGATCCACATCGGGGAAACATGACAGAAATAATAGAAGTTATAAATCCTTCAACTAGCAAAGGGAGACTTTTTTGAAACTTTTCTTGAAGTATCAAAATTTAACCTTATATCATTGGACTACCATTTTACTTTTTGAGTAATTTAAGCTAAGTATAATCAACAACATTCTCTTTAACCCTTTTCCTTCAGAACAATGTTTAATGAGATCTCAGTTTTTAGGCTCCAGGTAGCTTGGGAAGCAGCTATTGTGTGGCTAGGTTTCTTAGCCTAGGGTCTCTGAAATTATTTTTTAAAAATAATTTTTGATAAGTATACTTCAACATACTGTAATTGGTTTCCTTTGTAATCCTATTTATTTTATTTTATACATTTGAAAATTCAATTCTGAGAAGAGGTCCTTAAACTTAACCAGACTGCCAAGTGGTCCATGAAACAAAAAAGGTTGAGAACTCCTGGGATCACTCTGAAAAAAATATTTCTTCATTGCAGAATCCAACAAGACACGCCCTCATCAGGAAATATCAATTTGCTTTGGTCTTGAACTATCAAATCCAGGTGGGCAGAAGTCAGTAATAATAATGATGAAGATAATAGCTAGCATTAATATAGAACTTTAAGGTTTATAAAGTGATTTACAAGTATTATCTCATTTGATCCTCACTACAACTCTGGGAAGTGTTATTATCTCCATTTTACAGATAAGGAAATGGAGGGTAAGAAAAATTAAGTGACTTGCCCATGGCCCAGAGGTAGGAAGCATCTGAGGCAGAATTTGAACTTAGGTCTTCCTGACTCCAAGTCCAGCGCTCTATCTATTTTACCACCTATTATTTACAAAGCAAATTGAATAAGCTCAACCATACTTTTCTCTCTCTACTTCTTTTATCCTTCCTTTTATATCAATTTCACTTTTCTCTCACTTTTCACCCTTCTCTCTCCTCTTTTGCCCTATTACATTTACCTTCTCTGTTTTCTCATATTCCTCTTCTTTCTCCTATTTTTTCCCCTTTTATCCTCTCTTCCAACAAATCTAAGATGGTCACTATAATGTAATCCCAAGGATATTCTGAGTTTGATTCAGACCACAAGAAATCAAACAAATTCACCAACCTATAAAATAGAATCTTGCTATTATAACAAGTTAGCTAAGAAAGGAAAAGCAAAATATCCTTATTCTTCCTCTGAGTGTTCCGGAACCCTTATTATGCCTCTAACTTGTTGCCTCATTGTGGGTTTTGTTTACTGCTCATCATTCACAATACTTTTCCCTCTAAATTATCTTGCAATGATTAAAATCCAATAATGTAATCATTCTGTTGCCATCATGTCTGGGCTTTTAAACAGAAGAACAAGACAATGATTCCCTTTGGCGACAGCAAAACATCCCACGACATCTACCCTTGATATTTGATCACTGTGAGGACTGCCAACTAATGGCCAAGATTTGATGTGGTCTTGCTCATTAAGATCAGTGTTGGGCATTGTGTCTCTTGCAGACTACCACAGTCAAGATTTGTAATCTCCAGAAGGAAGTTTTACCCAGGGGGAGCAAGAGGAGCTTCCAATAATTTACTAGATTTAGAGCCACAGCAAGTTCAACATAAGTGAAGGAGGCTTAATCATAACTTGCGTCCATTATTTTCTATTGAGCTACAATTCTTTTTTTTTTTTAAAGGTGTGGGTATAGGATAATGTGGAAAATCTTCCCAAGGCAAGAAATTTCATGACTAAGGAAAATACAGACAGTGATACAACCTAGCATAAGTGAATTTTGGTGGATCCGTGATTTAGTCGGTTCTAAGTGTTCCATCCACCAATGTAGATTGTGACCCTTCCAGGACTTTTTATCCTGTGAAATTTTCGTACATTTCTTTCCACCATAGAAAAACCAACCAATAAACCAGTCAAACAAAGAAGGGGTAGAAGAAATACCATAAAGATACATAGCTTCAGGCAATGGAATATAGGTGTGGACTGCTAGCAAATATATGTCAATTTGGTGGACTGAAATGAGAAAAAGATCAACGTTTTTTGAGCAAGGACTTTATGTGTAGCTCAAACGGCAAAGAAGCAAACCCACAAATATCAGCACCTCCATAAACCTAAATTGTAGGCACCAATAGAATAAGCCTAGTAAACCCAACACACCATTGATAAATGTTACTGCTATCACACTAGTGTCCATTATGCCCTCCAGCATAAAGGTTCCCCCCCTACCATTTAGTGAATCAGTAGCCATTCCTTCTCTCCCTGTCCCCTCTTCCCCCCCACCCCACCCCCAGCCAAGGGGAACTTAGAAGCGGTTAGAATCTATTCCATACCCCAGTACAGCAATATTAATCAGCACTAATTTGCACCTTGTTAGCACAAAACAAAGGAAAATGTTCATTTGTATAAGGAAAATGTTCGTTTGTATATGCATATGGAAAGAAGTCTTATATTGATATTTATTAAATTCACACAGAGAAATAAATGACAGAAACAAGTTAAGACATATGAATGTAATGGAATAGTATTATGGATCTTCAAGAACACAATGAAGGGCAGCTAGGTGGCACAGTGGATAGAATGCTGGGGCTGAAGTCAGAAAGACTCATCTTCCTGAATTCAAATCCAACCTCAGACACTAGTTGGGTGACCCTGGGCAAGTCACTTAACTCTGTTTGCCTAACTTTCCTCATCTGTAAAATAAGCTGGAGAAGGAAATGGCAAACCACTCCAGTATTTTTGCCAAGAAAACCCCAAATGTGGTAACAAAGAGTGAGACAAGACTGAAATGATTGAATGAGAAGAAAACAAAGAATGTGATGACTACACATGGGAATGTGTATAAGAAATGGGAAAACCTGAACTGATACAAAATGAACAAAGAACCAGGAGAACAAGAGACACAATGACTACAACAATGTAAAGAACAAAAACAAAAAAAAACCCAACCCTATTAAAAACTGAATATTGTAAAATTATAATGACCAAACTTGACCCCAGAGATGAGAAATGAGATTGTACCTCCCTCCTTTCTTTCCAGGAATAGTGACTATAGGTGTGGAACACTGCATAATATGTAAGATGAGGTCTATGCATCGGTTAGTTTTGCAAATTGCTTTTGTCCTGCTCTTCTTGATTTCTTTGTTAGGAGAGATGGCTCTATGGGAGGAAATGGGGGGCAGGATACATTGGAAAAAAAAGGTACTACAGAAACAAAAGATCAATTTTGCAAAAGGAGTTGTGCCAAAATCTACATATGTGCATACGAATAGTGACCATATGGATTAGCAAAATGTGACACCAAAGCTGTGGCTGATAGGCCAGATCAGAGAGGCTGAGGTATTACAGCTGCAGTGGTGTGCAGGCCTGGATGAGGAATTAGGGAATCATAGGTTCTAGCAGTTGTGATTACTAGGCAAGTAACAATTGTTTTCTCCTAAAGTGGAATGAGGTTAGAGTAGGAACCCTAAGGCTCCTGGCAGTGTGGTACTTCGGAAGGAGCCGTGCATTTGGAATCCAAGGGATCTGAGTTCAATCCTGTTTTGCCATCTGTGTAACCCTGAGCAAGTCATTTGACTTCAACTCAGTTTCCTCTTCTGTAAAATGAGAGGGTTGGATTACGTGACCTCTAAGCCCTCTTCCAGCTCGAGACCCACGTTCCCCTTCTAGTCTATGATTCTATCACCTTTTAAAGAAGCACAGCTACCCATTGTCCTAACCCAATCCCTCAAACACCAAAGTAGTTATCATTATACTTGTGGAACTTGTGCCAAAATTGGAGGCTTTGCTGCTGTTTCGTAATTCCCATCGTCTGTTTCACATCGCATTTAGCCCACCTGTCGTTTTAAAGTACTAGAATTTTTATTCGACTTTCCTAAAGTTCGAAATTAAATGAAACCCTCCCAACATACGCTGGGTTATCCAAGAAGCAGCGTTTGGGGCAGCGGCCTGGGAGTCCGCAAGTCACTCTCGGAGCATGACTCGCCGCTGAACTTTTGCCCTAGCCTAGCCCGGTATGCCTCAGTTTTCCCTTTTAGACTGGAGGGCATCTATGGGGTTATATGAAGCAGCAGGTCCTTTAAGCGCCTTCTTCAAAGGATCGGTACTCGTGTTTCAACACTAACGAGGGGAAAGATTAGGTTTCGGGTTAGTGTGGGGAAGTAGGGGGGCCGACGGGGGCGAGATTTGGAGGGCCAAGCCGGCAATGCTTCCAAAAACTCCTTCCCTGGCAGACAACGGACCCCGAACCCCAACCGCCGCGGCAGAAGCGGAGGAGAAGGCGACCGTTATGAACCCGAAGCGAAGTCACGTGAAGGGGCGTGAGGAATTGCTAGGTGGGAAGGTGAGAAGAGCGGGAAGCGCCTCTCTCTGGGCCGCGCGCGCTCCCGCTCGCCTCGGCGACCCCGAGCGGGCGTGCACGCGGAGAGGCCCTCGTTCCCCACCTCTCCTCCTCATGCGCACGCGCGCACGGCCCCGGTGTTGGCGACGGGGTGGGCCCGCCCGGGGCGCGCGCGCGCCCAGGTTAGGGGAGGGCGAGCGAAGGGGGCGGGGCTGGAACGGAACCCAGGAGGAGGGGGTTTGTGAGGCGGAGGCGGAGGCAGAAGCAGGGGGCGGTGGTTGAGGGGGGAGGGTCTCCTCCTCGGGGCTGAGTCCGGTGGCGGCGGTGGCGTTGGCGGCAGCGGTGGGGCGCCTGCGGACCCCGCGGAGGGGGAGAGAGAACTAGCGAGCGAGCGAGCTAGAGGGCGGGGGGAAGGGGAGGGTGGTCCCGGCCATGACGGCGGAGCTGCAGCAGGAGGACGCGGCGAGCGCGGCGGAGAGCCACGGCTCGGTGAGCCCGCCGGGGCCGGGGCGGGCGGGCGGCGGAGCCGGGAGGGCGGGGCGGGGCCGGGCTGGCGCGCGTCGGGCCCCCCAAGCGGTGTCAGGCGGGAGGGAGAGGAAGAGGACGAGGAGGAGGGCCCGCCGGATGGAGGCCGGGCCGGCGGCCAGGCGTTTGTGCCGCAGCCGGCGCCGGGCGAGCGGGCGAAGCTGCCGGCAGTGGAGGCCGAGCGGAGCCCGCGGCCGAAGGAAGGGGCTGCTGGGGAGCCCGGGGCTGGGGGGCTGGCGGCAGCCGGTGCGGTCGATCGGCGAGCCGGGGGTGTTGGGGAGGCTCGGGGCCTGGGAGCACCTCCAGCGATGGCTCCGTTCGTGCAGCGAGGATGCTCCGGGCTCCGAAAAGTTTGGGGAGGAAGGACCTGTTCCACTGAAGTGACTTGAATGCTCGAGCCCGGGATCCTACACCCCCCGGCTGATAACTCTTCTCCAGGAGAAGCTGGCTTCCAAACTAGCATTCCTCACCCTCACTCACGGGGGCTTGTGGGGGTGGGGAGAGGAGAGCTCTATTCGATTCCAAACGCTTTGATTAAGAGCCTGCTACTATATGCGAGGCACCACACTGGCTATACAAAGACTTGACACAGACCCAGCATTCTAGTGTTTAATGTCTAATGGTGGGATTGGGGGTGGGGGGAGGAGGACACGGACAGAAATAGCTTCCCAAAGAGAGAGACTGTGATAAGTGCAAAAGCATGCAGGGAGATATTTAAAAGGGTAGCTGGTCTTGTTGGTAACAGTTTCCAATAAAAGAATAAGGAAGATAGGAGACAGCGTGGTTATCCAAGGAATCTGGTGTAGATTAGAACTGGTACCTAAGGTTTGGGAGAGAGTAAGAATGTGATGAAAACAGTTAGGAAGTAGGATGCTCAAAAATTTCCAAGAGGAAACTCATGCTTGGCATCAGGTGCCATCATTCTAGAAAGCCAGAAATTGCTTTTAACTTTTTTTTTAATCGCTGATACAAAAGTACATTATACCCAATTACTGTACTTTTTTTTTTTCCAGGATAGTAAACATGAGGAGACACCGCTAAGTGGTTTCTGGAAATATTGAAAGTTTACTAGGTGTCAGAAGTCATATTTTGGAATTGGAAGACCTTGCTTGACAAACTGAACCACAAAACCATCTAACTAACCATATATGCACACACACATTAAAAAAAACTTTTTGCCTTTTATTTCTTATATTTTGCTCATAGCTAATAAGAAGTTGCATTGGATTTCTTTGAAGCCTCTTTATTTAGAATTTCTTTTAAAAGAAAGAAAGAAAACTTCCCAGACTTTTATCTAGTTCTTGTTCATGTTGTTTGCAAATGATTACTGGAAGTTGAGCCAAAATTGTCCCTTTTGATTTAGAAATTAGTTGTTTGTTTTGAGAGCAATGTCTTAAACAGAGAAGAAAGCGTTTTAGTTTTAAGACACTGTCCATGATCAAGAGAAGTGAAACATTTAAAAGACAGTGAACCCTTTTTAGGTCAGTTATATCTTTGCTAGTTAATGAGACCATGTACTTATTAATGGAAATTTCATTTAGATTAACTTGGTTTTCACCCAGTCATTGCTCTCAACTTGTGTGCCCTGATCTGTTTTAGGGTATAACTAATATTTAGGTCTTTAGCAAATAGGATTGGTTAGGTCAAAACTATTTTTGGAGGGCTTGGAATCACATTGACAGATGAGTAGTTTGATCCCTGGTATCTTGTAGAGTGATGACATTTGCTATATTGTACTGATGATTTGCTGTGTTCAGACAAATGATGAAGAGTGAAATGCTAGTTCATATTTGGATTACTTCATGTTCTTGCTAGTTTGAAGTGTCTCAAGTTAGCCAGTCAGTTTGAATGAATCTGATGTGAAAAAAAGTGTTTTTCCAATATGATAGATGTGTCAGTAGTAACTGTTATAATGGACTTATACATCCATAGAAGTTTAGAGCAGACTCATCTTCATGAGTTCGGATCCAGACTCAAGACACTTACTAGCTGTGTAACCCTGGCCAAGTCACTTAAATCTCTTTGCCTCAGTTGCTTCACCTGTAAATGAGTTGGAGAAGAAAATTGCAAACCACTCCAGTATTTTTGCAAGAAACCCCAAATAGGGGTTTCGGACACAACTGAGCAACATTTACATAGAACTGGGATCTCTTCACTGTTGGAATCTCCTCCAGCCTTGTAAATTGAAATCCTTCCAAGCTTCTTCTATTAGACCCTTGTCCACATTCTTCTACAAGTCCTCTACAAGTGGCACACTTTCCTCTAGATTTCATGACATTTTGCTATACCAGTGAATAGTCTACACCTCAACTTGTCTTCCTTTTCTGATCACACATTTTTCTGATAAGATCATTCATGTACCTTTCTCTCATTGGTAAGGTACTTCATCCTTTTTTTTTTTTTTTACTTCTTCTTTACATTTATCTATCCGCTGCCTTTTGGGTGGCCTACAGCTTTAATTCTTTGAAGACCTTGGATGGTTTTTCTGGGACTTATGCCTCTAACCTTTAAAGATGCTGCTAATTTAAAAGTGCTATACCATTTCCTTTACCTTCAAGAACTATTAAAATTTTAAAAGTTGGTCGCAGGATCCTTACATAACCATTCATTATTTTGATCAGAAAAGAATGTAGTAGTCCCAGAACAAATTGCCAAAATGACAAACTTAGGGGGGGACTTGATCATTCTTTTATCAAATTTTCCTTTGTTTTATGTACCAGCCTTTATAATTTCATTAAACTTCAATTCGCAAAATGAGAAAGGATTATGCAGAGGTTCCCAAACTTATTTAGCCTACTACCTCCTTAAAAAAAATTACTTAGTGTCCTCTGGAAATCTTTCTTTAACCCTTTAATTTTTTGTTTTGTTTTGTTTTGGAAATTTGCGTGATTTCCAAAAAATACTGCCCCCCTGAATCGTTCCAGGACCCTAGAGGGGCGGTATCACCCACTTTTCGAACCTATGCATTATAGCAATATTCACATGAAGACAGTTTGGAAATCTCATGAAACCTGTCACCTGTTCAGGGGATATTAACCTTGTTCTTGTGTAATAACAGCCTAATAATTTCTCTAGTTTCAAAAAAGCTTACTAATTTTTCTGCAATTCTAAAAATTGGATTTCATAGCTGTTTGTTTTCTCTTGTTTTACTGAATTCTTTTTGCCCAGAATTTGTTGATCATTTGTATTTTTTGGTACACTAATGAGCCAATTCTTGGTTTGCTTCTGCAACTCTAATGTTGCTTCATCGACTGCAAAGGGTGTTAGGCTAAACAATGAGTATTTATAAAACAAACTGACAAATGGCATCTTACCAGAAGAGAGCTCACCATGTGTTCTGTTTACTTATAAAGATTTTTTTTTATCAAAGAAAAGCAAGTGTCAGATTATAGCAAGTATGTTTTTATCAGTACTGTCTCAAGTGATATAGTAAGAAGGGCAATAGCCTTTAATTTGGTCAGTTACTTCTCTTTTACTGACTCCCTAGTGAACTCCTCACCTGTTCTAAACTTCTACTTTTGTCAGACTCCTACTCCTTCCCTGTCCACATCTAAGCAGATGACTTCTTTCCTCTTATTCATTAATAATTTGAAGCTCTGCAGCAGGGACTGACTCCTCTGTCTTAGCTCCACTTGAGTATTTTTATACATACTGTCTCATTCTTCCTTTCAGTATCAAAGAAGGAAAGGCCCTTTAAATTTAAAAAAAAAAATACTGATATTTTGTTTGGACACAGCAGTGTCTTATAACCACAAGCCCTTTCTCCCACACTTAATGTATATTCCCTTAAAAACCAGTTTATTGATTAATGGAAAGGAGGGATATGTCCATTAACTTGGATTATATGGTACTAACTTTAACTACTGTATTTGACCAAAGTTTTGTTGCCTCTTACTCATCTTTCCAAAAGGAATCTCTCCACTTTTACTATATTGATCCCTTCCCCTTTTCTCCTCCTAAGGGACCTATTTCTACAAATCCATGTCAACTCCAGAATTTTCAGTCTCTTCATCTTCCCTTCAAATACACAGGTATCCCCTACTTTAAAGCTATAACAAAGACCTTTCCATGTCTGCTGCCCTTTTCCATTTATATTACTTCCTCATTCCTCCACTGTCTGGCATCTCTGCCCATCTCTTTACTTAGGTAGCAAGGTCCTTAAGGATGCGGACTGAATTAATGTGACTCTGTCTCTTGCAGCACATAGCAGATTGTCTTGCACATGATACGTTCTTAATACACGTTTGTTAAATGAATTAAATTCTTTTTTCAAAGCCAGTCACTTCAATATGAGTCAACTGTGTGACCTAGCAACTAAAAAAAAGCTGGTTTGATCTTCTTCTACATTAAAATAGGCCTAGTGACCAAGCTCAGGGACCACATTTTGTGGTGTTGCATTCAGATTGGGTCGCCATGTTTTAGGTGATGATGAGGGGCAACAGTGCTTTTCAGGAGAGACTGGTGTTGGGACTGGAAGGCCTGGTTCTGGCTCTTACTTTTACCATCTCTCTGTGTGGTCCTCCGCAGGTCAGTTAATCTCTCTCCACCCACTTATCTGTACGATAAAGAAGTTGGACTAATGTGATTTCCAGCTCTCAGACTATAACCTCATAAGCAGTAAAGCATGGGAGTTCGGCGAAGAGCCACAAAATCCCATCCTAAATGAAGACTGAAAGCAGTGGGGTAGTTGAACCTAGAAAAGAAAAGGTGTGTATGGAAGGAAGGGAGAAGACATGACAGGGTTCCTCAGATCTTTGAAGAGCTGTCATGTGGATGAGACATTAGAGGTGTGATAAGTACCAGTTGTGTAACACTTTAAGATTTTCGAGGCAGGCACTTTATATTCTCTCATTTGATTTCACAACAACTATGAGAAGGAGATATTGTTGTTCTTATCCCCATTGTGTAGATGAGGAAGCTGAGGGAGTATGTAGGGTGTATAAAGGTATGTTTTCAGTTTATTAATACAAGATAATTTAAGGAGAAAGAGCATTGGCAAATAGGGCATCAGATCACAGCTCTGTCCATTACTGGGCGATCCTGGCCAAGTTCCTTTGAACCTTGCTTCTATTACCTATAAAATGATGAATTTGGTGGAATGGGCCTTTCCAGCTTTAAAATTCTTTGATCTTGTAATCTCTACCTTGATGTCCAAATAGCATTTCAAACTGAACAAAAAAATAAAATTTACCTTTTTTTTTCTCTTTTCCCATGTGAAATTGGATGGGAAACAGTTGATTGAAAAGATTTTGTGATCGAGTTTCTCTGATAGAAGTCTCATATCCAAGATATGTAAGGAACTGATTAAAACTTATAAAAAGAAGAGCTATTCCCCAATAGATAAATTTCTGTCAGGAAGCAAATAAATAAAGAGGTGATGGACTCAAGGTCCAGAATGAGAAATGTATTTAAAACAGAGTCACTGTAGGAATCTATTTTGCTTGACTATAACTCTGCATTTTTGTTTAAAGGGTTTTTTGTTGTTGTTGTTGTTGTTGTTTTTCCCAACGGGAATGAAGAGGGAGATGATGAAAAGAAGGTCATGGAAGAATTTTTTTAAAGCATAGAAGAGAGCAGAAGAAATTATAGACAAGTAGGGCAGCTTTGAAAATTATGTGTTGAATTTATATATACGAAAAAGGAAAAGCAAGGCATAGTACAGTTTCATGTACAATTCTTTTTCTGTTCTCTTGAATATAAAAAATATTAATTTTGATTGAAATTGGTTAAGTTCAATATTTTAAAATTCTCAGTTCAAAAAATAATTGCTATATTCAGTTGTGTTAGGTGCTGAAGATGTATAATGTGTGTGTGAAAGAGACAAATTCCCTTTCTTGTAGTCTACTTTATGCTTGGATTACTATTCTCTCTCCCTCCTCAAAATACCTTTCTGCATTTATCTGTATGCATGTTGTATCTTCTCCACCCCCACCCCACAGTAGCATATAAACTCAAGTCAGAGTATTTCATTTGTGTCCTTGTATCCCTGACCCCTACCACAGTGCCTTGTACTTAGTAGGTACTCAGTAAATGTTGACTTGAATTACTGCATAGCTCATAGCTAAATTCATTTCTTTATCCACTTGCCAGATTAATGTGTTTTCCTTGGGCCCTAATAGCATTATTACTTTCTTTGGTCACTGTTATTTTTAAAACTAGAAATATGCAGCAGTAATTTTTCAGGTCAGTTTAAAAGACATCTTTTAGATGTTGGGATATAGTGAAAGAATAGGCTTTTACATCAATTATTTATTAATTTAAAATTGAGAAGCATATTATAGGAGCATAAGCAAATGATGTCAGTAAGGATGTGCTTCAGACTGGTGAGAAGAACATCTCTACATTGAAGTATTTGAATAGAACTTAAAAGTCTCATCTTGTACAGGAAAATCTACTTTCCTTACAGGAGAAAGGGTTTAGGTGATAGTTTTTTAAGGTCATGACTCTTCCCCAGCTGTTTAACTGATTCTATTTTCCTAATCCATTGTAAATTAAATACTATGAGTCTGAGCCAATTTGTGTTTTCATATATTCTGTATACCAAAGTTGATTCTTGACTAGTTATGGTTCCTTGCAAAGTGACAGTTACTCTTCTCTTTACCTGGGAAAACTTGGACCCGTAAAGCTGAAGGAGCTTGCATAAAACCACCAAACTTTATGGAAGTCAAAAAGCCTGAGTTTCTTCTCTGCTGGTTTGTGTTTAAGTGTCTATTCTCTGCCTCTAGGGCTAGAAAAGAAGAGTTCTTTGTTTTGAAAACTATATACTTGGCAAAAGGAAATACAAACCATTTGGCTCTCAACCTTCACTGTAATTAAGATTTATTCTGTTCAGCTGCATTGATGTGATAGGGTTGTACATAGGTTGTAACTAGTGTTACATCCTAACAGGTCTTAGCCTGCCCATATGCAGTAGTAGGGTTTAGTCTCAAGTGAAGTATGTAAGTTTCCACTGAGAAAACAAGCCCAGAGGTTCTGAAAAGTTGGAATGTGAGTCCCAGCAGGCCTGATAGCTTTGTTATATTTTATAGGATATCAGAACTGAAAGGGACATTAGAGGTCAATTAATCCAACTTTCTCATTTTGTAGGTGGAGAAACTGATTCTCAGAGAGGTTAAAGTCGCTTGGCTAGTCAGTGATTGAAGCTGAACATGAAGACCCCCACTCAGTTCAGGGGCCTTTCCATTGCTTTACACTCATCTATCTATAATTGTTATAATTTTGGGGGTATTTGACTTGGCTTCTGGTATAATTAAATGGGAAGAATCATAAACCATGTTATTATAGGGATTAAGGAGTGTATATATTAGTATAGTTAGAAATCAATGAAATTAACTTTTCAAATGGCCATTGTCATTTTATTCAGTTTAGCAAGTATTGAACAGCTATTAGTATACAGTGAAGTTGTAACCTAAGCCTGTGATTTGGATTCTTGTCACAGTTTCATAGGTTTAGAACTAGAAGGGATCCTTGGAGATTATCAGTGCCAATCCCCTCATTTTAAAGGTGAGGAAACTGAAAACCACAAAGTTAGCATGGTCCAGGAGAAAGAGCACATAGAATATGTAGTTGGATAACATGGGTTCAAATCCTGCCTCTGCCACTGACTCTGACTTTCAACAAGTCATTCAGAGTTTCAACTTCTTCATCAGTCAGACAACAGGGGTGGAACTAGTTAATTTCTTAGTTCCTTTTGAATTCCAAATCCCTTTCCACTACTCCAGGCCAGTCAGGAAGTTTACAGTATAGTCAGAGACAAAATTCACATCTCTTAAACTAGATGTGATTTATTACTTCTCCCTACCTTTTATATATCTTTAAGTGAACTTTTAGTGTTTTTAAACCTCCCACCTCCCCTAGTTTGCAGCTAGTCATCTCTCAAATGAACTTTATTAATAGCATTTATATAGGGCTTTAAATGATTGAAAAGTGCTTTTACAAAAATTATCTGACTTTATCCTCACAACAACCCTAGGAGATAGGTACATTTAACAGATGGAAAAAAAAAAAAGAGGCAGAAGTTAAGTGACTTGCCCAAAGTCATACATCTAGTAAATGTCTGAGGCCAGACTTGAATTGAAGTCTTTCTTGACTTCAGGCATAGTGCTCAATCCATCAATCACCTAACTACTATGGCAGCTTATTGACCTAAAAGTGGAAGATGTCAAATTAGGTGAGGCGAGAGAATAGTGAGCAAAAGTACCAAGGTGGGTGAGAATGGACATGTAGGAAAAGAGGACACTGGGAAAACTAGATAAATGACAACAGTTAAGACAGATAAGGTGGAGCTAGACTTGTATCACATACTGCCCTCTAAGGATTAGATTGAAATTAACTAGTTATGAGTGTTATTTCTCACATATTCTTGGAGAGTCATTGTAATGTGGTTTAAATAGCATGGGTACCAAACTCAGCCTTGAGGCCAGGTCGCAGACCCTGCTTCACAGATACTCGTTTGTGTGGCCCTCAAGAAGATGACGGAAATTTCCTGGAATCAGGAAGAGCTGAGTTCAAATTCAGCCTCAGACACTAGTTGGGTGACTTTCGGCAAGTCACTTAACCCTGTTTGCCTAAGTTTCCTCATCTGTAAAACAAGGTGGAGAAGGAAATGGCAAACCACTCCAGTATCTTTGCCAAGAAAACTCCAAAGGGGTCACGAAGTGTCAGACACGATTGAAAAAGCTGAACAACAATTGTATTATTCAACATGTGCTTAGCACATAATAGGTATTTAATAAATGCCTGCTTGATTTATAAGACCTGCCTCTGAAGCTAGGTGATCTTGGTTAATCCTATGTATTTGGCAACTTTTTAAAGATTTTTAAGTTTTTAAAATAAGTTTTATTGATGTCTTTTTTTTTTCACATGACCAAATTTTTTTTCAGTTTCCCTTTTCCCTCTACCATCCAGAGAGCTGTCTCATATAACAATAATTTTTAAAGACAAAAAAAGAGAAAAAAATCAAAATTGATAAAAACATGAAAAAAGTAAAAAATAAGTGCAATGTACCATATTCCTGGACTACTTCTGCATAGTGGTAGATTTGGGGGTGTCTTCTCATATATATATTTTTTTGGAGCCATGCTTGTTCTTTGTAATTTTGCAAGTTCACTTTTGATTTTTTTGGTGATGATTTTTATATACGTTGTTGTAGTTATGTGTGTGAATGTATATATATATACACATACACACACATTGTTTTCTTGACTCTGCTTTCTTCACTCTATTATCAGTTTATGTAGATCTTTCCAAACTTTTCTGTATTCATCATTCCTCCCATTACATTCATGCACCACAATTTGCTTAGCCATACTGCAATCACTGGGCATCTGCTTTGTTTCCAGTTTTTTGTTTTGTTTTGCAGTTTTGAAAAAGAGCTGCTATAAAATTTTGGTGTATGTGAGGACTTTTTTTTCTTATGAATGAACTCCTTTTGATATAATCCTAGTTGTGAAATCTTTTTGAACAAGGGTATAGACTTTATTTGGGTACATATTTTTAGTCTCTTTATTTGTGTAATTTCAAATTGCTTTCCAAAATGGTTGTACTGATTCACAGCTATACCAGCAGTACACACTAGTGTGCCCACTATCTTGTCACAGCATTGACTATTCCAGTCTTTTGTTATCTTTGCTAATTTGCCTGGTGTAAGGTAAAACCTCAGGGTTGTTTTGATTTACATTTCTTTTATCATTAATATTTTGGAGTATTTCATAGTTATTAATAGCTTGAAATTCTTCTCTTGAGAACTGGCTGAAAGAGGCAAAGTCCAGCAGCGGTCTTCTGTAGCTCAGACCCAAACTCAGATCAGGGACTTTCAGAGCTCAGACCAAGGGGGCAGCAATCAGACTTTGCCCTGGATCAGACCACTTTGGAGCACTGAAAGCCTGAAGGCCCCTAGCCTGAGCTGATCCCTGAGAGCCTGGAATAACAAACCTCAACAAAGCAGCAACAAGACCAGCTCATGCCTTTCCTCCAGAAATTCACAGAGCCTGGACCTAACAAAGTCCAAATTTAGGAAAGAGACTGGAAGAATGAGCAAAATATTATTAATAATAATAATACCATGATAAAGAATTATTATGACGACAGGGTTCTCAAGACACAGACCAAGAAGAAGAGAATGACTCCAAAACGTCTAAAAGCAGAACCTCAAAGAAAAGTGAAGCTTAAGTACATGTCCAATTAGAATTCCTAAAAGAAATGGAGGAAGAGTTAAAAATAAAGAGCTAAAATGATTTTAAAGACCAGTTGAGTGTACTAAAAAAAAATTGGAAAAGAAAGAACTATGGAAGAAAGAATCTGAAAGAGAATTTACAGCTTGGCACAAGAGGTATAAAACCTTGGCCAAGCAACAAACTCCCTGAAAATCAGAATGGGCAAAATAAAAGCCAGTGACTATGAGAAAACAAACAAACCAAAAAAATGAAGCAAAATCAAAAGATTAAAAAGGAAAAAAAGAAAAGGTGTTCCCTAAGAAAAACTAGTGACCTGAAAGTTAAGGATCTTTGGACTACCTGAAAGCCATGACCAAAAAAGGGTCCAGATACCATATTTCTAGAAATCATCAAAGAAAAATGCTCAGATATCTTATAATAAGACTGAAATCTGTCTGTACAAATGTCAGTAAATACAAACTAACTGAGAAATTAGTCTTACTAAAACTTTTATTCTGTAGATTTGATAAAACTTGTCTCATCTACTGGACTCCTTGTTTTAGGGTAAGCAGTACAATCCCTTGACAGTTATCATAAAGATCCTTGTTCCCTAAGTCAAGCTGGCAAATTGAACCTTGTTAAGAGGTATTTTGTGATTTCTCTTTCTGCAAAAAACCTAGTTCTCATGGCTCTCCTTCCCTCTACCCTCTAACCTGAGTAACCTGAGACCTTAACTCATTCACTGAAAAATTGGGGTCATTCATGAAGAGGTCCCTCTTCTCTTCTCTTCATCTCACATCAATCAGGTACTTTCTGTCACTATCTCCTCGTTCACCTCTTGTATTCTCCTTGCTAAGACAAACCCCTCTGCAGGCACAAGTGATCCTTTTTCATCCTGTGTTCTCTTAGCATATTGCCACTTCTGTTACCATAACTTATTAATCTTCAGCCTCTCCCTAGCATTTGCTATTGAGCTTCCTAAAAAACAGGTTTGACCATGTCATACTCCTATTCAGTAAACTACAAGGGCCCTCTATTAACTCCAAGATCAAGTATAAAATTTTCTGGTTGGCTTTTAAAGTTCTTCATAACCTGGCCCCTTTCTACCATTCCAGTCTTCTTATATTTTGCCCTGTTTCTTGAGATTTGTTGATACTGGCCTCATTGCTGTTCCTCACCCAGGATGCTTCATCTCCCTACTCTTTACTTTTTCACTGAATGTTCCCCTTGCCTAGAATGCTCTCCCTCCCCTAGAATCTCCAACTCCTGCCATCCTTGGCTTCCTTCAAGTCTCTGCTAAAATCCCACTTTCTGAAAAAAGCCTTTTCGTGTGCCTAATTCTAGTTCCTTCCTTCTGAGATTACCTACAGTTTACCCTGTATATAGTTGTTTGCATGTGGTCTCTCCTATGAGAATGCACATTTCTTAACAGTGGGTACTGGTTTTTCTTTGTATCTCCAGCACTTAACATAGTGTCTGGCACATAGTAGGCCCTTAATAAATCCTTATTTACTGAATGACTGCACAGGATTCTAAATAGATCTTGTTATTTAGGAATTATTAAATTGTTTGCTGACTGGCAGTTTGCTGATAAGACAGAGGGAATCCCTTAGTTTTTTTATTGGGTTATTTTGGAATTCAAAAATAGTTTTACCTTTATTTTTATTTTCTTACTCCTAAGCAGCTAGTGTTCCAGTTTTAAGCAGTTACTGGTTGTATCAGTAACTGACAGCATATTTGGAAGCTTACAAATGAAAAATGACACACAACCAAATGGTATGCTTAGCCAAGTTTAAAATAGCCCATCCTCATACCCATGCACATTCCTTGGACTTCTTATATGTCTTCATGTTGGTGCTTATTGGATCAAGAAGTACCTGGGCACTTTAAGCTTCGTTAGGGCTAGGGTTCTTCTGTCTCTTAATAGCTCTCTGACCTTTGCAAGTCACTTTACCTCTGTGGGCCTCAGTTTCCTCACCTCTAAACTGGAGCTGAACTAGTTGATTTTTACATTCCCTTCCCACTCTAATACTTTTGTGACTTTGAATATGACTCTTAAATGTATTTTCAATTGTATTGTTTGTATGTATTTCTTATCAGTTAGTGCCCAAAATCTTGACTCATGAGTAAACTGTTATATACTCTGGGTTTCTGTAGTAGGTCTGGTTGGGATAGTAAGTATGTGCTGCTTCTATCTCTTAGGAAAAGTGAGTTTACAAGTTGGTTCCTCAAATTATATTATTGCAGTCCTTGAAGTTTTTGCAGGTTTGCCCCTATTCTGATATTGCTCTTTTTTTTTCCCCTCCAAATGTAGAGCTGCCAAATGCTATTAAATCAACTGAGGGAAATCACTGGAATCCAGGACCCCTCCTTTCTTCATGAAGCTTTGAAGGTTAGTTTGAAGAGTCTTTTTAGCAAAGACATTTAGAGAAGTTATTGTCTATATTTTAATTTTATCAGCAGAGCTATGTAGAAATTAAACCTTGGCAACAGTCTGTTAAGGGAGGAAGGGTGGTAATCTGTCTGCTGAGCAGCACTTCCATGCAGTATATCTGGAAAAGATTCTGTGTCAGGGAATCACTGAAGACACTACTGCCACCCAACTTTGGGCAACCAATATGTGGCTGTTCAACCTATGCTGCCATCTCCAAAGCAACTATCACTTGCCCAACATCATTCCTCTCATATCTCTGTCCTTCCACTTCCTGCCCCATTACAAAAAGTTTCCAACTACTCCTGTAGGTATTCTATATTGGAATTAGAGCACTGGATAATTTAGCTGGCTATTTAGTCTGTTATAAGCAACTAGATTCTTTGGCTTGCCTTTTTCCCTTTTGTTGAACCTAAGGAAAATAATTGACCTAGAATAATAAGAACTTGCTAACCAGACAGTTCTTTGAGCAGTCTGTCCTTGACTCTGATGCTTTACTACAGATATTTCCATTTCTTTTCTAGGCTAGTAATGGTGATATAACCCAAGCAGTAAGCCTTCTCACTGAGGAAAGGGTTAAAGAACCAAGCCAAGACACCATTGCTGCAGAGCCATCAGAAGGAGAAGGGAGTGCTGCCAACAACGTAGTACCAACAAGTAGGTAGATCTAGTTGTGTTCTTGTCTGTACTAGCAGAAATTAAGAGATGTTGTGGGCTGAGTCCTTTGTGAAGTATGATTGTTCTAAAAGAGCTGAGCAGGATGGTCAATAATACTTGGTAAAAGTTAACTTATTTTGAAGGTCTTCTCTAATACCAGCTAAAGTTGGTTTTAGCTGTTATTTAATCATCAGTATTTCTGTTAAGCCAATGTAAGTTTTAGTGTTATGCTCGTCTCCTAAGGGAACAAAGTACTGTTGTCTAATTGTTGAAAGGCTAATTGAACTGCTGAGGAACCTTTTATAGATGGCAAGTATTATTCACATAGAGGCATAATCTTTATAAAGCCCAAACAATTCTAAATAGGAGTTTAATTGAAAAGTAGTTCAGATATTATACACATTTTGAACTTGACTATATGTTAAATAATTGAAATGAGTGAATTACCATTTTATTTCCATCAAGTACCATCAGATATTAGATAACCTGGCATTCTAGGCCCTCTGCTATCTGGCTGCATCATGTCTTTAACAAATGCTTTATAATTCATTCATTCTGCTTTTTCCCTTCATGAAAGTTTTATTCTAGCCAGAGTGAGCTCCAACTATGCCAGGATTATTTCTTCCTCTGTATTTTGCTTATGCTGTTCACCCCTGCCTGGAGTGTCCCATCACCTAATTCTTACTCATTTAATTAATTTATTCATTCACCAGACATTTACGTGCAAATCACTGCTAGATTTTGAGAAAGAGATACAAAGGTAGCTGAGACATAGTTCTGCTTAAAGCAGTAACCAGGTCTTATAAAGTCTACCTAGGGGTGATACATTAAATATACACTATGCAATACTATATAATAATAGCAGAAGAGAATATAATAAGAGCATATGACAGGTACAGAGTGCTCTGTAAGGTCAAAGGAAGGAAAAGTCATTTCTAGCTGGAGGGTTTAGGGAAGGCTTCCTAGAAAAAATAACATTGGGGTTGGATATTAAAAGATGGGTGGGAATTAAAAACGTGGAAGTAATAAAGAAAACATGAAAGGCATAGGGATCATCTTGAGTAATAGCATAGAAACTGAAAGACGGTGTGATTAGGATCATAGATCTAAAGCTGGAAGAGACCTTAGAAGCCATCTAATCCATCTCCTTCATTTTACAAATGAGGAAACTGAGGCTTAGCTAGGCTAAGTGATTTGCCCATCATCATGCAGTTAGTAAGTGACAAAGCTGGGATTTGAACTCAGGTCTTCTGACTCCAAATCCAGCATTATTTTCATTGCACCAGGGACAGTGAATAGGCTTGTTTGGCTCAAGTGTGGCTCATGGAAAAGAGTAATATGAGGTAAAATTAGAAATATAGTGGGGTGCCAGGTTGTAGAGAGCCATGAAGTCAAGATGAAGACACAAGATCAGGAGGACTTTGCTTGGTAGGCAGTAAGGAACCAATGAAAGATTTTGAGCAGAGGAAAACATGTTCTAGTTCTTGGTAAGGAAAATTGATCTGGCTTTGGTATAAAGGGTGAATTCTGGAGAAGGTGGTGGAGTTGAGAGGCTAGAGGAAAGGATATCATTCAGGCTGTTGTAATCTAGGTGGGTGCTGAGGTTTTAGCACTGGGAATAGAACGGCACAGATCCAAGATATCAGCGGTAGAATTGGCAAGATCTAGTAAGTGAATAGATACGGGAGGGATAAGGAAAAGTTGAAGGTGAGGTTTGCAGTATGGGTGTCTGGGTAAATTGTGGTTTTATTGTCAGATAGGAAGAACTCTTGAGAAGTAAGCAGCCTGGCCACTGCTGCTGGCACTGCAGCCATGCCATTGCCACCCAGAAAAGAAAGGTCTTGTCATCAGAATCCAGGCTTGGTTCTATCGAATCATTCAACATGAGAAACTGATAGAGTTTGATCAGTGGAAATGACATTGAAGAAAAAGGCATTACTGTCTGATTGGCTGCTACCCCCTGAAGATCATGGGACCTTCCATGTGATGAGCAACTGAAATCTTCTGTGTGTGGTGCATCTCCTCCAGTAGAACAGGAGCTCCTGCAGAGCAGGGGCCGTCTGACTTTTCTTTTTATATCCTTAGCACTTAGTGCTTAGTAAATACTTAAGAAATGCTTCATTCAAAACAGCGAATTTGTTTTGTAGGAGAGGTGAATTGTGCTTTGTACAAACTTATCTTGAGGTGCCATAATAGACATATCTAGATTGAGGTATCCAGTAGTCAGTTTGAAAGTTGGATCCTGTACTTGAAAGAGAATTTGAATCTATAGTTTTGGTCTTTGTAACCCTAATGCCAATTTAATGAAGCAAATGACCATCTAGTGTTTGCCATCAGCAGGATTCTTGGTATGCAGATAAAAGAAAGATAAATAGCGCCTGATCCCTGCTCAAAAGAAGCCTACAGTTTTGTAGGGAAAGAAGACTTTCTCAGATGTCATGCAGAGATAGACAAGGCTATTGGGTGGGAGCTGATGTTGCCCTAGCATTCTTTTCCAGTATAGGAAGTTTCTAATTTATTATGAGAATTTTTTTTTGTGGTTAGTTCATGTTTGTAGCAGTTGTTTTTATTCAGCAAAATGAAAGTGGTGATAGCTGTCCTGGAGAAGATTAGGGGAGACAGGGCCCCCTGACTTTAGGACAGCTCTTTTCAAGAATTAGAAGGGTTGTCATGAAACAGGAATTTTATTTATTTATTTTTATTGCTTGAATCTAGAGGGCAGAACAAGGAGCAGTAGGTAGATGTTTCAGGGAGTCAAATTTAGGCTTGATTTAAAGGAAAACATGCTGACAAATCATTACCCCAAAGCAAAGCAGAATGGACTGTTTTGGGAGGTAGTGGTTTCCCTCTTATTGCGAGTCTTCAGGCAGAGCCTGAATAGCTGCTTGTTGGGGATTTTGTAGAAGAGACTTAATGTGTGTTAGTCAGGATGATCTCTGAGGTTCCTTCTAATTCTGACATTCTGTGAAAATGTTGAGTATTAGGCAAAAGGAGAAGTTAATTCAAGCTGTAGAGAAGGTAGCATTTAAGTCTGGGCCATTAAGTACCAGTAAGATCTGGTACTGTTGTCTTGTATTGTCTTTTTGCTGTGTGTGGCTTTTTTTCCCAAACCAGGTTGATAACTTTGAGAAGTAGTCTGTTATACTGCTTTGTATCTCTTCCCCTTCACCACTCTCTGCTCCCTTTCCCCTGCTGTCCTGCCCCAGATCTGTTAGTAGAGCTGTAGACTTAATACATAACTTAAATATTTGTTGAATGAATGAATGATATCCTGGGAAGCACAGTTCTGATTATCTGATCTAGGTCAGAGTTTCAGATGATGACTTCACTTGCCTTCTAGTAAATAGCTTAAGTTTTCTGTACTCTACTTCAGCTAAGGTCAGTCAAAATTTTCGTTTATGAACAAAACCTTCTAGGCTAGACCTATTGCATTAGTAATGATTTTTCATAATCATAAACACACATTGACTGCTTGCTAACTGTAGGACGCTGTTGTGTGCTAGGTATAGAAGATATAGACTAATGACCCTATATGAGTGGTATAGTTAGTGTTTTAAGAGTGTAGAAGAGGAGTGATTGTTTTCTGGAGGAAATTGGACTTGAGCTGAACCTTGAATAAAAGATAGACTTTAGAGAAGTAGGGCTGGGCTAGAGCAAAGTTTTCCAAACTATTAGATTTGTAAGACTTAAAGGGAGGTGGTAGTAGAAGATGTGAAGCAATGGTCAGAATTATTGTATTTTTTCAAGTAAAGCTCCCTTGTAATTACTTAACCTTTTTTCAATGAAAGCAAAGCTCCTATCAACAAAAGCAAGACTAGGACAGCAAATTTCAAATTTGCTCCAACTGGGAGGAGGTGGTGGAACGGGAGTATATCTTCACCAGGACCCTATTGGAAGACAGGCCCAGAACTTTCCTCTGGGGAGATTGGATGAACTCTTATGGACCTTGGTCAGGTCCTGAGTCTTATATCTCCCTTCTGAAAAAGCAAGTTAGCCACTGAGTTTAGGCCTTACTGGAGCTTCAACATATCTGAGTGCAGAGGCTTAACTTTGGGGTGGGGGTGGGGGGGCTACCTACCTCCATCGTGTTTTTTCTTTGCCTTTGGGATGCAATATAATTCAGTGGAAAGTGTTGGATTTAGAGTCAGAGAACTTGGATTCAAAGCCTAGCTCATCTACATACTACCCTGCCCCACTTCTCTGGGCAAGTCACTTACCTTTCTGGGTCTCACTTTTTAAACTGTAAAATGAAGGGGTTGGGCTAGATAATCTAGGGTCCTTTCCATCTCTTAAGTCTGTGATTCAATGACAAAATGGTATGGTGGTTATTTTATACATTATTTGTTGTTATAGGTACTGCAATAAATTCTTGATTTTATTTGAATAAAATATGAGCCAAGAAGGTTATTTGTGTAGATTACTTCTGAAAGGGTAAAAGTTTTGGAAACCACTGGGCAAAAGTGAAGAAAGTTGCAAATGGTAAGTCAGGGTTGGGGAACCTGCAGCCTCCAGGCCACATGTGGCCTTCTAGGTCCTCAAGTGCAACCCTTGATTCATGGAGGAGTAATGATAGTTGACATTTATGTAACGCTTCATAAAATACTTCACACATATATGCATATGTGGGCTGGTAGGTGGTGCAGTGGATTGAGTGCTGGGGCCACAGTCAGGAGGACCTGAATTCAAATTCGGTCTCAGACATTTACTAGCTTTGTGACTCTGGCAAGTCACTTAACCCTGTTTGCCTCAGTTTCTTCATATGTAAAATGAGCTGGAGAAGGAAATGGCAAACCACTCCAGCATCTTTGCCAAGAAAACCCTAAATTGGGTCATAGAGAGTCAGACATGACTGAAACAACTGAACAACAACGTGTGTGTGTGTGTGTGTGTGTGTGTGTATAATAATATACATATATACTCGTTCATTTCAGTGACCCTCTGAAGTACGGGTAGTATAGCTATTATTAACTCCATTTTGCAGATGAGAAAACCAAAACATACAGAGATTGTGAGGTGGTGTAATGGTAAGTCCTCTTAAATTTGGAGTCAGTGTTTTGAACTCTAAAATGAAAGAGTCGAACTAGATTAGTTGTTCTAGCCTTTAAGCATAAAAGCTGCTAGTTCACTCTTCCCTCTCCCCAGATTTGGGAACTGTTACCCTCCTCCCCACCACATACACATGATGATAATTATAGTTTTAGTATTCATTGATTGAGAAAATAAAGACAAAAAGCTACTGTGGATTTTTCAATGCTTTTAAGTGAATTTGTAGTTTATGAAATAAAGTAATATTTCCATTTGAATAATTAATACATGTATATGCAAAAGTGTATTAAGTCTACTAAGTGTATGTTAGCTAAATGATTAAAAACAATGGTATTTTTGGCCCAGGGAACAAGTAAGAGGGTAGCCAAATTGGAGGAGTGTGGCACAAAAAGGGTGTACTAAAACTGTATCTGAAGTTTTACAAAGTATTTGTGGCTTTAAAAAAATTAATTTTGAATTAATTTTCTTGTTACTTTTTCAGTTCTGAATTGTCTCCCTCCCTCTCCACCTGCACTAGAGAAGGCAGTCATTTCTCACTCTCTCTCTCTCTCTCTCTCTCTCTCTCACACACACGCACGCACGCACGCATGCACATGCAAAACCATACTATGCATACTTCTGTTGATTGGTTCTTTCTCTGAAGGTAGACAGCATCTTCCTTCATAGGTCCTTGTTGATTTGAGTACAATACTCAGAATAACTTAGTCATTCACAGTTTTTCTTTGAACAATATTGCTGTTACTATATACAATGTTCTCTTGGTTCTGCTCATTTCATGCAAGTCTTACCATGTTTTTCTAAAATCAACCTGTTCATTGTATTCCATCACAATCATGTACCACAACTTGTTTAGCCATTCTCCAATTGATGGGTATCCCATCAATTTCCAGTTCTTTGCCACCACAAAGAGAAGTACTATAAATATTTTAGAACATGTAGGTTCTTTTCTTTTTTCCCTAATTACCTTGGGAAACAGACCTAGTAGTGGTATTGCTAGGTCAAAGGGTATGTATAGTTTTATAACTCTTATGGGCGTAATTCCAGATTGCTCTCCAAAGTGATTGTATCCATTCACACACAGTTCCACTCACAATGTTATTAGTGTCCCAATTTTTCCACATCCCTTTAAACATTTGTCATTTTCCCCTTCTGTCATTTTAACCAATCTGATACATATACGATGATATCTCAAAGTTGTTTTAATTTATATTTCTCTAATCAATAATGATTTAGAGCATTTTTTTCATATGATTATATGACTGTTCTTCATTGAAAAGCTGCTTCTTCATATCCTTTGACTATTTCTCACTTAGGGAATGACTCATGTTCTTATAAATTTGACATGGTTCTCTATATTTCTCTATATATCTTTTTTCTGAGAAGCTATAAAAATTTTCCCCCAATTTTCTGCTTCCCTTCTAATCTTGGCTACATTGGTTTGTTTGTACAAAACCTTTTTAATTTAATGTAATCAAAATTATCCATTTTATATCTCACAATTCACTCTCTTGTTTATTAATAAATTCTTATCCTATCCATAAATCTGATAGGTATTAGATTCTGTGTTCTTCTAATTTAGTTCTATTTCCCTTTAGATATAGGTCATGTATGCATTTTGACCTTATCTTGGTAAATGGTGTAAGATATTGTTCTATACCCAATTACCAACAATTTTTACCCAACACTGAATTCTTATCCCAAAAGCTTAAATCTTTACATTTGTCAAACACAAGGTTACTATAACCATTTACTCTTGTGTATTGTATGTCTGTTCTGTTCCACTGATCTAGCTTTCTATTTCTTAGCCAGTTACAGATAGTTTTGATAATTACTGCCTTATAATATATTTTAACATCTGATATTACTAAACCTCTTCTTTTTGCATTTTTCATTAAATTCTTTGCTATTCTTGACCTTTTGTTCTTCCACATGAATTTTATTATTTTTTTTCTAGCTCAGTAAAATAACTTTTGGCCCATTTAATTGGGATTGCATTGAATAAGTAGATTAGTTTAAGTAGAATTGTCATTTTTATTATATTGGTTCTGCCTACTCATGAATAACTAATATTTCTCCAGTTATTTAAATCTGACTTTATTTGTATAAAATGTGTTTTATAATTGTGTTCATGTAGTTCCTGTGTTTGTGTTGGCAGGTATGTTCCCAGGTATTTTCTACTGTCTATGATTATTTTAAATGGGTTATCTCTTCCTGTCTCTTGCAAGGTTTTGTTGGTGATATATTGAAATGATGATGATGCATGTGAGTTTATTTTATTACCTGCTACTTTGCCAAAATTATTGTTCAGCTAGCTTTTTAGTTGAATCTCTAGGATTTTCCAAGTTTATCATCATATTTTCTGCAAAAATAGATAGTTTTATTACCTCATTTCCCATTCTGATTCCTTCAATTTGTTTTTCTCCTTTTTGTTATTGCTAGCATTTCTAATACAATATTGAATGGTATTAGTGATAATTGGCATCTTTGTTTCACTTGTGATCTTATTGGGAAGGCTTCTAGCTTATTCCCATTATAAATAGTGCTTACTGATGGTTTTAGGTAGATATTTCCTATCGTTTTAAGGAAAAATCCATTTATCCTATGCTTTCAAGTGTTTTTAATAGGAGTGAGTATTGTATTTTGTCACAAGGTTTTTCTGCATCTATTGATATAATCATATGACTTTTGTTACTCTTTTATTGATATAATCAATTTATATTAATAGTTTTCCTTATGTTAAACCATCCCTGTATTCTTGATCTAAATCCCAGATGGTCATAATATATAATGTATATGTTATTGTAGTCTCATTTATTTTTAATAGCATTTTTTTCCTAATTACATGTCAGGACAATTTTTAGCATTCATTTTTACAAGATTTTGAATTCCAATTTTTTTTCCCTCCCTCCCCTCCCCCTTCCAAAAATGGTGGACCATCTGATATTGATTATACATGAACTATCATGTAAAAAACGTATTTGCGTATTAGTCAAAGTTGTGAAAGAAAAAACAGATCAAAAGAAAAAAAACCCACGGAAATGAATTAAGTAAGTGAAAAAAATATACTTTGATCTGCATTCAGAGTCCATCAGTTCTTTATCTGGATGTGGATAGCATTTTCCTTCTTGAGTCCTTTGTACTTCTTTTAGATCATTGTGTGGCTGAGAAGAGCAGAGTCATTCATAGTTGATCATCAGTCAATGTTGCTGATACTGTAATGTTTTCCTGGTTCTACTCATTTCACTTTGCGTCAGTTTGTACAAGTCTTTCCAGGTTTTTCTGAAATCTGTTTGTTCATCATTTCTTATTGCTCAATAGTATTGCATTATATTCATATACTGCAACTTGTTCATCCACTCCCCAGTTGGTGGGCATTCCCTCAATTTTCAATATTTTGCCACTGTGAAAAGGGCTGTTATAAATATTTTTGCACATGTGGGTCCTTTCCCCTTATTTATGATCTCTTTGGGATACAGACCTAGAAGTGGAATTGCTGGGTCAAAGGATATGTATGCACAGTTTTATAGCCTTGGGCATAGTTCCAAATTGCTCTCCAGAATGGTTGGATTAATTCACAGCTCCACCTACAGTGCATTAGTGTCCCAGTTTTCCCACATCCTCTCCAACATTTATTATTTTCACCAATATGATGATAGGTATGAGGTGGTACCTGAGAGTTATTTTAATTTGCATTTCTCTAATCAAAAGTGATTTAGAGCACTTCTTCATATGCCTATAGATAGCTTTGATTTCTTCATCTGAAAACTGCTTGTTCATATCCTTTTTATCAATTTTTCTATTTATCTCTTGGGGAATCTATTTATCAATTGGGGAATGACTTGTATTCTTATAAATTTGACTCAGTTCTCTATATATTTGAGAAATGAAGCCTTTATCAGAGACACTTGCCGTAAAGATTGTTTCCCAGCTTTCTGCTTTCCTTCTAATCTTGGTTGGATTGGTTTTGTTTGTACAAAAGCTTTTTAATTTAATATAATCAAAATTATTTTGTGTTTTGTAATGCTCTCTGTCTCGTTTGTTCATGAATTCCCCATAGATCTGACAGGTAGACTGTTCCTTGCTCTTCTAATTTGCTTATGTTGTCACCCTTTATGTCTAAATTACACACCTATTTTGAAATTATCTTAATATACTGTGTGAGATGTTGGTCTATACCTAGTTTGTATCCTCTTGTTTTCTAGTTTTCTTGGCAGTTTTTATCAGATAGTGAGTTCTTATTCCAAAAGCTGGGGCCTTTGGGTTTATCCAACACTAGGTTACTATGGTCATTGACTACTGTGTATTGTGTACCTATTCTATTCCACTCATCCACTACTCTGTTTCTTGGCCAGTGCCATATAGTTTTGATGATTACTACTTGATAATGTAGTTTGAGATCTGGTATTGCTAGACTACCATCCTTTGTATTTTTTTTCATTAGTTCTCTTGATATTCTGGACCTTTTGTTCTTCTAGGTGGATTTTGTTGTTATTTTTCTCTAGCTCTACCAAATAATCTTTTGTAGTTTGATTGGTATGTCACTGAATAAGTAAATTAGTTTAGTCGAATTGTAGGCAGAATTGTCATTTTTCTTATATTGGCTCAGTCTATCCATGAGCAGTTGATATTTTTCCAATTGTTTAGATCTGACTTAATTTGTGTGAAAAGTGTTTTGTAATTGTATTCCTATAGTTTCTGGGTTTGTCTTGGCAGGTAGACTCCCAAATATTTTATATTGTTTACAGTTATTTTAAATAGAATTTCTCTTTCTATCTCTCGATCCTGGGCTGTGTTGGTCATGTAAAGAAATGTTGATGATTTTTGTGAGTTTATCTTACATCCTGCAACTTTGCTAAAGTTGTTAATTATTTCAAGTTTTTTTTTAGTTGATTCTCTAGGATTCTCTAAGTATACCATCATATCATCTGCAAAGGGTAATAATTTTGTTTCCCCATTGCCTATTCTAATTCCTTCGATTTCTTTTTCTTCTCTTATTGCTATAGCTAACATTTCTAGTACTATATTGAATAATAGTGGTGATAATGGGCATCCTTGCTTCACCCCTGATCTTATTGGAAAGGTTTCTAGCTTATCCCTATTACAGATAATGCTTTCTGATGGTTTTAGATAGATACTGCTTATCATTTTAAGGGATACTCCCTTTGCTCTCTAGTGTTTTTTGTTTGTTTGGTTTTTAGTGAGGCAATTGGGGTCAGAGTCACACAACTAGTAAGTATTGTGTGTCTGAGGCTGGATTTGAACTGGGGTCCTCCTGACTTCAGGGTTGGTGCTCTATCCACTGTGCCACCTAGCTGTCCCCTCTAGTGTTTTTAATAGGAATGAGTGCTGTATTTTGTCAAAAGCTTTTTTAGCATCTATTGAGATAATCATATAATTTCTGTTGGTTTTGTTTTTAATATGGTCAATTATGTTGATAGATTTCCTAATATTGAACCAACCCTATATTCCTGGTAAATCTCACCTGGTCATATTGTATAAACATTTTGTTCAAACTTTTTACATCAATATTCATTTGGGATATTGGTCTATAATTTTCTTTCTCTGTTTTAGTTCTACCTGATTGAGTTATCAGCATTCTATTTGTGTCATAAAAGGAGTTTGGTAGGACTCTTTCTTTGTCTATTTTTCCAAATAGTTTATATAGTATTAGAGTTAATGGTTCTTTAAATGTTCGGCAGATTTCACTCATTTAGTCTCCTCTTTAGAAAGTAGTTGACATTTCATTTGTTCTGCTCATTCCTCCTCTCTTCAGTTGTCTCTAATATTCTGGCTTCAGTAAACTGTTCAGTTAGCATTTAAACAGACATCAGCAAAGAGATCCTCAACCTATGCTGTTTGTTTTTCAAGCTATTGGTGTGTAGAGAGTAGGGGAAGGAGGCAAGAAGAAAGGCAAGTTTTGGATTATTTTTCTAATGTTGGGCTATAGGAAAAAATTGCCCATATCCTAGCTGTTAATAAACCCTTACAAGTAATATTAACTATTTTGTACTTTTTTGCCATAAACACTAAAGTATTATTGGCATAAAGTTTAATGTTAAAAAAGAGCTTGTAAACTGCTCCTTGTTAGTTAAGAACAAGATGGAATGTACTAAAATTAAAATGAGGCAGTGCTTTTTCAGTTTTAGGAACTAAGGTTTTTGGGTTTTCTGAGGCCTGTAAGTAAAAAAGTAGCTATTGATGTAGAAAATAGGATTGATGTGTTGAGTGTTTATGGACTATGAAACTCCTTTTTATGATTTGATAGTCTTTGGATCCTAGAATCCACCTGCATACTGTCTACTAGTTAAAAGATCAGTAAGAGCTAAGAATACATGTGGGTGTATGTGTTATCTATACTCTAGGTTTATTTTATTTTATGTTATTTATTAAAGATAAGTATTTACACAGAGCTAGCTTAATGGGTTTATTAGCCTAATTCCAGGGATGGGAGTAATGGAAAAAAACTCAGTTTCCTCATCTGTAAAATAAATAGATTGCACTAGAAGTCTTCTGGTCCTTTCCAAGTCTGGGTCTGTGATCCTCTGAACTCAGGCTAATTTTCATGTGGCTAACCTTTTTAATTGAAGGCTTTTTTTCTTAAAGTATTATTGATTTATCCCTAAAAATCGTTTAAGTATAATTTAAAAATTAAATTTGTGTTTTAAATGTCCCAGTTACTATATCAGTGACTTTATTACTCCTTAATTTATCCATTTTTTTTTTTTAAAAAGGATGGTCATGTATATACATATCAATTCAGTGAACATTTCTTAAGTGCCTCTTATTTGCCAGGCACTGTGTTAAGCACTGGGGATATATAAATAAGAAAAAGGAAAATATGTCCATTGTTAAATAAACAGAACCAAAAGGACTTTCATATAACTGCTTTGGTGGACTTTCTGACCTGTTTCTCTGGACTGCATATACTTTAGATGTTTTCCCATTAGGCTTTCTATCTTCATAAAATAGTACTGTTATCTTAAACTTGGATAGCCCAGCAAAAGCTCTTCAGAAAATTACTTGGAAGTGATACAAAGACTGGTTTCCTTAAATTACCGAAAGTTATCATCGACTTCTTTATGTGGAATATCTACTTTAATGAAATTTTCTGACTTGAGGAAGGTGAGAGAAGTGAGTAACCAGGTTGTTGAAAATAAGAAGAAATTCTGCGCTTCTGGACTCAAAGTGTTGGAGCAAACCAGGAGCCGTGGAAGGGCTTTGAGATCTCCAGAGGAGGGAGCCACTGCTTGAGGAGGGTCCTTGGCTCTAAGTCAGGGGGCTGTAGGCTGAAGAAAACCCTCAAGAAAAGGAACATGTATGCTATTATGCTGATCCAAGTCTCCAGCAGGAGACCATCTGCAGCATTTGTCTGACATTCTTCTCAAAGTCTGTCACCCTCAACTATGGGCGCAACTTTTGCCAGTTTTGTCTGACCATGAGCAAGGAAGCTGGGGCCACACATTTCTCTTATTGTGAATGTGGAAAAGTCAGTGTGCTCCTGTCAATGCTGACTACCATCGGCAAGAATCTCAACCCCTAGAATTTGCAGAACCTTGTGGGAAAAGCCATTGTCAGAAGCACCAGCAAGTTTTCAAGCTCTTAAAGATCAGACCTCCCTCTGTATAGCCTGTATTAAAGCTGAGGAATATGTACCCTTTCCTCCAAAGAAGAGGCTGCAGAGAACTGCAGGGAGAAATTCTAGGACACTGCCTCATTTGAGAAAGATCAAGGAACTGAAGGAACTTAATGCTTCAAAGAAGGATAGATGAGTTAAGTGGGAAAAGCTGATTAGAGAATATGCGAGAATGCACTGATTCCTATATGAAGAAGAGTGCAGATGCCTAGATATGGTGTTATATGATGAATCAGTGACTTTCTAGCTAATGGACAATTACTATAGTAGAATGTATGAGCGTTTTAAAAACATGGGAGATACTACTCAAGACATGGATGGAACAAGAGTCAGACCTGATTTGGAGCTCCTTCAGGAAGGCAAAGAGCTGTTGCAAATGAGTGATCCACTGCTTTCTGAAACGTCAAAGTCTGAGGCCTGAGAGATAATATGCTTGATTGCAGAAACTGGACAGAATCAATTGTAAATAAGATCAATTTTTAAAAGATATAGAATCAATCTGATCATTCCACTTCCACCTTTGATCAATGTCTTTCATGGGTCACTTATTTATAGGTTAATTTTATAAGTTTTTTTGGAATTACATGTCACTAAGAAAACTCAGCAAACAAATACTGTGAAACAAAAAGCCAACGTAGTACAATAATGATCATCAATATGAACTAACATCGAGTTTCCTTGTAGCTTGGTGGTGATCCGCTTCCAGTGTCCATTAATGTCTGGTCTTTGGAAACATCTTCGCTTGGACATTCTAGAATAGGTCTTGTTCTCAAGGTAGCTCTGAATGGGGCTGTTCCTCAGGAGATTTGCTTCTTTGGTTCCATATCATTTGTAGAGAATCTTAGATGTTTCTGCTAAAATCTTTTGCATTTTACTTTTAAATTTTACTTCTCTACTAACTAGTTCTTGTGAAAACCAGCTCAACATGTGTGGCTCTGATCTTATTAAGAACAGAGCTTTAAAAGGACATCAAATTAGGAACACATAGTTCACTTAAAACTTCAGAAAATTTCAGTTCTAAATACCCCATACTAGTTCTATTTTTATCTAAATTCTATACCTGACATAGACACTGCCAACAAAAGACTGAAGAATCTTTAAAAAAAAAATCTATGAGGATCTGACCTGTAAAATGAGCCCTTCTGGTTAATGATTTAAGATTTACCAAATTAGACCTATAAGTTAGGGTTAAAAGTACTTTTCTAGATTAGCATTGACTACATTATCATTTAACTTCTTGTGATATAAGTTAGCAAATTATGGTGATATATTTTAAAAATTCATGTAACTGAGAAATCAAAAACGAAATATCTTAAAGTACCACGGAAGTCAGAACTCCAAAAACCTTTTATAATTACATATGTAATTGTCTGATCTTGTTGCTTTCTTAAATTTTTCCACTCCAGTTAATTTTCCACTTTAATTATTTAGAGCTCCAATTAATTCCAGTTCTCCCTTTAGCAGATTTAATCCTTACAGGAACACATAGGTAACAACACTCTTTGTAAGTAGATGACCTCTATTACACAAATGAATTCACTTAAAAGATAGGATGTGTAAATATTCTAATTGATTCCAAATTGTATACAAAGAACAGTGTATATCTCAAATGAGCAGTCTATATGTAAATTGCTTGCATTTCAGGACATGCTCTACACATAGGTGTTAATCGCCAGTTAAATAATAAACCTAAGTAAAAATAGATTCTTCTTGGAGGTAACACAAAATAGTCTATAAGTTATTCTCCTCCAAGATAACTGATTGTACTGAAAAGCTTTTCCTTAAAACAAATCAGAAGATGTTTCTGATTTTATTCTTACTAATTAATAGATTTATATCTTGGTCCCACCAAACTTCTGTTTCATTAATTATTCCTATAACATTCTGAGATATTTCAGGAACTCTATCTTATATATGAATATATAACTGTTAACAGGTGACAAGGCCAAGTGCTTATCTACTTAATTGTTTAGAATATGGAAATGACTATAATTTTATATTGAAGATGTTAAGATTTTACATACATCCTATAGCATTACAGAAGTGCTGAAGTATTGCAACACGAAGATTCATTATATTAAGAAAAAAATTACACCTTTACCTGTCATGCTTAGAGAGATTTGCTATGAAAGGAAGGTGCATGGACATGATTATAACAGCATCAACACTGGTCCTCTAGGCCTTCTCCTGCTTGGAGCCTGGGAATTTCAAGTTGCAATTTTTATTACTGTAGTTCCATAACATAAACAATAATGTTTCTCATATCCTTCTTATTTCAGTGAAACCAAAAACCTCCTTCAAACCTTTCTTTCCAATATGTTTAGACTTCCTATATTTCTCTGTATATTCCTCCAGTGGTCTTGAAAACCACACCTTTTTATTCATATTCTTCTCTTAAACTTTCTTTTACTTGCTCAGTTCCTAAATTCTTTATATTTCAGTAATATCCCAGACTATCTATAGAATCTTCACTCCACCGAATTTCTCCTTTGTAATTTTAGCTCACAAAATTAAACAAAACCAGTGACTTACTAAAAACTTTTACTCCTAAAGTTGCATAGTTTATTTCAACTCAGGTAACTTTGCCATTAATTTACCTATAATAATTAAACCTTTGAATTATTGCTAATTAGCTATGATTCTGTTATTCCGTAAGAGATGAAAACACCTCATCTTTTTCTTACTGTCCCAGAAGTGGAGAGTGGTTTATAATGCACAATACTAGTCTTAATCCTGGCTGCAAATTATCAATAATCCATTAAGATGTTTTTAGGAATTATAAAAAACAGCTCATAAAAGCCTAATCTATTCAAATAATAATCAAATTGTTATATTATTCACAGAAGTAATACAAAATATTTTTCCAAATTAAATTTCACTCATATCCAAATTACTCCCTTAAATACGCTTTTTTTTTAAATTTGTGGGCAAGAAGCAAGACAGTTCTTAAAAAATTCAAATTGTAAATTTGCTTTAAAAGTTAGTCCAAAGTGACTTCCCTTTCTTTTTTCTTTCTCTTGCATACATCTATAGTGATGTTCTTAAGTTCATTTTTACATTACTCATGCCACTTAGCACAAAAAACATAGATATACCACTCAATTCCTGACAGGCAGTGATTAGCAAAAGCAGCACTGATGATTTCTGCATTGCATAGTTTCAATGTGTCTAAGCCCAAATCCATGTAATACTTCTCCATAATCTGTTATAAAAATGGGTCGGAGTATCATTTTCTTCATGACAAATTGTCCAAAATCTATTCCAATTAATATCCATTCTCGGATTGAGGAGTCCAATATAATTTAGAGCAAAATTTCTAAGTTACTTAACTTTAATTGGTAAAACTCCCAGATTAAAGTTTCTCATTTCAAAACACACCAATTAAAAAAAAAGAAATCCTTTTTAAATTGATTTGTACTTAACTTTAATTTGCAAAACTTCCCAAGTGTCTAATTAGATATTCCAATAAAACTTACTTTTTTTTTTTTGGATGTTTCCCGATTTACATAAACTTTTCTCTTTTTTGTGAACCAGAAAAGAGTTAATAATAGGTAGTTCCTAAATGCCACATTTATTTAACATGTAAGCTGCAACCTAATTTTTCCTTGACTTTGAAACTTCATTGATACCAGCTTTCAAACCAGCTTCTTTCTAATCATCAAAATGACCTTCTTTCTTAACTATAAAACAATAAATTTATTACTTGACAGGCAAAGAATGATAAGAGACCTAAGTATTATTTTCCCTTTAACTTTCACAATTATGTTCTTAATTTCCTTAAAACAAATTCTGAAGAATGTTAACCCAAAACTCACTAGAGTATTTCACCATTTATTAAAAAAAAACAAAAACAAAAACAAAAAAACCATTTAAACCACAATTTGGAAATTGACAGTAGAGAACTTACATTTTAGTCTCTGGCTAGTTTTATGGTGCCAAAAATCCTGCAAAGTGGGGAAAAGATCTCGCCCCTCTTACCTGTGTACCCTGTTTCCTTACTAATGTGGCATAGATAATACATATATGGACACAATTGTAAACCCCACAGGCACAGAGAAACAAACACAGAAAAACCAACATACAACTGTGAGATAGTGGCTACAATGTTTCCTTACTGTATCAGTGTGAGACTTCAGTAGCAGCCTTCCAAATTTTACTTGTCCTTTGTTAAGTTCTTCCTCTGCTTAAATCTTTTTATTGGTTCAATTTAACTAAATGTCACTGACAGATAGCCCTTGTATCTAAAAAGAAGCAAAAACACAGGTGTGTTGTTCTCAGTTTGGCCACGAGATGTCTCCAGAGATCCGCTGTCTCACACTCCCTAGGCTGATCTGACCACGGGGAGAAAAATACACTAAGAAATCAATTTGCTCTATATTTTAGATATTCCCCTAGGATCCTGGCTAGGACAGTCAGTAGTAATATTTCACTAGGTCTTCTCAATTCTACCAAACAAGAAAAACTCAATACCAGTCACGCTATGACTCCCTGGCTAGAAATATTGATTTCTCAATTCCCCCAAAATTTTGAAGAACACCACTGGAAGTAATTTGTGTCTACTTTTGCTGTAGAAATGTAGGACTTTCCCAGTTTTTCCAAGGTTGGGGAATATCAATATGGTGCACCCTTCTGATTGCCCCACCCCCCTCCAACTTTAGGAGGTCTTCCTTGAAGGCAAAGACTTCCTTCAAGGGGTTCTCTTAATCCTCTTTGGAACCCTTCTTTGAGGGATCAGTTCCCTTCAAAGAATTCTAATGATCCAGGGAATACTCCCAGGTTATTTGCCAGTTATTTCCAAATCTATAAGTTGTAACTTTTAACACAAAATGACACACAAAACAAATTCCAGCAGGGTACTTATCTTCTTGTCCAAAGAAGATCTGTTGTGAGTGTTCAGGGTAAGAGTAAATTCATAGCCACAGATTCCTTAACAGAAAACTCTCCCTTTGTGGAAAGTTTTACCAGGGCCCTAAAGTAGGTAGATAGAGGTCCTGGTAAGGGGCCTGGGGGAAGCTCTTTCTGCCTGATCCCATTGTCTTGAGTGAAATTCAACAAAGATAGACTGAGGCACATCTTCTTAGAGCAAGATAACAGTTTATTAGCACGGTGTGAACCTGGTAATAAAGCAGGTCTAATGACAGCCTCAGGTAAGATCCCGAGACCAAGATGCAGCTCTTTTTTTATAAGCATAAAACAAAGCACAGAAAAGGGTAGGTGAGGAATTAATACAGTTGGTTGTAAGGTTGGCAGCAGCATAGGGGTGAGGACAACATGTTTGGTTATAGAGCTGAGGCATGGGAAACAATATGATTGATTGGAAATTGGGAATGAAGGATTAGCAACAACTTTCTCCTTCCCTCTAGTAACTAATAGAAAAATTCATTGTTTGAGTTCACCTGCAAGGTTAGAGATAGTGGACCCCAGACTTCTTTTGATAACAAACCAGATATCCTTGAACAAAGATACCTTGAAGGTATCAAGATACTAGTTACTAGATGAGACTCCCTGGTGTCCACCCAAGGATAGGAGATTTCCATGAGGCAGGAATAGGATAGTGATTAGCAGGAGTACTGGATTTCTAAACTTAACTCATTACAGACTAGCTGAATTTCTGAACCAAGTTCAGAGACAAAGAACCATGACTTAGGCAGAAACTGGACAAAACCAATTGTGAATAGTATCCATTTTAAAAAGACATAGAATCAATCTTAACATTTTACTATGTTATAATTGAGTGGTTGAATGAGACAAGGTCCTTTCAGAATGATATGAGTGAAGTAGAAAGAGTTTACTTGTTTTTGGGGGAATCAGAGAAGAGGTGGCACTGGAGATGGGCCTTGATAAGAGGGAGAGACTTTCAAAAGGCAGCAATATTATTGAGACCTTTCTAGGATGATGGAAATAACCAAAGGCATAAAGATAGGAAAAGGTAGGATGAGAACTGGAGTACTTTATTTTGGGTAGAGTATGGAGTGAATGGAGGGGGATAATGTAAGAAGTTTAAAAGTTGTTTTGGATCTGGATTGTGGAGATCCTTAAATGCCAGGCTAAGGAGTTTGGATTTAATTCAGTAAGCATTAAATCCTTGAAGGTTTTGAATTATATAATCAGATGTACATTAGGAAGGTTATTTAGTCATCTGTGAATGATTAGAGGTAGGCACAAAAGACTGGAAAAGAAGGGAGACCAATTGAGATCATTGTAACAGTTTAGTTGACAAGTAACGGGGACCTGAAGTAGAATAGTGGTAGTGGCATGTTAAGGGAAAAAAGAGAATAGATGTGAGAAGTTATAAAGGTAAAAACAGTAAGATTTAATAACTAACTGGAAATGGGGAATGTTGGGGAGGGAATAGTCAAGGATAATTCATATTGCAACCCTGGACAATTAGAAGAATTGTAGTGCTATCGACACAAATAGAACTCTGAAGAGGAGCAGGTTTCATAGGTTGGGAGAGATGAGGTCCTTTTTGGACATGTTGAATTCGAGATACTGATGGGACATCCAGCAATTGACCATGTGGGAGTGAGTTCAGGAGAGAGATTGACAAAATAAATGACACATAAAAGTTCCTTCTCTCAAGTAGTTTATATTCTGCTTGGGGATAAGGTATGGTTGGTTGGTTGGTTGTTGTTGTCCTTTGTTCTCGAAGGTCCTCTTCAAAATGACATCACTGTTAGAGTCAGGTTACAGTGTGTCTAACTGACTAATTAGACCAACAGGAGCTGGGAATGCTCTACCATAGGTCAGGCACAAATAGTCCACGTGAACATTTGGGGTGGGTTCTCTAAATCTTTGCATCTCGCATTTCTTTTGAGTTACTTCAATTCTGCTTTGCTCATAGAGCACAGCACCTTCTTTGATGAGGCCACACTATGCTGGGCAGTCCTGTGCCAGTGTTTCCCAGGTCACACAATCAATTCCAAAGATCTTAAGAGAGCCCTTGAGAGTGTCCTTGTATGGCTTTTTTTCTAACCACCCTGTGAGTGCTTGCCCTGTGTGAGTTCTCCATAAAATAGTCTTTTTGGCAAGTGTATGTTTGGCATTTGAAGAACATGGCCAGCACATTGGAGTTGCACTCTCTGTAGTAGAGTTTGAATGCTTGGCAGTTTAGTTCAAGAAAGGACCTCAGTGTCTGGCATATTATCCTGCCTTGTGATCTTCAGAATCTTCCAATCTTCAAATGGAAGTGGTTCAGTTTCCTGGCATAGTGCTGATGTACTGAACAGGTTTCACAGGCATACAACAGTGAGGTCAACACAACGACTCTATAAACCACCAGTTTGGTAGTAGTCTATAATGACAGAGGTTTTAAATTTGAATGATCAGCATAAAGGGGGAAGTTAAGAGGAGGGGCAGCTCTTGTAGGAGAAGCTGCTGAGTTCAGTTTTGGTCATAGCACCATAGGCTCCTTAGTCTGACATTTAAGAACCTTCACAGTCTGGCTCCAAAGCAGCTTTCTAGACTTCTTACATATTTAGAGCTGGAAGGGACCTTAGAGGCCACTGAGGGCCATAGCTCCTTCATTTTACAGATGAGGAAACAGATATAAAAGTTGTGACTTGCCTAAGCAGCTAGTTTAGTGTTGAGGCCCAGGTCTTCCTGATTCCCAAGTTTAGTGCTCTATCCACTATACCATGTTTGAACTGTAAAGATGTCCAATGTGCTATTGGAAATGTGACACTATGGCTCAGGGAAGATAGCAATTTGGGAGGGAATCACTTATAGAGTGATAATTAAAACCATGGGAGTGAATCAGATCTTCAAGGAAGAGAGAAAAGAAAAAGCTCTTCAGGGGCAGAGCCTTGCTTGAAACAGTCATATTTAACTGGTGGGTTAAAAAAAAAAAATGAGCTGTTTAAAGATGCTGAAGAAGCTCTCATATAGGAAAGGAAAGAATAAGAAGATTATTACAAAATATAAAGGATGAGAGATTTTAAAGAAGGAAGAGGTAGTTAACAGTGTCTCATGCTGTAGGCATGTGAAGGATATAGATGAAAAAAAATTTAAATTCTTTGAAAAAGTAGATCCTTAGTGACTTTGGAGAGATCAGTTTCATTAAAGTAGTGAAGATGGAAATCTTATCACAAAGGGTTGAAAAGTGAGTGAGTGGTGTGAGATAGTGACTAATAGCATGAGAGGGAGTAGTAGAGTCAGAGGAAGATTTGTTTTTAGAATAGAGGAGATCTTGATCATGGTTATAAGTAGAGATTAAGGAACTCAGTGAGGCAGATATCCTAAGAAAATTGTGAAGTAAGAGGCTGTCTAGGGCAGGTTCAGCTCTTCATCTCCTTTCTTACACCCCATACCAATAAGAAAGCACCTAACAATGAAAAATCAAAAACTAGTAAGGAGAAGAAAAGAAAGAAAGTTAGTTACCCCCAATTAATTCTTATAGAGAAACAAAATAAGAAGACTATCTCACAGGCCACAGTTGTGGAGTCCAGGTAGAAAAAAGGCCTAGCTTGAATAGCCTCTGAGTCTCTTCCTTTCCAGTGTCCTGACTATACTACCTCTATACCCTGTGTACCTTACTTAACCCCTTCATGGGTTTGGGGTAGTTGAATCTATTAGCTCAGTGGGCAGAGTAGGGATGGGAAAGACAGTTGTTGACCATGGAAGAAGGAGGGCATTTCAGGTGGTGCTAGAACTTTCTGAAAGGTACAGGAAGAAAAGGAATGGGACAGAAGAATTAAAAGAAAGGTAGAAAAGGGGGCCAAGGTGTTGACCAATGAATTCCATCAGCCTAAGGGTAGTTACAAGAAAGTTGGTTGCTGAGAGTAGGACAGAGCCCAAATGATTGAGGCTGGCAAAAGTAGTGGATAAGCCCAGACATAGTTGCTTTTCAGAGTCTTCCTACAGCAATGACCCAACTAATCATCTAGTCCATGAGGGTTACAGATCTTACCCAACCTTAGTAGGTCATGAGGTAGATCACTGGGAGAGAACAGAGAATGGGCAGCAGGGGTTGGAGGTGTAGCACATCATCACTGGGCCTGTCATTTCCCACTTTCTCTAAGGTAAATGAAAGAGATTGATAGAAGCCCAAATAGGTAAAGGACACCCTGGAAAAACCATGAGAAAGGCCTATAAAAGCTGACAGAGGAAGAGAAATTAGTATATAGTCTAGAGCCAGTACATTAAACAGGTACTTCACAGTGAAGGAAAATGAGTCAAAAATCTCTGAAGCTGAACAGTACTATACGTCCTATAAGATCCCAAGAAATCACCATGGGAAACTTCCTGCCAAGATGGCTGCCTGACTAGAGGTAAACTGCTCAGCTCCCACGTGACTACGCTAGCAAAACACTTGAATTCTATACCAGACCAAAAACTGATTAAGAAATTCAGTGAGAAACATGGAGATGAAAGTGCCAGAACTGCCAAGAGGTCAGCCAGAAGCCTCCAGTCCCCGCTCCTAACTCTGCAGACTTTTACCGTGCCACACTGAAAGGACTCTCTGCCCCTGGGGTCCCTTCTTCTGATCAGCTGGTACCTGTCAGAACTTCCATTTTAGGGGAAATGCCCAGGTCAGCCATGTCTTCATCCTCTCCAAGTTCCTCCTGTCTCTCTAGACTTTCCTCACTGTGTTCTCTTTTCTCCTTTCTAGCTCCTTTTTATGTACTGTCTTCACCCTTTTTAAAGCTCCCTTTTATGTGTAGTCTTCCCTCATTAGAATATAAGCTCCTTGAGGGCGGGGACTTTCTGTTTGCATTTGTATTCCTAGTGCTTAGCACATAGTAATCACTTTATAAATTCTTCTTGACTTGATTTGACCTTTATTCTGTAGGAAAAGGTGGCCCTTCTAGCAACTCAAATGTCTTGTGTCCTGAGACTAGAAGAGTGGAAGGCTCACTTGAGAAAGTCACAAGGTGGAGACCTTGGAAGTGCCTAGTGTGATCCTAACTGTAGTTCCTAGGTATTTTTACAGTTATCCCTTCCACATCTTGACTTTTCCCATTGCAGTTTCAATACGTTGCGGGTCAGCATAAGAAATTAAATGGGAATTTTTGGAGAGTTTTATGGAAGCCATAGATGACATAGAAAAAGTTTAGAAACTCAGAAATGCATAAGCTACATGTATAGTATTGTATAATACCAACATGTTTTATCTTTTAATACTATAAACATCCCATAAAACAAAAAGAAAAAATTCAGAGCTTTTCGCTGGTACAAAAGGAGGGCCAAAAAATTTTACGCTGATTTTCCCGATCGTGGGGGTGCTGTACCCCTAACCCCCACAATATGGAAGGGATAACTGTACTTGCAGTATTTATTTAATTTACTTGATGTTAGAACTCTGGATTTTGGCTATGATGTCCCTGGGACTCTTTCTTTTGGGGTTTCACTCAAGAGGTGATTGTTGAATTCTGTCTATCCTTATTTTGACCTCTGGTTAATAGATATGGACAGTTTTCATTTATGATTTCTTAAAACATGATTCATGATTTCTTGAAATATATGTCCAGACCTTTTTATTTTTAATCATACTCTTCAGAAGGTCCTTAAATTACTACTTCTTGTTCTTTTTTCCAAATTAGTGTGTGTGTGTGCACACGTGCGCACACACACACACACACATAAAGCATCTTAAATTTCCTTTAAAATTTTAAAAAATTGTGTTATAATTTTTTTTTGCTGTCTCATGGAGTGACTGACTTTTTTTTTTAATCTGTTCTCATTTTTAGGGAGTTTATTTCTTGGGTAAGATTTACCATTTTCTCTTCTACATTACTTACTCTCCTTCCAGTTCTTTCTTCCAGAGCTTTTTACATTTCTTCTAAGGTATTCTGTGCTTGTGGAAAATCTACTTTTTCCTCTGAGTCACTTCTTGTAGTTGTTACAGACTTTTTCTTCACTTTTGGGAGATCTCTGTATTTGCAGTAATTTTTGTTACCCTCCAGTGTCTCCAACTTTAGTTCTTTGTGCCAGACCCTGTCTCATGTTGTGCTTTTGGGGAGGGGTGGTTGAGCTGTTTGGTCTTGCTGTGGGTCATCTGGGTTGCTGTGCTGACGTCAGCTTGCAGGGCTTAATCAAACTCTCCCAGGATCTTCGGAGCATCAGAGTACTGGATATTCAGGATCCTTTTTTCTTATGTTGTTATCAGTACACATTTTTTGTTAATGTGAACATTTATCCCCAGCCTCAGTTCATTCTGAGCTTTAGCACTCCTGACAATGTTCCTACAAGACTATGCCACACTTTTGTAGAAGTCAAAACCTGTCTTTGATTTTTGTCTTCTCTGCATGTCTTTTATAAATTGAAGTTGATTGGTCAATTTTGTATGTATCCATGTCAATTCCTTTAGAAAACTTTAGAAAACTCAGAATCATTACTGGGCTTGTCCAACTCTTTTCATTTTATAGATGAGAAAAGCAAGGTCCAGAATTGTTCAAGCCTATATATGTAGTAAGTATCAGAAGTGAGATTTGAACATAAGTTCTCTTACTCTGGAGTCAGTGATATTTCCTCTCCACATCATGTTTCCTTACCATTTCATTTTTGTCTTAGTATCTGTCACTTCATAATTGTTCTAGCCAAGTGGTTCTTAAACTTTTTGGTCTCAGGACCCATTTATACTCTTAAAAAATTTTTGTATCTGTCAATATTTGCTGTATTAGAGATGAAAACATTTTGGAATTATTGTGAAAATAGTTTTGACCTCATAGACTCTCTAAAAGGGTCCTGGGCCCCCCATGAGTCCCTGGACCACATTTGAGAACAGCTTTATGGCTATTCTCTATAGGACTTAATGGGAAAGTTGTTAGTAAGAGTTCTCAAATGGAAATCACTTAGTCTGGTGATTGAACCTTTTCGATTAACCATTTATTTGCCTGATACTTCTTTTAGGGTGGGGGGAGGGCAGAGAGAAATATTGTTTTTGTGGATTGAACTTCTAGGTAGTTTTATTTGTTTGTTTGTTTGTTTTTTAAGCAGCCAGAAATGGTTAGTGTTCAAAAGGAGGTTGGGAAACTTGGAACATTATACCCTTGATGTACCCATAAATCCACAGAGCTTTTAGGTGATGTTCAAATTAAGCCAGACAGAGGAAATTTAACTTACAGATATGAGGAAAAATTTTGACTTTTTGGAAAGATAATATGAAGGAGGAGGTTCATTCATCTACAGTCCCACAGCTTGCTGGTTCTGGGAATGGTTGGAGGCTACATCTCCCCTGTAAATTATTTATTTGCAGTTCTGGTCTACCTGGTGTGATAATAACTCAGTGTAGCCTATCTACTGTGTAACCGGGATTCTATATTTGGAATGTGTGAATGTCTTTAATTTTTCTTTTTCTAGTTCAAATTTTATGCAAATATATACAGAAACAAAGATTCATTTTTGTTTGTTTTACAGAAGTAGTTGATCCAATACATGATAATAAAGATGATCTTCAGGCAGCCATTGCTTTGAGTCTACTAGAGTCACCAAAAATTCAAGCTGATGGAAGGGATCACAACAGGTTATTGAGTTAATTTACATTTTAAAATTCCCAGTTAGTATGAATTATCAAAAGGAAAAATGAGACAATGTATTTAAAGCCCATTGTAAACCTCAAAATGTTATGTAAATATCATGTATTTCCAGAAAGTGTAAGAACAGTTTGAGTTTCACCCAGGAATACAGTCTGAAGAACCTCTTATGATAACCTCAAATTCTTTCATCTAATAATCATCAAATCATCCTGTGTTTAAGGTCAAGACTGTGATGCACTATGTTAGAATCAGTGTTCTCAATTCCATGAGTCAGTGAATCCTTTGATTTTTATTTTAACCAAGAATATGTGTGTATAGTAAAACCTATTCCTTGGATTTTTTTTTTTTACCAAGAGTATGAATCCATTTCATATATAACCAGTGATTGTATAGTTCTTTTAAACTTAGATCTTTTTACAAAAGGTCACTGAAATTTACCACATGGTTTACAAATGAAATAAGATAGATAAAGCAGTTTATAAACTATAAAACACTATATAAATGTCAACTACTGTTTTGCCAAGTTCAGCTCTTGATTTTGCGTGTATATATATATTGGGACAGGACTCATGAAGCAACTACTATTGAAAATAAACGTTCAAAGAGGAAGCGCTGTGAAGTCTGGGGAGAAAATCCCAACCCCAATGACTGGAGGAGAGTGGATGGTTGGCCAGTTGGACTTAAAAATGTTGGCAATACCTGTTGGTTTAGTGCTGTTATACAGGTAGAGTACTCTCCAGTTTATTAGAAAATCTAGTGCACATAATCTATATCACCAAATTTAAATGTGAAGAATATATGTTTTAAATTAGAATGATGATCTAAAATGATTAGAAGTCTTTTTCATGTGTTACTGGATTTTGTTGAAATTGGTTTCTTTTGGGAGTTTTGGAGCTAGATATGCTAGGGACTAAATCAGATGAAGATAAAAATCTCTAAGAAGATAATATGAGTTCTCTTTGTTTGTGGGCATTTTGTAATTATAGCTCCAGGATTGGAAATAATGACAGAATTCTTTCTTAATTTCTTAAATTGGATTTAGAAAGTGATTCAACTAAATTTTTTTGGTATAACTTTTGACACTACCTGTGTGACCTTGGGCAAATGACTTAACTTCCCTGGTCCTCAGTTGTCTCTCTTTAAAATGAGGATAGACTAGATGGCCTTAGAAGCTTCCTTTCCAGCTCTAAATATTCACTTTCAGCATAGCACTTTGTAGATCAGATTACAGTTGGTAAGTTGTTATCAGTTTGAAATTTTAACAGATCAACTTAATGACTGATGATTTATTTACTGCGTGAGATCTTAGTTTCATTTTGGATCTGTTTTCTGTAGTGTCACTTGAGATGGGCCCATTCAGGATGAACTTAAGTTCTCTGAAGTGAAAGTTAGGATTGATAACATTCTATTATACTGAATATATCTGTAGAGATAAAGATGTTCCACTTATTTCAGATTTAGAATCTGTTTCTGCCTGCCTTCTTCAGGTTGCTAGCAGTCTTGGGGAAGAATGAACCATTTGAGTGCCTGGTGCTCTCCCCTTCCCCCAACTACTATATAAGCTGCTTAAGGGCAAGGAGTTTGGTTCTGTATCCTCAGAGCCCAGCACAGTAGAATTCACAGGGAAGAATTCAAAGGAGAGACCTTTAAGAGATCCAGCACCCTGATCTTTTAAAGGGTCATTCTGATCAGTTAATGAACAGAAGGTACAGAATTCTTAATAAATATTATTGAATTGAATAGATTAACAGGATACTCATTTATATATAATGTGTTCTTATTTAAATGATGATGAACAGAATGCTTCTCTTTTAAAGTATATGTGGAATGTAAATACATAAATATGTGAGGGATTTTTTTTTATATATATTTTGAGGTGAAAGTTATAAGCTATGTCCTTTTTTTCCCTAGTCTCTCTTTCAACTATCTGAATTTCGAAGGCTTGTTCTTGGCTATAGTCTTCCACAAAATATACTTGAAAATTGCCGAAGCCACACAGTAAGTTGGTACTGAACGATTTCCATAATTAATGACTGAGTTCCTTTCAGCTTAGAGGGTTTTAAGCTTTTGGCTTCTTTCAGTGTTCTGTCTCTGATCCTCTTTGATTTGTCCGAGCAATTGCTTTCTCTTCTGAGTGGCAAGTTTTCTTCTCTTGTGACATAAAACAGATTTTTTAAAATTACATAGGATTTTAAATTTATGTGAAGAATTATGAGAAGAATTCAAAGAATGCTAGTTGTGACAGTCACCTTGTCACCACTAGCTTCAATGTCTGTTTGCCTTTGGGGCTCAGTGAATAGAAGATTTAGAAACATTTGTTCTATTTTGGGACATCCCTCAGTGAGACTTCAGTAGCTGTTCAACCCAAATTCTCCAGAGGCCTGGACATTCTCGAAATAGAGAGAGTAATCTATTCTTATCAGAGGTCTGAGCCTTCAGCCAGGGATCTAATGCCTCTCTAGATTTCTCCTGGTTATGTATTTCCCTGACAGCAGGAGGGATGGCAGCTGCAGAGAATGATCATGTGGTTGGTTCTCAGCCATTGTCACTCCCACTTAGACTTCACTAAGTTTAGCAGTAATCACACAGGCCTTAATAGTTTCTGTTCTATAGTTCAGGGCCTGGCTCTTTCCTAAATTGGATTGAATATAGTTTTGGGAGTGGTCACTGACACTTTTTCTTTTGAAATACTGAATTCCCTACATCAAATGATAACTATCTTATATGTTGTGTTTCCCATAGGAAAAAAGAAATATTGTGTTTATGCAGGAACTTCAGTATCTGTTTGCTTTAATGATGGGATCAAATCGTAAATTTGTAGACCCTTCAGCAGCCCTGGATCTCTTAAAGGGAGCATTCCGATCAGCTGATGAACAGCAGGTACAAAAGAAATAATTTTTTTGCCCCAAAACATCCTGAAAAAAAGTTCTTTCAGTTATTCTTTGTTGGTGCTTCACTGTCTTTGCTTGATTCCAAAGATCAACATCTGCTTTAGCTTCAAAAAATGGATGTCTGATATAGGTGCTTATGTAGGTTATGAACAACTTTAAAGCATAGGCAATCAAGGAGGAAGAAGAAAAAAGGTTCAGAGAGTAGGAGAGGAGGAAGGGTGATAAAAATAGGCAGGGAAAAAATGCAAGTACCATAGTCAATCAGTCAACAAGTATTTATTATGTGCTCCACACTGTGCTAAGCATTGGGTATACAAGACAAAGAATAAAACGCTTCCTACTCCTAGTGAGCTTACATTCCAAGTAAATATGGTTAATATATGCATATGCAGATATTTATGTATTTACACACAACACACTAAGTAGTTAAATCCACAGTACTATGGTAAGGAGGGCGCTAGCATTTGGAGGGGCATCAGGAAAGGTTTTGTGCAAAAAAAGATTTTCCTGAGCTTCATCTTAAAAGAAGAAAGGGATTCAGGGAGGCAGAAGTGAAAGAGGGAACATATTTTATGCATGGGAGTCAGCCTGTGCAAAAGCAGGAGATGAGAGATTGAGTGCTGTGAATGAAGGACAGAGAGAAGACCAGTTGGGCTAGATTGCAGTGTCCAGGGTAAACCCCATAGACCAGCTCAGGGTAGTCTCTAACTATGAGGCTGTCCAGAAGATTTTGTTGCTACCACCTCTTACGAAGGGAAACAAGAATTTTCCCCTGGATCTGTGGGCCTTTTACTTAATTTCAGCTCAACATTTGTTAGGTGCTTGTTATGTGCCAAGCACTGTTATCTCCCCTGCATCATCCACTTTATCTGACCCTCACCTATTTAAATAACCCAGCTGGGTGTGTTATCCAGTGTGAGGGAATTTGAGGGTAGATTATAGGTACACAGATAGTAGAGGCGTTTATGCTCATTTATGCACCCTTTATTCTAGCATTCTTGTCTAAGGCCCAGAGTGGCTTCATTTCTCTTGTTCACTGTGAAAATTAATTCCTTTCTCTTTAGGCCTCAAAGCTCTTTTAGTCCCAGTCCAAGACTGCTTTGTGAAGTCAGTGCAGCTTACAGCATAGCCCCTGATTCCCAGTTCATCAGCTTTTCTGGCTTTTCTTTAAAAGGATCATGTTATCTGTGTGCCGTGTCATTCCTGTTCAGGAATCTTCAGTGGTTCCTTGTGGCCTCCAAGAGAGACTTCCAGCTCTTCTGCTTTTCACAGTTTGGCCTTGCTGAAATATCTGCTCCTAGACCTGCAGCTGGAAAAGACACCAGAGGCCATCTAGCCCAACCTCCTCATTATACAGAGGAGGAAACTGAGGCCCAGAGAGTGAACTGGGTCACCAGGAGGATACAGGCACTAAGGATAAGAAGCAGGAGTTGAGTCCCAGGTCTTTTGTGAGCCACTAGTCTTTCCACTGTACCAGGCTCTCTCCTCAGTTTGCTCTTTCCTGAACTCAGCATTTCCTCCTTCACCTCTGCCTTTGCGCAGGCTGTGCCCTCAGACTTGGGTTACTCTCCCTCTTCACCTCCACCTCTTAGAATCTTTAACTTCTTTCAAGACTCAGTTTAGGTGCTGCCTTCTAGGAGAAGCTTTTCTTGAAGACCCAATTTGGGCTCTTTATTTCTCAAATAATCTTATATTTACTTATCTGTATACATGATGAATCCACCCTCCCCAAATAGAATATAAACTCCTTGAGGATAAGGAATGCTTTCTTTTTTGTCTTCATATCCTCAGCACCTAGCATAGTGCTTTGTACAAAATAGGTGCTTGACTGATTTGCTAAATCAGTCCTCCCCTCTGCTATTCCACTCTGATTGTGCTTTCAAAGCCACTCCTTCCTTTCTGCCCCGCCTGTTTCTTTAAAAGCCCCAAGACTCGTTCTAACTTTGCTTCCATGGCCTAACCACAGAGAGTTCTATTTTCTCATCCCGTGACTTCAGTACTAATAGAAAGTTAGCATTTTCAGACACATGCGTCCTGACCCTTATTAGCTTTCCTCAGAGATAACCTTTAGCATCTGTATAACTAAAATAAGTTTTGAGTTTGTTGGTCTTTGTTACTCTCAGATACCCCTCCTTTTTTTTTTGAGGGGTACAGCTCCTTTGGCTACAGTTGCATCTGGCAAGGAGGGGTGAGTTTCACCCATAAGGGCTGCTGAGTTTACTTTCTGTCATCAGTGTCTTAGGTTGCCCTGCCCTTCCTCTACTCTTTCCTTACTGAGTCCAGTGTCCTGTCTCTCACCCCCCACACCCCTTGCTTTAATGTCTTTGCCTTTCTTTGTATCCCCAGAACTTTGCAGAGTGCTTAGCTCTTGGTGAGTATTTAATAAGTATTTGATCAGTGAAATTGATCCCATTTATAATTAATTTTTCTTAAGAAGCATTCATGTTCTGGTGTGCTTAGTAAGAGTTTTCTTACTACTTGGTGGGTAAAAGGAAAAATCTTATTCCTCTTGAACATAGTAATGTATCTAATATCCATGACATTCTTGCCTCTTCTAGCAAGATGTGAGTGAATTCACCCACAAGCTCCTAGATTGGCTGGAGGATGCATTCCAGCTTGCTGTTAATGTCAAGTGAGTATTAAGAATTTGATTTTGGGGCAGTTAGGTGGTGAAATGAATAGAGCACTGGCCCTGGAGTCAGGAGGACCTGAGTTCAAATTCGGCCTCAGACACTTGATACTTACTAGCTGTGTGACTCTGGGCAAGTCACTTAACCCCAGTTGCCTAGTCAAAAAAACAAACAAAAAAAAAAGAATTTTATTTTCCCATCCTTTTCTTTCACCCACCCCTAGTTTCTCCCTAGAGAATTTCAAAATTTTATTTACTAGGATATCTTAAAAACTTATCCTGACTGCTTTCTTGGAGAAATAAATAATTTTCACTAAATCTTGTAGACTTTACTACCCACAGATTTATTGAGAGTCACAATTAGACTTTTGGCTTTCTTCTTCTCTCAGAGATGATAGCTCTATTCTAGTCTGTAATTCTTTAACTTGATGGTCCCTGGCTACTACTTTAAAACAGCTACCACCCGTGTTGCACAGTTTAACCTATGGTGTGAACATGGTAGCATTAACTGTAGTTGAAGACATTAATTTAGACATTTTTAATATGTGACTATTTTGAAGTTACTCCTGTTGGATGGGGATGGGTGAGAGCAGTGACAACATTAGCCATTTCAGTTTTGACAGAAATGAAATTCCTGACAAGTAACAGATGTCCTTGACTTTCTTATCCAGGTACTAGGAATTTGATCCCTAAAATGCTTTGACTCCCTACATGAAAATATCTGTGTATTATAAAAGCAGTCTTATAGATAGCCACTTACTTGCCAGTAACAGTTTAAGTGAGGCAAATAGGAAGGAGGCTGGTTTTCATTTTGTGTCCTGTGTGCCATTGGGGGAGAAGGCACTTGGGAAAAAAGATATGTTTGTTTGCAAGGCTTCACAACAGTGATGTGTTATTTGTTTTAGAACATATGTTGCTCTTTGGGAGTTGGTAGAAATTAAGTAACTTTCACCTTTAAATAATGAGCAGGCTTAATGTTATGAACCGTATGATGTAGAATTCTCTACCTTTTTGAAAGCAGCAGTCCCAGGAACAAATCCGAAAATCCAATGGTGCAGCTTTTCTATGGCACTTTCCTGACTGAAGGGGTTCATGAAGGTAAATTCTGTGTTCTGATTGGTTGTCACTTCTGGATCTCTGATTTGTGTTCTGGAATATATTATTGCAGGTTCTAGATGGAATTATTTCGTTAAGGACATCTTTCCTTTTACTATAGTTTTTGCTCTTTTTATTTCTTTAATATCAGATTCTCAATCTAAGACATCGCCAAATGTCTCATGATGGAGAATGCTATTCATATCCCAAGAAAGAACTATGGAATTTGAATGCAAATCGAAGCATGCTATTTGCTGTTTTTTTTTGTCTGTTTTGTTTTGTTTCCTCTTCCTAGTGGTTCCTCCTATTGGTTCTAATTCTCTTTACAACATCACTGATGTGAAAATATGTTTAATAAGAATGTATATGTATAGCCTATATCAGATTACTTGCTGTCTTGGGGAGGGAGGGAGAGAAAAATTTAAAACTCAGAAGCTTATGGAAGTGATCGTTGATAAATCAAAATAAATTAATAAAAAAATTTTTTAAAATATCAGATCCTCAGAAGTTTTAGTCCTATACAAAGCCATACTGTCCTGGGAAGGACAGATTTATAAGGAGCTTCTGCTTTAGGAAAATTGTTAATATCCTCCACTGGCAGGCTTATTTAAGCTGCATGTTTGCTACAAAATATTAAGTGATTTCTACTTTCTGATTCACTAGAAATTGTTCTAATTTTAGGAAGATACTGTAAAATAGTGTTTTGGGGACCAGAAAGCAGATGGTGGAGGCAGGGTGGTTTGTTTTGTTTTGTTTTTTCATGCCAAATTTTCTTCTAGGTAAGACCTTTTGCAACAATGAAACTTTTGGCCAGTATCCCCTTCAGGTAAATGGTTATCGGAACTTGGACGAATGTTTGGAAGGAGCCATGGTAGAGGGGGAGATCGAGATGCTTCCTCCTGATCATTCAGTGAAGTATGGACAAGAGGTTAGTTTGACGTATTTATTTGCTCTGCAAAGGACAAAGTGCCAGTTAAATAAGACTGAGGTCTTTGACAGGGGACTCTTTCCTTAATAAACTTAATAAGACTTAATAAAACCTATCGTTTTGTTTGACACTTAACAGAGTTTGAGCAAAAGTCATACATTTGAGCCAGTGAGCCTGAATATTTTTGGCAGAGAAATTGCTTACTATAATTGAAAAGTTCTTTAGCCGTTTAAAAAGTCATAAATACTACATCTCATGTTTTCAATGTGATTCAGTTTTTCTTTTAAAGCCAATCTATACCTAAATAGGGGGAACCTCTTGCTTCCATATTTTTGGAGGGTAAAAAAGTACAATGCTTAACTCTTTAATATGCCATTTAAAATATTTTTCCTATCACATTTTTAATATTAAATTCTCTTGCCTGTATTTTTATCATTATTGTTTTTAGGTGATTGGTAATGAAAGAGAGGTGGAGGGGGGTTGGTGAGAAGCATGTGGTAAATTCAAGACCTCCAATCAAGCTTCCAGTGCCAGCACTGAATGGCACTTTTCATTTATTTAGCCACAGTATTGAAGAGTCCAACTCAGTTACTGTAGGAATGAAAAGGACGTTTTCTTGACATAATACAGGGAAACCCACAGCAAAGGCTTAAGGAAGCATTTGTAGAACAAGATTAGAAATAGAATGTCAGTCCCAGGACACTTGGAGCTTATACCTCCCTAGATTTTCAGAAAAATGTCTTAATTCATGATGAATTATATCATTATATCATTATAAAATGCTTTATGGCATATACCATCTGTGCAATTTTTATGACCTTGGAATCAATTGAAAACAATGTTCTTAAGATAGCTAGCTATCTGGAGACCTTTCATTCAAAGATGTACATGTCCTTAAATGACTGGAAGAATTAATCCTGTATGCTTAAATTTAGTCCTTTGGTGATTATAGAATTCTTATATTGCCTAGATTTAATGTTTTGTTTAAGGACAAGGTATCTGAACTGAAAATAGTAACTTCTTGTTCAGTTATTAATATCTTTATCCAAATGCAACTGTGACTTGTTACATAGTTCATTAAATAGAACATACTCTTTTGTAATAGTCAGTCCTGTCCTATGAACACAGGGCATTCACCAAATGTTTTTTAATAATTTAGATAAATTATTTCCCACCACCACCATCAGATAGCATTATAGGAATTTAAAGAATGCTAGAAACTTGAACAGTGAGAAATAATAATTAAATTATGCCTGTTTTCACATTGTATTCCCAATATTTCCCTCTTTATCCTATTGAGAGACAATGACTTCCATTTATATCAGTGTCTGATACCTCTTGAATGCCTGCTGCTTTACAAACTAGCCTTAGCTACTTTGTATACGTCCATTATCTTGGCACAAATCCATGCCAGTTCATCCATCCCCTAGTTATATTAGAGCAAAGGATAACCTGCGTAAAATGGAACTTACAGTAAATTCTTTCTTTTGTGAAATATTTAACTAACTTCTTCATTGAGTGAGCTCCATTATAAGAGACCATTTCCTTGGATATTTAAGGAAGAGGAGGAAGCGCCTTTTCATATGTCTGTTTAGCAGGAGTTATTTAGCTTTAAAGAAGAAAATTTTGAGAGGTATATAAATGTTGATGTTAAATATGAGCATTGCTCTTTTCTGAAATTGATTTTTCTTTTCCTTTTAATTTCTGTTTCTGACAGCGATGGTTTACAAAGCTACCTCCAGTACTGACCTTTGAACTCTCCAGATTTGAGTTCAATCAATCCCTAGGTCAACCAGAGAAAATTCACAATAAGTTGGAGTTTCCTCAGATTATATATATGGATAGGTGAGGCTCTCCATTCATTTGTCATTTACTGTGTTGCAGATTGCCTTTGTGTTGAATTCCAGCTATAGGAATGAATATACTTTAAGTGAAGGGTTCTTAATACATTTGGGTGGGAAAAAAGAAGCAGGTAAATGTGGAAGCCAAGATAGCATGTGTATGTTCTCAAAATACTGCTTTTGTTCTTTTTATTTGCTAAAAAGAATTACTACTTAGAGGAATTTTAAAATATTGATATGAAACATATTTGTGGGATTATTATTTTCTTAAGTTATACATTATAATTTCGATAGGTATATGTATAGCAGTAAAGAGCTTATTCGAACTAAGAGAGAACACATTCGGAAGCTGAAAGAGGAAGTTAAGTTTCTGCAGCAAAAGTTGGAAAGGTAAGTCATCTGCAGCATAAAATTTGGGAATGTTAACACTCTAAATGACAAAAAGTAGAGCAAATAAATTTTCATAAACTGTTATGTTATGGTTACATTACCAGGCTTAGTTTAGACATATTTTTTGTATTGCTCCATAGCATCAGAAATAGCTCCTGGCTGTGTTGGATGTTTTTCTCCCTGATTAGTAAGCTTAAGAATTTAAAAGTGTGGTTTAAAATTTCACCAAGGAAAAAAAAAATTAATGCAGAGTTGTATGTCTTAATTCTGTTGTTTTTACCAAATGGTCAAGAAAAGAAATTATAAATAAACATAATATTTCGGAGCTAGAAGACATCTTAGAGAGACTCTAAGGCCTATCCCTTTCACTGTACAGGTGAGGAAAATGAGTCTCAGAGAGGTTAAGTGATTGTCCTAAAGTCACACAAAAAGTTAGTGGCAGAGCTGGAACTAGAACCCAGGTCTCCTAGTTTCTTTACTTCTTCTTTACAAGCAAGGCAAAAGATCAAGACAGCTAGATCACCCCATACCATATCCATCCATAACTGTTAAAACCCTGAGATTTGCTGACTGAATAACAATCAGGATTTGCTATTGGGATGAAAACAGGTATAAATATTAGAAAGAGTAGATAAGACTGAAAACTATGCTTCTAATTAAGACACAATCTTAACTCTTTTGCATGGGATTCAATTATCATTGGCACTGCCAGATCATTGCATTGTTTCTCCTGGCCAGCTTCATTGTTTTACCTTTTCTAGCAACTCTAATGAAGTATTTATTTCCCTTTGAGATATTTAGCTCCCTCCCATCAGCCTAGAACCACACTGTGATGTACTGGCAACATGGGACAGCTGATGTAGTTACTTAGAGAATAGGAGCCCACTTAAAGTACTTTGAATTTCTGAACTCATCTATGAGGTATATAAAAAATTATGTTGGTCATCATGATCTTGTCCTTCAGAATAGCTTTCCATCTGGATGCTGCAGAATTTTTCCCAGACTTCTGTCTCTGTCCTCCAGATATTCGTTCTGCTTTGGTGTTAGCCTTTCTATTGGGTCTGTACAGCAAATGATCTTGGATTTGTCTCAGAAAACATAGCAGCAACTTTGGCTCTCAGAGTGTGTGTTTGTGTTGTTTCCTAGGTATGTGAAGTATGGCTCTGGCCCGGCTCGATTCCCACTCCCTGACATGTTGCAGTATGTCCTTGAGTTTGCTAGCACCAAGCCTGCTGAGGAAGTGCCTCCCTCGGGCCGTGCCTCATCTCTCCACTGCCCAATTTCTGACCTGACAGCCAAGAAGAGGTGATTGAGCTTCTTGTGGTAGGGTGGGGTATTATGCTATTGAGTAATTCAGAAGCTGAATCATGGGTGACTGACCAGAGCTCTGGGCTTGAGGTTCCAAAGCTGCCACATGTTCTTAGTTCTGGTCCTCCTATAGTCTAGTCATGTGGCCTTGACCCTGAACCATGTGCCGCCTCCTGGCATCCACCTATGTGGGGTGAGGGTCAAATGAGATGATGCCTGTGAGTGCCATATGAATGTCTTGAAAAGATGAAGGGAGGCGGTGCTCCCATGGAGTGGCTGACTGACCTTGTGCAACTTGTATTATCTGAGGCAGATAGAGATTGAGTGACTGACCCTGGGCCACACAGCAAGTAAATGTTGGAGGCTAGATTTGAACTTAGGACTTCTTGACTCCACACGCACTCTGCTACCTAGCTGCTTCTTTAGTACATATATATATATATATACACACATATAGTATGGGGGTTGGCAAACTTTTTTCTGAAAGGGCCAGGTAGAAATGTTTTAGGCTTTGCAGGCCAATAGGCAAAATCAAGATTATTATGTAGGTACAAGAGAGAAAACAAATTTCCACAAAATTTTTATTGATGAAATTCAAAATATAATAATAATAATTGAGTATGATTTTTAAAAAACATAGATCTACTGATGAAGAGAATGGAATATGATGGGGTGGTAGAATAACATTTAAATTGGGGTTCAACATTAGTATTCCTGAGCATCAAAATCATTTACAAATGTTTATCTGTTGATGCTGATCTGTAATGAAATATTAGCTTATTTCATCTTTAAAAATGTCTTCACCCAGATAGGTACTACCATATACTGATACCAATCCATGAGTATATAATTTTAATTGAATCTTAGAAGGCATTTTTAGAATTCTATTAGGTTTTTCTCTTGGTGCTTGGCTTTTAATGTGTAATTACATTGCAGATTAATTCCCATTGAAGATTAGGTAGAAATTCCTCAATTGCACAGTTCAGTGGGTGCCCAAATGTAGAAATTTCTTTTGCACTTACATCAAGGTCTGAAAAACACTGCTGGAACTGTAGATCAAGCTTGGAAAAATCTCCTGCAAATTTGTGTGGAAATAGAGGTGTTGCTTCTTATTTTAACTTTTGTCAGGATGGGAAATATCAAGCAGCTTGACATTACTTGTGTTTCAGACAATATTAGTTGTTGCTGCCAAATTGATTTTACTTTGGTACAGATTTCACATATAATCACTGTTTTGCCTTATAATTTGGGGTTGAATTTGTTAAGAAACATTATCAGGATCTACAGCAAAAGCTAATTTCCAAAGCCATTCAGTGTTCTAATAATAGTGTTTAAGGCAGTTCTTCTGCCCTGAGTTCAAACAATTGTAATCTTTTTTTTCTTCTTTTTCTTGTTTTGATATAATGGGTACACACTGATAAAATATATATATGTACACACACACACATAACATTACAGTAGGTGTGGCATTCAGTACTGTGGAGTTATAACTGTCATTGCTGTTTGCACTATGCCCAGCAGTGGTGTGAAGGAATGAGAGCACCCAGTGCAGTCTATGTCGTAACTATTCAGCGCTACCATTGTAGTGCAAAAGCAGCCATAGACAATACATAGAAAAATGAACATGACTGTGTTTCAATAAAACTATATTTATGGAGCCTGAAATTTGAATGTAATATAATTTTTACATGCTATGTAATATTATTTTTCTTTTGGTTTTTTTTTCAACCATTCAAAAATATAATGACCATTCTAAGCTTGTGGGCTGTACAAAAACAGGTGTCAGGCTGGAGTTCACTGATGCCTGATTTAGGATTTTAGTATCTTTAGTATATTCTCCTGGGGGAAAGAAGGCTGAAAAGTTTTTTCCCTCGTTTTTGATGGTATTTTTTTACCCAGTTTTTTTTTAACAATATTTTATTTTTTCCCCAATTACATGTAAAAACAATTTTTAACATTCATTATTTTTTTCTTTAAGTTTTGAGTTCCAAATTCTGTCCCTCTTTTCCTCCTCCCCCCTCTAATTGAGAAGGCAAACAATCTGATGTAGGTTATACATGTGCAAACATGTAAAATATTTCCATATTAGTCATTTTATGGAGGAAAACTCAAACTAAAAAAAAGAAGGAAAAAAAGGAAGTGAAAAAACAGTATGCTTTGGTCTGTATTCGGATGCCATCAGTTCTTTCCCAAAGGCAGATAGCATTTTTTATCATGAGTCCTTTAGGATTGTCTTGGATCTTTATATTACTGAGAATAGCTAAGTCATTCAGGGGTGATCATTGTATAGTGATACGGCTGTTACTGTGTACAATATTTTCTTGGTTCTACCCACTTCACTTTGCATCAGTACATCTAAGTCTTTCCAGGTTTTCTGAAAGCATCCTGCTCATCATTTCTCATAGCCCAGTAATATTCCACTACAATCATATGTCACAACCTGTTCAGCCATTCCCCAATTGATTAGCTTTCCCTCCATTTCCAATTCTTAGCCTTTGGTAGTTTTTCTTAATGCTGAAGCATAAGGAAATTATATTCTCTAGCTCGATTTTGATGGCAATCACCAGCAATAATGAGAAACTTTTTGTTATTGTTGTTAGTATCTGTAAATTTGTATTGGTTTTGGACAGCAGTGAATAACCACCAAACTGTTAAGGGAAATTTGATTTCAGTTTCTGATCCTGTGTTGGGCAACTACTTCAGTTTTCAAGCCTTTATCTAATTTGGTCTGAAAGAAGAGGCTACTTTTGGGAACTGGACCTTAGAAGCTTTCCAGTTCTCTGAATATTCCATGAAGTAGTCTTGGCAGAGAAAGAAAGCTACAATCTTGCTTCTGAATAACTTATTCTAGTTCAAAACTATTCCTTGAAAAGAAGTATTGGTAGTGTGATCTTTTTTTTTTTTCCCTTTAGTATTAGAGCAGATGAATATTCTGGCAAAGCTGAAGTTCCTCTGCCCTCTTTGGAAAAAGATAATTTACTACAAACTGATCTGATAAATAAGCCATTTACATCGTCCCGACCTTCAGTGAAAATGCCTGAGCACCCAGCTCCACGAACAATCACTGAGGAGGAAATGAACTTTGTTAAGACCTGTCTTCAGAGGTGGAGGAGTGAGATTGAACAAGATATACAAGGTTGGCTGTTTTGCAACTTGTTAAGCAGTTACTTTTTATTGGTTTAAAAATTTTTTTTAAGTTAAAAGGAAGAAGATAATTTGGGATCATGTATTAAGATATACTTCCTGTCTATGCCATTGTCTTTACTGCATAATTTTTGTTGTCCTGACTTCCTTACCCTTCTTATTCTTTGATTTCTGTCTAGATGTAGTATATTTTAAATAAGAATTTTTAAATTTTACTAACTTACATTAGTGAAAGATGTTCTCTGTAGTACCTTTGTATTTGAGGTTCTTTCTGCAGTTTAAGTTGAGCTGGTTTTTATTTTGTCCTTCCCTTGTGAAATTTCTCAAATTGTAAAAAAAAGAAAGAAAGAAAAAAAGGTCTCTCTGTCTCAAATGGCTCCCAGATTAGTAATGATACTCTTATCACATCAAAGTTCCCGGAGATTACCAGTCAGTGGAACTAATATAGGCAGAACCTTATTGGACAACAAGTATTTACTAAGTTCCTACTATGTGCCAGGCATTGTGCTAAACAATGGGGATAGAAAAAAGAGTAAAAGACAAGACAGTTCCTGATCTCAAGGAGCTTACAATCTAATGGGGGAGATAACTTGCGAACAGCTATGGACAAACAAGAGATGTACAGGATAAATTGGAGATAATCAGCAGAGGCAAGGCACTAACATGAAGGGGATTTGGAAAGGCTTCTCACAGAAGGTAAATTTTAACTAAGACTTGAAGGAAGCCAGGAAAATCAGAAGATACAAGTCAGAAAATTCCAGGTATGCAGAATAGCCAGTGAAAACACACAGAATCTGGGGAGGGAGTGTCTAATATGAGTATTAGCAAGAGGGCTACTGTCACTGGATCTCAGATTATGTAAATGGGAGTAAGGAATAAGAAGACTGGAAAAGGTAGGACGGGGTCAGGTTTTAAAGGGCTTTAAAAGCCAAATAGAGAATTTTATATTTGATCCTGGAAGTAAAAAGGAATCACTGAAGTTTATTGAATAGGAAGGGTAACATGGTCAGACTTTCAGAAGTCTTGGAAGAATATGAGGGAAAAGAGGATGATAAACAGCATTAAAGTCTGCAGAGAGGTCAAGAAAGATGAGGATTGAGAAAAGTCCATTGGATTTGTCCATTAAGACATCATTGGTAACTTTGGAGAGAGTAGTTTGGGTTGAAAGAACCCAGATTATAGATAACTAACCACTGTCTTCATAGAAAAAAAAATGAGGCAGCTGATATGAGATGGAATGAGTTATGTTTAACTTTGAGCATTGAATTATGTCTTTTTTTCAACAGACCTGAAGAACTGTATTGCAAATACTACCCAAACCATTGAGCAAATGTACTCTGATCCCCTTCTTCACCAGGTAGGATAAGGCTAAATAGAAAAATAAGACTATGTAAAAACTTGGTACATTTGGCAGCTGCAAAAAAAGATTTATGAATGTGTTTTTTAATTTGAAATTGCATGTTTCAAAACTGATACATCAGTTCAGTCATATGGTGTTATCTTAAAACATATAAAGGATTGCTGGCAGGTATTATATATTTTGACTTCTCTCACTAAATGATACCTCAAATAAAATTAATTTTAAAAGACTCGAAGAAAGACAGAGACTGTCATAACTACATTTTGTTCTCACCTCCTTATTCACTACTATTAAGGTATCAGTTTACTCTCTGGAAATGAAAGGGAAAAAACCTCCCTTTTTCCCACTCCTCTATTTACTCCTGTCAGAGGAGTAATTCTTCTACCAAGGAACTTAGTAGTGTTTGCAGAGCTTGTGTGGCTTTAGAAGTGAGTACCATGCAGGGAAATCCATTTTCACTATTCCCACTGATTGTTCTTCATACTATGTTGATGACTCCATAAATATTTGGCAATTCATTGAATCACTAGAATGAAACTTAATTTGGTTCTCTGTTAATCTCTTTAAACGTTTGACCTTAGCATGATTGTACTTAACTAAATACATGAAAAGATGAGTAATTTTACTAGTGTGTATATACTCCCTCCACTGACTTGATCTTAATGAATAGTTTAATGAATTGGTGTGCCCAAAAATATTCATTACTTGATAGCTAGCCCTTTGTGCCTTTCTAAACCTAATTATACTAATCTTCAAACAAAAGACCTAATGAGTCTTCACTTAAACTCTTGGTAGGACCTTGAGAGCTCATACTACCCTGACATAATCTTCCAGTAATTCCAGGTCATTCCCATAACAGGATTAGTGGAGGGCTTCAGTGAAGGAGCATTACTATAGTTCCACAAATTGTGAGGATTCTGTACTGTTCACATGTGAGAGTTTTCCATAGCTGGTTCAGAATGAAATCTGGGTAACCTGAAAAAGAGGGACAGGATCAAGACAACAGCTAAATTTGCTACATGTGTCTTCTCTCTTAAAGAGTTTTCCCAGAATGAGCAAATAGGTGTCACCCTATGTTCTGAGGATGAAGGCCAAAGCTCACAGTAATTGACAGCAGTAGACATATCTAGGTTAGCTTTCAATTTTGGATATTCCATGAGATGTAGACTTTTTTTTTTTTTGGTCTATTTTTAGCCAAGAAGATAGGTAAATGTGGCTTTTATACTGAAAGATTAAGGAACGTGTCTAGCAACTAGAAATGTCCCTTTGGATTTTAATAACCCTATTAGAAGATTGGAAAGTCTGTGCTTAAAATTACCCAAGAGTCTGGCTTTTGCTTTTCAGGTGCCTTATCGCTTACATGCAGTTCTGGTTCATGAAGGACAGGCAAATGCTGGACATTACTGGGCCTACATTTATAATAGACCCCGAAATATTTGGCTCAAGTACAATGACATCTCTGTGACTGAATCTTCCTGGGAAGAACTTGAGAGGGACTCCTATGGAGGCCTGAGAAATGTTAGTGCTTACTGCCTGATGTACATTAATGACAAGCTGCCCCACTTCACTGCAGGTAACACCAGTCAGCAAAGTGCAGTCAGCTGTGCTGCCTAGGGGAGGGGAACAGGTTTGGTCTGTGGTCTTCTTTACCTTTTTATTTGACAGAGTCTTATTGTGGTGAACATTTCACTTTTGAGATCACAAGAGACAGTTCCACAACATATTTGAGTTTTATTTTCCTGCATGTGCTGGAAACCTATCGTATACTGTACCTATGTGGGAAACATTTTGCTTAAGCATCATATTGGCCTCATTGAGTTACCTGTGTAAAAAGGATAAGAAAAGTGGAGAGGATGGATGCTGACAAATCAACAGATCTTTGTAATCACAGTTACAGTATGAAGGCAAAAATAGCTGCTGGTAAGAATTATTGTATAAATGACTCCTCATAGCTCTTAGTATATTAAGTGAAGTCAACAGGCCTCTATTGAATGCCTACTATGTGCTAAACACTTGAAAAGTGAAAAGGAATTGCTGCTCTCAAGGAGCTCAATCTAATGGGGATAACAGCATGCAAACAGCTATGTACCAACAAGTTCTCTACAAGATGAACTGGAGATCATAAACAGAGGGAAAGCACTAGAGGACTGGGAAAGACTTCTTGTAGAAAATGGGAATTTTGCTGAGCATTAAAGGAAGCCATGCAAAGGGAAGAGAGTTCCAGGTATAGAAGTCAGCCTCTTAGAGTGTGAGATAGAGTGTCTTGTGATAGGTGATAGGAACAGCAAGGAGGCTAGTGTCATCGGATTGAGGGGTATAAGGAGTAAGAAGACTAGAAAGGTAGGAAGGCCAGATTTTGAAGGTCTTTAAAAGCCAAATAGGGAATTTTATGTTTGATCCTGGAGGTAAAAAAAGATCACTGGAGTTTATTGAATAGGGAGGTAACATGATCAAACTTTCGCTTTAGGAAGATCATTTTGAGTGGAGGATGGGGGTTTTGAAAGAGAGTGAGGAATGAAGGATGACATCTAGGTTATGAACCTAGGTGACAGGGAGGATTGTGGTACCTTCAGCAGTAATAGGGAAGTGAGGAAGAAGAGAAAATTTGGGGGTAAAGGATGATGAGTTCAATTTTGGACATGTTGAGTGTAAGATATCTTATAGGCAGTGGGAAATAATAGACATGATATTTGAAACCATGGGAGCTGATAAGATCACCAAGTGAAATAGTATACAGGGGGAAGAGAAGATGTTTTAGCACAACCATCCATGGTTGACAAATGTGACCTGGATGAAGATCCAGCAAAGGAAACTGATATTTATAATTGCATGCATGATTTATTTTGATGTTATGGAAGCAAACAAAACAAAAACTCTTTTTGCTAGACTAGTCAGCTGCTAGAGGGAGTTGTTTTCATGTGGGCTTTTTTCGCATTACACATAGCAATGGTATGAAAAGAGCATGTCTAGAATTAGGACCTTAGTTTGAATCCTACTTATGATGTTTGCTTCCTGAGTGACCTCGGATAAGTTATTTAGTTTCTATAGGCTTCATTTTCTTCATCTCACAACTAGGTGGCTTCTGAAGCCCCTTCCAGCTTCAGACGTGTGATCCTGTGGGGCCTTGGTGTCACCATTTATCATGTTTGGGTTTTGTTGAGTTTGTAGTTGTTTAGTCTCTAGCCGTTGTATTTACTTTCTGGTAGCACTTGTCTCAGATTGAAAGCAACGTAAATAATTTATCAAGTATGAATTTTTAAGTATGAATAGTCATTCCATAATTTTTGATTATTGCAGTATACATATTTTGACCTGTGGTAAGCACTGGTTAAATTAGTGAAACCTTTCAGCACGGAATCTTTGGTCAGACACTATAGGATGGCTTAATAGTTTCTTGATTTCTCGTGTTTATAACATTCTCACTGCCTTGCCAGCCTAGGGTATCTATTCCAAGCCCTTTCTCTACCATCATTTTTGCTTGGTGGTATTAGTGGCAAATGGAGTAAATTCTGAAAACTGACACTATGTGATTGATGCAGTTTCTGTTTTAAATTTTGTACTTAAAAGGGAAAAAACAGTTTCTTTTTTTTTCTGGTCCTCTTAACAATTTGCTGTATCCTGCAATTAAGACTTCGTGTGTTTTCTTGATGACCTCTTGTTTTGTTGGTAAGCTGTCTTACACTGACTTCATTTTGGTCTCCCTCAGAAGCGGCAGCAACTGAGCCAGACCAGATGTTGAAAGAGGTGGAAGCCTTGTCTGTGGAACTTAAGCATTATATCCAAGAAGATAACTGGAGATTTGAGCAGGAAGTTGAGGAATGGGAGGAGCAACAGTCTTGCAAGATCCCTCAGATCGAATCCTCTGCCACCTCTGAGTCACAGGATTTCTCAGACACTTCACAAGGTGCCTAAGAAAATTGTTCATACCAGTCATGTTGTCACACGTGATAGTCTACTGCATTAAGCTGGACCTCTGACCGTCAGTAAGCTGAGGCATTCTGATGCCATTTTGCATTTTGTTGCTCATTTCACAATATGATAGTTCAGAAATGATGAAGCTCATATGGCATAAGTGCTACAGAAAGATAACTTTTCCTTCTTGAACATTAACTTCATTAAGTATAAATTCCCAGTATCAGAGAATAGTCTCTGAAAGAGAAATGGTAGCGAAAGACTAACTACTAACTACTACAGGTCTTCTATGGTTATACTTCTCTGTTAACTCAAACTGAGTAAAAACTAATTAGATTTAATAGTGGTGGATTAAGAATGTTATTTTCAAAAGGTGATCTCTGCCTGGTGATGCCTGTAGGAAGACATTGTGATTTCTTGAGAAGTATAACTCTGCAATGTTGAGTACCTTTTAAAAATCTGCCCATGGGGACTCTGAAGTAAATAGTTTCCTCATTACTAGTTCCCAGGGGCACATCTGTTTAGATGTAGGAAAGTTTAGGAAGTGGATTGTTTAACTAGGTTCTGGTCCTACTTGGTTTTATCGAAAGGCTTCTTGACTTCATTTGTTAATTAGTGCTTATACCTTTTTACAAATTTCTTATCAGAGCCATCCCTGACTGCTTCTCATGGTGTTCGGTGTTTGTCATCTGAGCATGCTGTGATTGCAAAGGACCAGACAGCCCAGGCTATTGCCAACACAGCATATGCATATGAGAAAAGTGGTGTGGAAGCAGCTCTGTCAGAGGTAAATGTGTATCAGAAATGCATCCCTGCTGCACTCCTTAGTGTTGTCCAGAACATTTCTGCTTTTTATAAGTTAAGACCTTTGTTTTCTCATATATCTGTAAATCCATCTCTTTGCCATCTTTAACCACTCCTCCCTTCCCCCATCTGTCCTCCTGTTTTTTCTCATTCTTTTTCTCCCTTTTCTGCTGTCACAGCTTAAGGAAGCTGAGCCCAAGAAGGCCAATCCCCAGGAAACAAACCCTGCAGATCAGTCAGAGCAGCTCCAAGAAGCTAATGGGACTGAGTCTGCTGGCCAGCCTAATTCTCAGGTCTCTGAAGTCGAGATTCCCAGTGTGGGAAAGATTCTGGTTAGATCTGATGCAGATGGATATGATGAGGAGGTACACAAGATGAGTGCAGGACTTAGCTGTTGTCTCTCCTTAGTCTTACTACATTTCTGTTCTTGTGTGGCTGAGTGTGGTTTTTTTTTTTTAAGGATTTTAGAATGTAATTTACCTTTCCTCAGGGTAGCAAGTGCAGATAAAGGACTAACCTGGTTTTGCCTTTGTAATAATAATAGTAATCACAAATTATAACATGCAGTTATAACTAAAATAGCTGATGACCAGCTTCCTTCTTTACTTACATGTCTTCTTATACATATCAGACCATGTATGGGTACATGCAAGTCCCCTGCATAATCTCGATAGCTTATAGAGAGAAAATTTGATCACATTGTCTTGGACAGAATGGATCAAAATCCCCTTGAGTGAAGGATCTTTGTTCTTGGTGATGGTGTTATTCCACTACTATTATTCCTCCAGAGTCAAAGCTTGATTTTTTTTCCCCCAGATGCCATGTATGCAAAACAAAAGGAGATATGTATGTAAATTGTAGGTGTTTTCTGAAGTCAGAGGAAGGACAAAGAATCCCATGATATTCATCTTTCATCTCCTTTTTGATCAAAATGGCACTCAGATACACAATTCTAGCCCTCAGATTTCCATTATCTTGTGAAGGGAGGTTTTTGTGTTGTGTTTTTTTCCTAATCTTTGCAAGACTTTGGTTTTATTTTACCAGGACATCTTTTGTGTGGCCTCCCATTAGTCTCCAGGTTGTTGTAAATGATTTGTTTATTTTATTGGACTTTGTAAACTTGGAGTATTCACGATGCATATCCAGACTTACAGTACCAGATTGGAATGGTTGCCTCAGATACTTCCCCTTTGTGAAGCTATAATTTTGTCTGATTCTCTGACAATGCTGTATTGGGGGTTTTTTTAGTATTGTACATCTTCACTTGTCCTTCTAAATTAGACGGAGTATAGGAGTAGCTAGTGTGACTTTGGCAAAGGCTTGGTATGATGTAAAGGGATGGGGGCAGTGCATGACAGGGATGTATATGCATATGGCAATTGTGTGTGAAACTTGTAGTGGATTTCAGTTAAACTGCTCTACTTCGATTCAGGTCTCTGTTCAGCTTTCTTTTACGAGCATTCTTTTGAACTTTCTTCTGCCCTCTTTCTTTCTTTGTTTTGTGCCTTCTTGTGCCAGGTGATGCTGAGCCCCGCCATGCAGGGGGTCATCCTGGCCATAGCTAAAGCCCGTCAGGCCTTTGATCGAGATGGGTCTGAAGCAGGGCTTATTAAGGTATCTCTGCTTTTTAATTCTAATCTTTTAACGTTCAACTGGTATAGTGTTTATACAGCAGTAGAAAGCAAGAAAAAGTTCTCATTACAAATGTCTTTCTACCTTCTCTGTCCAACTAATGATTAGGCTGACAGATGATAATGATCTTTCCTTTACTTGAATTAATGTAGATTCATTAAAGCTACTGATTGAACAGTGCCACACTATGTTAAACCTAAGGGAAATCTATTTGTTTGATCTATGAAATAGATTTTTTTTCCCACATCTTAACATTTCTAAATAATTCGAGGGATGAAGAGTAGATGAGAGTGAGTGGCACAGTGGATAGAAGTGCTGGACTTGGAGTCAAGAGGATCTGGGTTCAAATGTGATGCTGACACGTAGGTAGCTCTGGGAAAGTCCCAAGTGACTCAACATCTTTGTGCCTCAGGCAGCCCTCTAAGACAAGTTACAGTTGGGTTATGGCACATTCCAACACAGATGAACTCAAAAGGCCTCCCACATTAACGCACATTCCAGGTCTTTGGTATATTGGTGCTTAGGTGGGTAATGGGCATAGTTTCTTAAAGCATTTGGGTAAAATTGAAGCATAAACAATCACGTTTTAAAAATATCTGAGGAAGCTTGGTGCCTGCCCCAAAGCGTTGTAAACCATACACTTGCAGTTCAGAGGACTTTGTGAAAAAGATGAGTTTCCTAGAATACTTTTTGATACTACTTGAGAAGTACACTTACTTTTCTTTATTATGCTCTACCAAAACCAAATAGCTTACACATTTCATACTGAACATCGTCACATTTGTGATCATTCATGGTTAATCTGTTCTTTACTCATAAGAAACTCTGGCCCATTTGGATTCACATTTCTGTGCTCAGATCTGTGGTGGACATTCCACTCAAAGCCTATCCTATTTTGGCAGGCATTCCATGAAGAGTACTCCAGGTTGTATCAGCTGGCCAAAGAGACCCCTACTCCTCACAGTGACCCTCGGCTCCAACATGTCCTGGTATACTTTTTTCAAAATGAGGCTCCCAAACGAGTGGTGGAGCGGACTCTTCTGGAACAGTTTGCGGATAAAAACCTCAGCTATGATGAAAGGTGAGAGGGTGCGCAGGAGAAACACCACCTGCCCTTGAGTGACCTGCAGCTTTTGGGGGTGACTAGCCAGTTTGCACTTTACTTTCTCATTTCTCCGTGTTCTCTATCAAAACAGATCAATTAGTATCATGAAGGTGGCTCAAGCTAAACTAAAGGAGATTGGCCCAGATGACATGAATATGGAAGAATACAAGGTAAAGTCGTCTTCCCAGGGTATCTATAAACCAGAATATTAAATCTGCTTAGTGGTAACTGAGGCAGACCTGATCTGAACTCAGAAAGGGCTCCATGTTCCCTTTAAGTGATGTGGTTTTTTTCTCCATATGTTTTTCCCAGATGAAATCTTAAGTTTTCACTGAAGGGTAGGAAATAGCAGCTCTGGTCCCATCTCTACCACTTACTGTTGTGTGCCCTTGGACAAAGTCATTTTACTTTTCTGAGTCTTCATTTCCTCATTCATAAAGTTAGTTGGTTAGACTAGATTTCTAAGGTTTTATAGTTTTGGGTGATCTCTCCTAACAGAATAACACTTCTGTTACCTATACCTTCTATGAATCTGAGCTCAGTTTTATGGTCTAGATTTCTAACAAGGGCCTTCTGATGATCTGTACAATGTTAAGCATTAATAAATAAAACATACTGTGATTTAAAATGATTTTTTGGTAATGAGGTTTTTAGTCCATTTACTTTTTAGATGGTGACCCACAGAGAAATCTTATTTTACCATAGCTCTCAATTCTGTACTCTGGAGGTAATTCCATCCAACTAAAGAATAAACTTTGTGCCCTGGAGTCAGCAGGACCTGAGTTCAAATCCAGTCTCAGACACATGACACTTACTAGCTGTGTCACCCTGGGCAAGTCACTTAACCTGATTGCCTCACCAAAAAAAAAGCGGGAAAAAAAAAAGAATAAACTTTGCCTGAAATTTGCTTGGTTTGGCCACTGCATCGAACCATCCAGTCACACATTAGTTTCTTTCTTTGATTAGCTAAAGCTGAATGAGTATTTTATGAATGACTAGGAGTTGTCACATCCTGACGTCTTCCCTACAGCCGAATGGGTCTCTGCCAAAATTTAAAAATCCACTCCTGAATCCAAGGCTGGATGTGCTTGTCTCAGTTATTGGAAGTTAAGGAAATAAAATCTGAAGCTCTAGGGTCAGCTAGGTGGCACAGTGGATAGAGTTTCAGCCTTAGAGTCAGGAGGACTTGAGTTTAAATCCGACCTCAGACACTTGACATTTACTAGCTGTGTGACCCTGGGCAAGTGACTTAACCCTGAATGCCTCACCAAAAAGCAAAAAAACAAAAAAATAGTAATAATAATCTGAAGCTCTGCTGCAAATTAGCTATATAACATTAGACAAGTCACTTAATCTTATTAGGCCTCATTTTATTTATCAAATTGAGGAGCTGTAGGAGCTGGACTAGATGATCTCTAGGGCTATTTTCATTGCTAAAATTCACATTGCTAAGGTGAATTCAAGTTGTTGAGAGGCTTTGTACTACCTGATGTTCCTTGTGACCTGTACAGTGGGTCATCAACAGAAAATTTGAATAAAAATGCTAAAACTAAACTTTCTTCTGAATCTTATGATTTTTGCCTGAAGGATGTTTTGGTTTGTTTTTCGTTTTTTGCTGTTACCACACTGGAAATTACGGAAATGCTCTCCTGGTAATTTAAAATGTTACTGATATTTATTTCCTTTACAGAAATGGCATGAAGATTACAGTTTGTTTCGCAAAGTATCTGTGTATCTTTTGACAGGCTTGGAACTCTATCAGAATGGAAAGTATGTTTGCTTTTTGTTTAGCATTCTTTGTACTTGTACCCCTAGCACCTAGCACAATGCCTCGCATGAAGTAGGCAGTTAATAAATACTTGCTGATTGATTGATGATAGTGATACTTTGAATCTTCACCCATGAATGTCCTACATAGCAGCTCTGCATCTCTTCCCCATTCCAGGTGACACTGGCACCTTTGGTCTCTTAATTCTGGATGTCAGTAGTAACTCAACATGTCACATATGTTCTCTCTTCTCACTCCTCACCTGTTAGCAGATAAGGCTGGGCAGACTTTGCCTTCACTAACTTATCCAACTGGCTGTGATACATCCCAGGCTTTCTTTATAATAACTGAGAGTAAACTTAGAGACTAAATCATAAAATGCTATATCTGGATAAGACCTTAGAAATCACCAAGTCAAAGTCCTTCGTTGTACAGAAGAAGAAACTGAAGTGTAGTAATTTTCTTAAGGTTTTAACTACTTCGTGGCAGAGCCAGGACTAGGAACCAGGTCTCTTGACTCCTAGTCCAATGTTATTTCCTTTGACTCTGTGTTGCTTCCCTTTCTGCTACTCTCCTTCTCTCCCCCTCCCTCCTCAAAGAAACAAACAAACCAAAAACTGGTCATTTATCTGAGTTTTTGTAAAGTTTAAGTTTTAGATAAGGAGACATTGAACATTTCAGTCATTAGTTCTCCATCGTCTTCTAGGTGCCATGAAGCTCTTTCCTACTTGGTGTATGCATACCAGAGTAACGCAGCCCTGCTAATGAAGGGGCCTAGCAGAGGAGTGGAGGAATCAGTGATCGCTTTGTATCGAAGAAAATGCCTTCTGGTTTGTATTGTTTTTGGCTGTGAGGCCTGAGATTATTTTTTTTTAAACTTTCTACATTTTTGTTCCCTGCAGCAAAAAAAAAAAAATGGTAGTATAAAATAACAACCGTCTTCCTAATAGATTTTAGACTTTTCTCAAGGGAGTCTCTCTACAGAAGAAACAATTTATTTTTATGTGTTCAGACTTGCTTTTCCATCTCCCTTCTGTACCTGAGACAAGATGAGAGCACATTCATACCTATTAATTTAATGGCCTTTTCTCAATCCCCATTTTTCTTGACCTTTCTGCAACCTTTGACACTATTCTTCATCCTCTTCTCCTTCATTCTCTTCTCTCTAGGGTTTCATGACAATGCTTTCTCCTGATTCTTCCACCTATCCCGCTGCTCCTTTTCTAATCTCCTTAGATGATCCCTCAGAGTGCACTCTTCTCACTCTATTCTATTTCACTTGTTGATTTCATCAGCTCTCATGGTTTCCATTATCTTTATGTAGATGACTCTTAGGCCTACTCATCCAGCCCTAACTTCTCTCCTAATCTCCTCACAACTCCCTATTGGATATCTCCAACTAGATGTCTTTTAGACATCTTAAATTCAACATTTCCAAAACTGAACTCATTATTTTTCCTCCAGAACCCTCCCCTCTTCCTGTCAAAGGTACCACCATCTTCCCAGTCACCCAGGCTCACAATCTAGGTGTCATCCTCAGCTCCTCATTCTTACCTCCCTGTATCCAATCATTTGTCAAGTCCAATAGTTTATACTTTCATAACATCTCTGGAGTAGGCTCCCTTTTTTCCTCTTATACTACCATCACTCTGGTGCAGGCCCTCATCACCTCATGCCTGGACTATTGCAGTGGCCTGCCGGTGGGTCTTCCCAGCCTCAAGTCTCTCCCCACTAATCCATTTTCCATTCAGGTGTCATATTGATCTTCTTGAAGTGTAAGCTTGACCATGTTGCCTTCTGTATTCAGCCAACGCCAGGAATTCCTTTTTACCTCCAAGATCAAATATAAAATTCTGTATTTGTTTTTAAAAGCCCTTCATAACCTAGCTCCTTTCTACCTTTCTAGTCTTCTTACACATTCCTTTCTTTTATATTCTCTGTGATCCAGTGTCACTGGCCCTCTTGCTGTTCCTCTCACAAGATACTCCCGACACTGAGAGTTTTTACTTCCTGCCCCCATGCCTGTAACTCATCTCTGCCTCCTGGCTTTCCTGGACTCTTTCAAGTCTCCACTAAAATCTCACCTTGTCTAAGAAGCCTTTCCTGATCCCTTTTAATCTTAGGCCTTTCCTCTGAGATGATCTCTAATTTATCCTTTCTATATCTTGTGTGTTCATAGTTGTCTGCATGTTGTTTCCCCCATTAGATTGTGAGCTCCTTGTGAGCAGAGACTGTTTTTTTCCCTTTCTTTGTATCCCCAGTACTTGGCACAATGCTTGGCACAGAAGTGATTAGTAAATGCTTGTTGACATGTTGACAATTTATTGAAATGATCAAAAGGATTGCTCCTGGGCTACTTCCCCGTTTTTTAGATGTGTACCTTAACAGCCTGGTCAAGATAGTCAACATTAGACTAGAGCAAGAGTTCTTATAGTGTGACCTTGAGAGACCTAGGGGTTCCCAAGACTCTATTAGGGGTCCTGAAAGTCAAAACTGTTTTTATAATAATAATAATACTACTAAGGTGTTTTATTTCTGATATGGTAAATATAGATAGATATAACCTATTTAACAAAAGTTCTTTGAGATGCCCTCAGTAATTTTTAAGAAGGTAATGGGGTCTCCTTTGCAGAGCTAGGAGATCTACAAGAGTTGCACATCATACATACATTTAGACTTTTTGATCTATAGAGCAGTTATGCTGATCCTTTCCTTTCCCTTTTTCTTACTTTAAAAAATACTATTATGTGAGATGGCTTTTTTGGAAGGGGGAAAGATTGGGGCAATATATAGTGATATAAAAAACAAAACGTGTTAGTAAAAGTTAAGAAAAAGAAAAAAAAATGTAAAGGGATCCTGAGACCAAAAAACTTGAGAATCATGGCACTAGAGTGAGTTGCAGTGACTTGTTGGAAGCATTAAACTCTAAATTAGTCCTGCTTCTCTGCCTATGTCATGTGTCATAAAAGATCCATCTCCAATCCAGGCTTCTTTTGAATTCAGCAGCTATAAAAAAAATTTCCCCTTTCCCCAAAAGGTGCTTTTCATTAAGAGAAATCTAAAAATGCTTGTTAATTGCTTGCTCTTAAGTCAGTTGCATTTTCTAGTACCTTGACAGATTTTTCCTTAACATGAAGGAGTTCAGTCTTTCTTCTACTGATGCCTTGTTAATAAATTAAATAAAAGAGGGTATTAAGTGGTGAGATCTGTCCATCCATTGAGGTTTCTGGTTTTACTTGAACTTTTGAATCCAGTGTAGCTATTATTTGAACACTTGGAGTTGAGATACAGGTCTTTATTGAACTGGTAGATCTGAATTTTTAAAGAGGCACAGTCATTTTTCTCAAGCATGGAATGTAAATGTTTGCCTGAGCCCTTCAGACTGAGAAGGTACCTTTTCTCTATATGCAGTACATTTGGTGATCTGAGGCCTTGAAGAGGCAGTGTAGACTTTTCTTCATTGATGTTTAACTTCTTCCTGTCTTGTCTTTTAACTGTAGAAACTGAACAGTATGGCAGCTTCTCTGTTTGAAACCAATGAGGAGCTCAATGTGACTGAAGGCATCAATGTCATGAATGAGTTGATCATTCCCTGCATTCATCTCATCATAAATAATGACATCTCGAAGGATGACTTGGCTGCTATTGAGATCATGAGGAACCACTGGTGCTCTTACCTTGGGCAGGATATTGCTGGTAGGTTGTTTTTTAGCTCTTCATCTGATTTCTAGAAGCAGTTAAGGCTTCCAAAGGTCAGTGAGATGACCTTCATTTACCCTTGGCGAGAATACCAGGTTTGTTTTCAAGTACCTAATTGCCAGGGTCTGGACTCCCCTGAGATTGAACAGTTCTGTGAATTAAATGCTCTATATTATCAACTATAAAGGATACTAAAATATAATACACAAGCTTGATCCCTGAGTTTACAGGTGCCTGTGTCCAGAAACATAATCTGGAAGTTAAAAACGGAAATCAGTTCCTACTGTGATGAGTTCAAGAAGAATAAATTAGTAAAGGGACTCTCCTCTTCCCCTAATTCTATCTTGGAGTTTTAGAGGGAGGGCAGAAATCTTGTCATCTTTAGCAGAGCTAAGGAAAGACTGGTGTATGGGGGAAAGGCTCACTCAGTTTGATGCTGTTTTGTAAATGTAAAAGGCATTGAATTGACCTTATCAATTATATGGAAGTATCTTATTGTGAATTATAATGATTAGAAACTATTTTTCCCATGCCTTCAGATGTCATTCAAATCATATATGATTTAGCTTTACTTAGATTCCTCTGTGGGAATGAATACACAATGATCTATTTTAATCATTTGAAAGAAGACAGTATGAAGTATGAAATTATGGTGTAGAATATGAGATCCATTGAATTGTAAAATGAAGAATGAGGGATCTGGTCTATACGACAGGTTGTAAAATAGGCGTCTTTTTTCTGGGGGATGGAGGAGGGGGAAGCAAGGGGTTAGGGTTCTTTTGTGGTTGGAAAACAAGTTTTTGCTCTGAGGTTAGCCCAAGGTCGTTGTTATTTAATTTCAGAGAGCCAGCTGCTCCCTTCCAAAAAGCAAAAAGCACTTGGAGCTTTGACTCTACGCTTGTGTTGTTAGGTACCTCACTGGCTCCTTGGAGATCTCATAGTAGAGTCACTACTGCAGGGGTGGGAATCCTTGAGTCCACACGTGGCCCTCTGAGTCCTCCAATGCAGCCCTTTGACTGAGTCCAAACTTCAGAGGACAAATTGTTTTAATAAAAGGATTTGTTCTGTAAGACTTGGATTCAGTGAAAGGCTGCACCCAAGGACCTAAAGGGCTGCATGTGGTTTGGAGGCCGCTGGTCCCCCATCCCTGCACTAGTCTGTTGTCTGTCCGCCAGAGTTACTCTTTTTTGGCTATTGATTTAACCACTAACTCTTCCCTCCACAGAAAACCTCCAGCTGAGACTTGGGGAGTTTCTCCCCAGGCTTTTAGATCCCTCTGCGGAAATCATCGTCTTGAAAGAGCCTCCAACCATCCGCCCCAACTCCCCCTATGACCTCTGCAGCAGGTTTGCTGCAGTCATGGAGTCCATCCAGAGGGCTTCAGCTGTGACGGTGAAGTAAGCCTCTTTCTGCTCATGGCCCAACATGGTCTCTGGTCACCCAACTGCTGCACAGAATCATCTTGTCACAGTTTTCACCTCAGGGAGGGAAATAGTTGGACAAGTGAGATTTGGATCCAACCCCAACTGTACTGTGTGTGTAGAGGATTAAAAGCAATATTGCACTTTTAGGTACACAGTTTTAAGAGCTATTTTACAGCAAGGGGCAGGAACCACTACTAAGGTCACAGCTTCTTACAGGGGACATCATGTGCCCTTTGTACGTACAAAAATGCTTGGGCTTGTCTAAGCCACTTGCCACTTTTTTTTAATGTCCTCCAGGCATAAATGTTTTTGACAGCAAAGTAGAAGAGTGATTCAGAGCCTAACTCAGATGAGCAGCTACCAGTTATTTTATCAAATACGCACAGTAGACACCTTTAAAATTCTTAATTGCAAGAGACAGGAAAAAAAAACACCTGCCAATGTTCTGTCAGGAGGTGTCAGAGTTGGGTTGCTGAAGAGCCATTGGCCTCTAGGTGTAGGATAGCACATGGAGCTACTGTGCGTGTCACTGAGATCACTGGAAAATCATAAAGGGAGGGTGCCTCCTTATTTTTTCCCCCTTTTTTTATTTTGTGAAATAAATCAGAAAACCTCATACTTGGCTCTGATTGAGTGAAAGAGACTATGTGGAACAGCATTTAAAGCTTGACTACCCACAATAGTATTTTGATGATAGTTTACCATTTAGAGATTTTCTAGCATCTGGAAATATTTTACTGATATCAATAGTAGGTGTCCAGAGTGGATGAAAGCACAAATGAACATTTTTATCTTTTTTTTTTTTCTAAAGGATGGGTATTGTGGAAGAAAAAATTCCTAGTTCACCATTTTTTCAAATCCCCTGTTTGGGTATTGTGTTTTAACCAAATTGTAAGGATAAATGGCTAAGAGATGGGAGGGAAGAACACTTGATACAACTATGCAGATTTTATAAATGTGCAATAAAAGCATTTGTTTTACTTCTAGTGTGTAATGTTTCCTTTGCTTTTTTGAATCTAGAGTTTATCAGTTCTCCAGCTTTTGGGTCTCAAAATCCCTTTACACTCTTAAAAATTATTGAGGATTCCTACCCCCCGTCCCCCATCCTCCCAAATGTTTTTTAACTAGCCATATAGTTTATTAAAAGTAACCATTAATACAAACAAAAATATACTATTTCAACAATGTATTGACAGTGAGAAAGGTCATAGCCAACATCACTTCACACCAACAGCTGTAACTTCTGACTCCTCCAACACTCAAGATTGAGTTCTTTCAGGATGGAAGTTAAAATTAATAAGGAATTCTCCACAGAATAAAATAAAAAATCTCTTCTCTCAAAATGTATCTTTAGATTCTCTTAAAGATTACAGTTACCTCTTGAAGTCCCTCACAGTCTTTTTCCTGAATATTAGTCCACAATAGTATATTTTTAAAAATATTTTCTTTGTTTTCTTTTTTTATTTTCTTTTTTAGATAGTATTATATTATTTCCAATTACATGTAAAGAAAGTTTTCAATATTCACTTTCATAAGATTTTGAGTTCCAAACTTTTTTCTCCCCCCTCCTTCACTCCCCCTTTCCCAAGATGGCAAGTAGTCTGATGTAGGTTTTCATGTACAATCATATTAAACATATTTTCACATTAGTGATGTTGTGAAAAAAGAATCAAAACAAAAGGAAAAACCAAGAGAAAGAAAAAAAAAAACAAAAAATGGTGAAAATAGCATGCTTTGATCTGCGTTGACTCCATAGTTCTTTCTCTGGATATGGATAGTAGTTTCCATCATGAGTCTTTTAGAATTGTCTTAGATGACAAAAAATGTTTTTGTTTATATGGGTTATATCTACTAATATTTACTGTACTAGAAATTAAAATACCTTAGTATTATTATGAAAATAATTTTGACCTTGAGAACCTCCTGAAAAGGTCTCAGGGACCCCAGAGATCCCTAGACCATACTTTGAGAACCTCTACCATAGATGTGGTCTGAGTTACCATGTTCTAAAGAATCAGTAAATATTTATACTTAGTATATTTCAGTTAGCTTTCTTGCCTTTTAAAGCATTAAGCAAATTAAGAGGATAAAGAGGGCATACAGGAGACACAAGGGAAAACCAGTTCCTCTGAAGAAAAAACACCTAGCACCCTGAATCTCCTCAACTTTATTCACTTGTCTATTTTTCTTTAATGACAGCTGTCAAAGCTGAGTTTTCTAGCGTGCTTTCCAACTGGTCACCAAAGTAATTGTAAGCCATTCCCTATATAGACAGGACATGGTGGTGTTTTAAAGCTCATTATCAAGAAGATTTTTCATAGCAATTGATCGATTTTCTTATCTCACTTTACCTTTCTCTTTGAACCATTTTTTATATTGAACCCACTATGCCACCATTTGTTTTCAACTTAGAAAAGAACAAGAAATTCTATAATGGATCTGTCCCATAAAACAGTGATTTCTTGACCCTACTGTTGGAAGAAGCTGGAGATGGTCACCTGTTTCAACATTCTTGGTGCATCCATAGTGAACATGGAATTTAGGCATTCTCTTTGTATCATATATATATATATATACACATATATATACATATATATGTATATATATATACACACATATATATATGTGTATATATATATATGGGAGGTTCTTTTTTTTTTTTACTTAATAGTATTTTTTTCTAATTACATGTAAAAGATAGTTTTCAACATTCATTTTTGTAAGATTTTGAGTTCCAAATTTTTCTTTCTTTCTTCCCTTCCCCCTCCCCAAGACAGCAAGCAATCTGATGTAGGTTATACATATACAATCACATTAAACATATTTCCATATTAGCCATGTTGTGAAAGAAGAATCAGAATAAAAGGAAAAAACCACCAGAAAGAAAAAACAAAAAAAGGTGAAAATAGTATGCTTCAATCTGCTTTCAGGATCCATAGTTCTTTTTCTGGATGTGGATAGCATTTTCCATCATGAGTCTTTTGGAATTGTCTTGGATCATTGTATTGCTGAGAAGAGCTAAGTCTATCGAAGTTGGTCATTGCACATTGTTGCTGTTACTGTGTACAAGGTTCTCCTGGTTCTGCTCACTTCACTCAGCATCAGTCCATCCACGTCCTTCCAGGTTTTTCTGAAGTCTGCCTGCTCATCATCTCTTATAGCACAATAGTATTCCATTACACTCATATACCACAACTTGTTTAGCCATTCCCCAGTTGATGGACGTCCCCTCAATTTCCAATTCTTTGCCACCACAGAAAGAGCTGCTATAAATATTTTTGTACATGTGAGTCCTTTTCCCATTTGTATGATACAAACCTGGTAGTGGTATTGCTGGATTTTCAAAGGGTATGCAGTTTTATAGCCCTTTGGGCATTGTTCCAAATTGCTTAGAGATTCTAAGACTGAACTGAAATATTTCTTTCAGCTCTTTCCTTCTCTGAAAAGTTACCTTTAAACCCAGGGATGGGGAAATTGAGTGACAGGCTTCCTTGTGTCACAGATGTCATGAGTTGTACTGTCATTACCTGGCCTGATCCTTTTGCCATCCTTTCCCCTACTTAAAGAGACTGTGGAATTTTTTTTAAGGGAAGACAAAAAAGCATCCCCACATCCCCCAAAAATAGATTGATAGGTTGTAGTTTTTTATTCTCTTGACTCAACATGGTTCTTTCTTTAATCTTTTGACCCTTCTCACCCTTCCTGACTTAAAAAAAAAAGTATTCAAACCATTTAGGAAATTAGCCAGAGATACCTTGGTTACCATGTCTGGTTTCTAAAGTACTTTCCAACTGTAGGTGGCAGAATAATCCCTGAAAGAAAACAAAAAAACAAAAAAAAACAACAAACATTTGAGAGCTCAAATCTCTCCTTCTACTTTGATAGGTGACCTTGTTTATATTCCATTCATACAAGGACCCTGCTTTTGTAGGGTCCTTGTATAAATCCAACAAGTCTGCTCTTGTGTGTCCTTGTATAAACCTAGTAAGTCTTGGTAAAGCAAGATTAAGCTCTCCCTCTACTTCTTCTTTTGGTAAGACTGACTCTGAACTATATTTAATAAGGTTGGTATATTCTGATGGTTTGGGAAGTGCAGAGGAAGATGACATAGATGATATTCCCATGTTAATTTTGCAATGGTCTCTTGCCATGTGTGCCCAGAACAAGTTAGAATCTCTCTGAGCCTACCTACCACATAGGGTTCCTGTAAGGTCAGCAATTTGTAAACTTTAAACCTGCTATATGAATTGGTATAAACATGTCCTATTGAGAATTGGATCAAATGCCCATGGATAGTCTCTCCAGTGTTGAACCTTTTGAGTTCTCAGTGTGGTACAGTAGAAAAAGCATTGGATTTGGAGTCAGAAGACCTGGGTTCAAATCCCAGTTGTGCTATTTAATACCTGTGCAACTTCAGACCCATTTCTTCATGTTTCTGGACCTCAGTTTCCTCATCTGCAAATTGAGGTGATTGGACTAGTTCTCTAAAGGCTCTAAATTCTTTGGTTTCATGATTCTAGCACATTCACCAATATGTATCTGGGTGAGAATGGAAGGGTCATTAGCATGACAGGTGAGAATTTTGTTTGTTTATGGATTATAGTAAATTATCCTTGATTTTTCAAAAACTAGATGAGACGTGATGGGTAGAGATAGAAAGGGGAATCAGTTACCCAGTGAGTATTCACTAAGCTCCTACCATGTCAGGCACTAGGGATACAAGTACAAATAATTAAGCTCCCTAATTGCAAGTGGCTTATGTTCTAATGGTAGAACAAGTGCATATAAAAATATTCACAAGTATAAAGTTAAATACAAATGTGTACAAAGTAATTGAATGGAAGGTATGGAAAGGTGAGCAGTGTTGTGTGGATCAGGAAAGGCTTCATGCAGAAGATGGTATTTGAGCTGCATTTTAAAGGAAGAGGGAAACTTATGAGGTAGAAGTAATGAGGGAGTAAATTCCAGGCATATGGAGCCAGCCGGTGCAGAAGTGTAGAGATGGGAGATGGGGTGCTGTACGTGAGGAGCAGCAGCCTAGTTTAACTGGATTACAGTGTGCAAGAGGAAGAGTGGTGTCCAATAAAGCTTGGAAAAATAGGTTGTAGCTGTACTGTGTAGAGCTTTAAAAGCTCAGCAGGAGTTTCTATTTTATCTTAAGAAGCAATGGGAAGTCACCAGAATTTATTGAATACAGGGCAGTCACGTAGTTAGATTTGTGTTTAAGGAGAATTATTTGGCAGCAGAGTGTAGGGATGGACTGGCAAGAGAAAAGACAAGTCAGGGACACCATTTAGGAAGCAAGATGTGATGAGGGCCTTAACTAAGCTCAAAACTGCAGGACTGGAGAGAAGGGCTTGGCTGCAAGAGATGTTGTAGTGATAGAAATGACAAGATTTGGCTACCAATTGGATATGTGGGGTAAAAGGAGAATGAGGAGTGGAGGATAATGCTGAGGTTAAGAGACTGGAGGGATGGCAGTGCGTTAAGTAGAAATAATAGAAATTCAGAAGAGGAGAGGTTTTAGGGAGGAAAGATAGTGCTCTCCTGAGATTCTCCCGGATCTATTCTACCTGCTATTCATGCTGCCTTGACAGGATATGGGGAGAATGTTTTCATCTTCAGTTATTATTTGAGTATCCAGGGTATAGAGTTCTTTGTGAGGTGCTTTAGAATTTATCTTTTCATACCTTTTTTCATCAAACATCTATTAAATACTCAATGACTACTCTAATTTGGACAGACTTTTAGGAGAGAGAATCCCATAAATACTTTACCTCATCCTAAACTCCTTGAGTGACAGCCTGACCTTTTCCAGCAATAAACTGGAGCTGTAACACATATTTCTGCTTAATTATGTGATGTCCTTTTTTAAAGTGATAGATGACATATCAAAATTAGTTGTGAAACTTCTGTGACATATCTTCAGATAAAATCCATTGGACTGTGAGCTCCTTGAGGGCAAGGACTGTCTTCTGCCTCTTTGTAAACCCAGTGCTTAGCCCATTGCCTGGCTTGTAATAGGCACTTAAATGCTTATTGACTGACTGACTAAAATTTAGACAGTCTATGCCTTCGAGGGGCTCAGAATCAAAAGTAGTTCAGTGAGGATAGCAATTACATTAATACAGACAATATTGCAAGGTGAAGACTCTGTAAACAGGAAGGCTAGTTCTATCAGGAAATTGAGGCACATCTAATTTGCCTATACAGAATAGTACAGTGTTTGATTTATAGTTCCAGAGTACCCTGGGGCTGGTGAGGTCATCTGTCCTCTCTTTAGGTAGGACTGCCTCTAAGCCTGTCCAAATAGAGAAAAGAAGTTTTAATTTTTGTTTTAGATATTTGAAATATGAACATTTTTTAAAGAACAAACTTTCCAGATAATAAGCATTTATTAAGCACTTGCTATGTACCAGTCATTGTACTAGGCACTGGAATACAGGTAACAATGAATTAAAACAATCCACACTCTCAACTAGTTTGGATGTTGCACACTGTCAGGATGTCTTACTTTTTAGATTACAGATTAAACCCATGACATCAGTGGAGATAAATAGTAAGCCGTGATGTTGAGAAAATATTGAATTGGGAGTCAAGATACTGAAGTTCTAGTCACAGATCTACACCTAACTTTGTGATCTGAAACAACTCCCTCCAAATCTCTGAAGCCTCATTTGTTGATCTATAAAATTTGGGGTGATGGGGTTGGACTAGATTGCCTCTAAGGTCCCTTCCATCCCTAATATTCTATGACCTTTCCTCATTTATTCTCTTGCGTTTTTGACATGTGCTGGTACTTAGCCATTCACGTTCCGTTGATGGCACCCATTACAACCCTGGGTGAATTACAATCTGTTCAGGGTGAAGTCTACAGTCATGGAACATGGTGCTCTTCCTTTAAATGAGATAAGTATGAATTGTTTCTGCTGCCTCCGCCATAATGTCAGAAATAGCCCTCTGTGGTAGAGCTCTACCTGGCCAACACCCTATGCACCAGACTTTTCTGACCCTCTCTTCAGCATTTGAATGTTTCTATCCTATGTCCTATTTTCAGGAAGTCCTATCCGTGGTTATTTAGAGGTAATCTTATAAATAAGCTACGCCATTGGGATATTGTGAGTTGTGAATTTTGATAGGGGCTTTATGGATATGATGCCTTTAACACAAAGAAGTCACTTTAACTGCGGGAGTTTCAAACATCCAAGAAGGTCTTTTGCCCCTCAAATTCTAGAGTGTAGTTGTCTCCTGTCCCATAGGACTAGCCCTATATACATAATTAAAACATTCTGTCAAAGAGGCAGCTAAATTATGCATTAGGTAGAGTGCTGGGCCTAGAGTCAGGAAAACCTGGGTCCAAATCTGACCTCAGACACTTAATAGCTTTGTGACCATGGACATGTCACTTAACCTTTGCCTGCTTCAGTTTCCTCAACTGTAAAATGGAGATAGTAATAGCACCTGCCTCCTAGGGTTATTGTGAGGATCAAATAAGATAATGTATTCAAAGTGTTTAGCGCAGTATCTGGCACATCGTAGGCACTTTATAAATGTTTATCGTCTTCCTTGTTCCCTTCCTTCCTTCCTTCCTTCCTTCCTTCCTGTTAATCAGAAGATAATTTCCAAGTTCCCATCTGATTTAGGATAATGTATATACTTGGAAGGGATCTTAGCAGTCACAGGATCATAGCATTTGAGCTGAAAAAATCATCTAGTCTAACTCCCTCATTTTACAGTTAAGGAAAACTCAGGACATAGAGAGATTAAGTGACTTGTCCAAATTCACATAGGTAATTCATGCCTGAGCAGGGATATGAACCCAGGATCCAGGGCAGGCACTCTTTTCACTGTACTACTTTGAGTCTGTGTTTCTACGATGCAATCCCTCAGTCCATATGGTTAATATCACCTTCTTACAGCACCTAGCATGGCATCTGACACATAGTAGTTATTAAAAAAAATTCATTGAGTTGAAATGCATGTTGTTTGTTCCCCTTTCCCTTCATGATATTACTACAGACCTATTCCCCCAATGTTCACACATACAAAAAGACAGTAGCCTCTTCACAAAAAAGAAACTTTAATCACAAAGTATTTTGCTCCAAATCCACAAAAGCAAAACAGAGTTGATTTTAAAGGCCCAAGGACCCACTCCCTTGTCATTTCTCTACGTCTTTTCAGTTGCAGGTGGGTTAGAAACAGCATCAATTGCATCTGAACTCCTAAATCTCTTTGCTCTGAAGTTATGCATCACCCTACAGTAGAAGAGCTCATCCTTTTTTGGGAAGGGATGCAATTTTGGAAATGTTGGCTCTGTTTTCTCTCCCTTGTGTTTCCTGTGATGCGTAACATAAGGAAAACAGAATGTTTGCTTAACAAGTCTTTGGTATTCACTTCTCTTCACTGAGATTAAACTGTGATCTCATGTTTGTGATAGAACAAATCTCAGCTGCTGGGAGTGGGGGTGATGATGCTGCAAACATAAGATTAGGATGAGGACTGAAAGGCCCACAGCAGGAACAGGTGAACTACTGGGCAACAAAGACCCTGTTTAGGACCCAACACTAATCACCAGGTTTTTCCAAAGGTCATTTTTTGCTGCTGCTTCTAAGTGCTTAGTTTGTGGCTGTATGTAATCCATCCTGCTGTATTTCTCTAATCCCAGAAATCTGTGTAGGGTGGTTGCCGGGTAGAGGTTGATTTCAGACCCTGAGAGCTTAGATTTCATCTGCTTCCTAGAGTTCCCAGTGGGGCTGGATGCAGCTGTCTTTGCTGACCCCATTGAGGATGTCGAGAAGTTAGTGTCCTGCCACAGCCAAGAAGATAGGATGCTGGAATTCCCCACCCCTTGTAGAGAGGATTGTCTTTCCTTTAGGAGGAAGAGTCTCATTGCAGATGTAGGCGATTGTTTATTCAGTGAAAGACATATTCTATAGTAGGATGCTATAGCCCACAGGTTTAGAGATGATCACCAAAACAAGTTATGTTTCTGAGGAGCAGATGGTCCCTTCATGAGACGTCTCTCCTATGTCCACATTGCTGCTGCCTGCTTACAACAGGCCTCATTGGGAAAGCACCCACATCATTTATGAGTTCCCCAGGTCCCCTTACTGGCAAGGTTGGACACAGTTCTATAGAAGACAGTCTCGGCTGATTTAGTAGGACCAGCTGTAGCATCAGAATGTAACAGACACATAAGATTTTTTTTTTCTTAAATGTTGAAGCAGCAAAGTCATGCTTCATTTACCTCTTAAAATTGTACATGTTTCAGGTCAAGAGAAAAGAATCACAGATTTAAAGCTAGAAAGGACCTTAAAATTCTTCCAGGCCAACATCTTCATTTTACAAGAGAGAAAGCTAAGGCCCAGACAAACTGAATGACTTACCCGAAGTCCCATGGGTAATAAAAAAGGGCAGAACTGGGATCTGACTGCAAACCCAGAATTCTTCCCCCTGTACCATGCTGCCTCATTTCCAACTTTCGGGAGAAGGGGGAGTTTTTCATTGGGGCAACATGTCATTTCCAGATATCTGAAGTGTCTGCTTTAGTTTTACTTTCTACAGAACCCAAAAGAGTTAATCCTTAGTAAAGGAGTGAAGCACATGAACACCACCACCACCACCAGAAGCAAGGTTAAACCAATCAGGATTAATGGAGAGGCAGGGATAAGAAAGCATTTTAATTCTCCTTGCATTCTTTATGCTAGCAGTTTCGCCCTAATTAAGATCCAGCCCTAGATTACCAGGTCTCTGTGTCTTGGAGGGGGGTGGAAGAACCTATCCGGCATCTCAGCTGGACCCCCTGTTGGGAGGGCTAGTGGACAGGCATTAGGAGGTGAAGGTGGTTCATCCTTTGCCAGCCAGGCCGAGCAGATCAAGAGCAGTCCACTAACTGCTAGAAAAACTCCTGCAACCCAGCCCAGGAAGAGGGCTTCTCCAAACTCCCACCGAGGCACAACGTCAGGGATGTGTTCATCCCAGAAATCCTGGACGGTGCTATAGGCCACCCAAGAAACAGGGAAAAGAGTCGAAGCTGCAGCTACCTCCACCAGCACCCCTGCAAGGAATCGTAGCCCCTTCTTTAGTCCCCAGCTGACCCCCTGTACCTGGAAGCAATCCGAACCAAGGCTGGAGAGGAGAAGCCCCAGGAAGCCGAGTCCGTCGGAGGCCAACATGAGGATCCTGGATGCTCGGAACTCCTGGGGCAGAGCCAAGAAGGATTCAAAAGTCTTGCATACTATGGCCCCTTCCTCCTGGATCACACAGACCTCCCAGAGCCCCATGCTCCAGTTCTCCATTTCATTCAGCTCCAAGTTGAGGTTCTTCCACAGAGGAACAGCTGTGGTGACACAAGAGCAGATCCATCCAAGGAGAGAGAGAAGCAGTGCCCCCAGCTGTATTTTTCCATTAAAATTCCAGGCCATGGTCCCTCACCCCAGGGAGGGAGGGAGGGAAGGAGGGAGGACAGGGTACTGGTCTTTGGGATTTCACTGTGGCTGGCCAGCAGGGCAGGGCTCCCCAGGGGCCAGAGCAGAGCAGAAAGCTGTTGCTCATTAACACTTGGTGAGCCGCCTGGTCTCAGTCTTCCAGGAAGCAGCAGAGGCAGGTGGCATAAACCTGGCAGCTTTGGGACTAATAGGAGTGCCCAAGGTTATGGGAACAGGGTAGGGGGGCGGGAAGGAGGGAATCCCATGAAACGGAAAGAAGCCAAATAGCAAGGGGTAGATGGCACTTCATGTGCTTTAAACTTTTAAGGGTTAAAATCTCCCTCCTCCCAACACAAATTATTAATATACCAGCAGCTAAGTTCTCCCCACCTAAACTCTCCTCAGTTGCTGGGGCAGCATCTACTCGTGGGTGGTGAAGGACTCACCCTCTCCTGCCCCATTCTATCACCCCCCCATTTTTATCACTGTTTGCTGTGGCTACTTGGGCAGAGAAGTAATCACCAAGGCAGGACAAATTCCTCTGGTCCCTTCACCTTCCCATCAGTGACCCAGCAAAAGGATCCTCCATCTTTGAGGCAAATGTAGATAAAAACCTGGAATTTTATGCTGGAAAAAAAAAAAAAAAGTTAGTTTGACCTGGTCGATTTTATTGATACTTGAAAAAAATATCACTATCATTTTCCAATGCCTCTTCCACTCCACCCCCAAAGAGAATCTTCCCTTGTATCAAAGTACAGTCAAGTAAAATAAATCAATACATTGGCTATTTAAAATAAATACCTCATTCTGAACCTATAATCCACCACCTTTATGCTGAGAGGGGACACAAACTTCACCATCTGTCCTCTGAAGTCACAGAAGTAATTAGTGTTTTAAAGTCTTTCACTGTTTTCCTGTGAGCTCTATGAGAGGAAGAACTGTTTTTCTTTTCTTTTCTTTGCCTTTCTTTGTATCCCCAAAACTTAGAACAGTCCCTGGTACATAGTAGGTGTTTAATAAATGCTAGTAGACTGTCTGACATGATTGTAAACAGCATGTAAGGTGTTCTCCTTATACACTGATCTATATTCAGATTTTCCCCCTATAAACTCTGTGATGTACTTGAAGGTAAAAGCAAATGTATTGTCTTCAGAAGGGAAAAGGAAGAATCAAAGAGAAAACAGAATCCATTTAATTGAGTCATGTGAATAGTGCTAATGTCATGAGGATGTAGATTTAGGATGGACTTGAAAGGTTCTCTGGTCACTCAATCAGTAAGCATTTGTTAAGCATCTACCATGTGCCAGACACTGTGCTAAGTGATGGGGACACAAAGAAACTCAAAGGACAGTCTGACCCCTTTATTTACAGATGAGAAAACTAAGACACAGGTCATATGATGTCCCCAAGATCACACCGATAGTAAGTAGCAGTCAGGATTAAAAAAAAATCAGGTTATCTGATTCCAAATCTTGTGCTTTATGTGATATAGGATAGCATGATATAGTGGGAAGAATCTTGGGATAGGAGTTAGGAGACTAGGGTTCTAGTCTAAGCTCTAGTACTAAGTAGATCTGTCCCTAAGGTCTCTTCTACCTCCAGGAGTCTACGAAAATCTTCCATTTTCAAAGCACCTTAGAACCCTGAAGAGTTATAGAAAGAATGCTGAAAGATTTTTTTTAACTGAAAGTAACAATTGTTTTCATAAAATCCTGGAAGAGAAGATGTAGAAACTAATGTGGACAGGTAGTATAGAGTTTTATGTTAGAACTCTGAAGAATTGTGAATGGAGGTTACTCAAATCAATTCAACAAATATTTTTATTAAGCATCAATGATTTGCAAGGTCACTGTGCTAGGCATTGGACATACAAAGACAAAAATGAAATAGTCCATGGCTTCAATAAACTAACATTTGATATATCTGGTAGCCTAGTGGATAAAATACTGGATGTGGAGTCAGGTGGTGGTGGTGGTGGTGGTAGTAGTAGTAGTAGTAGTGGTAGTATTCTGGGGGTATTCAACATATACAGAAGTAAGTATATACAAAATAATTTCAAGAGAGAGACAGAACTAAAAAAAAACCTAGGAAGATCAGGAAAGGACCCAGTGTAAGAGCTGGCACATGAGTAGTGTTTCAAAGGAAACTAGGGATTCTGTGAAGTGGAAATGAGGAAATGTATTGAAGACATAGGGAATGAACCACTTGTCACTTAGCACAGAGGTGGAAGATGTAATGCTGTATGTGGGAAACAGCTAGCAGACTGGTTTGACTGCAGTGGAGAGGGCAAGAATGGAAGTAATGATACTGCCATTGGGAAGAATGTGAATATTCTGCAACGTATCATATGGGAAATACAAAATAAGGCTCGAGAGGTACATGAGAGCCAGATTGTGGAGGGCTTTACATGCTAGGCTGAAGAGCTTGCATTCTAGACCAACAGCTCTTGTGTGAGGGTTGCTGAGGGGTGAGGGAGAGGCGGAAAGCCAATATATTAAGGAGATTTCAGAATTCTTGAACACGGAAGTGCATTAGTAGGTGTTAGCAAGATCAAGGGTATAATCATCTTTGTGTGTGACTGAGATGGGGTAGAGGGGTAGGTTAAGAAGCTTAGTGGTTAGGGTGTTTGTGGGAGAGTCGTTGAATACTGAATGCCCCTATCATGAGGTCAGGAGTTGGGGAGGAGAGAAAAATTGTGAGCCATGTACTGAAGTCATTGAGGAAGGAAGGTCTGTAGACAACAGCCACCATGATTTTAATAGGAATTGCATGAACCTCAAAGGAGGAGTGGTCACTGACTGATGGAGACAGAAGGAGAACATGGAAGTGGCAATAAGTAGCAGAGTTTTTCTAACTCCCCCACCTTTACCAATGAGCCAAGGGGAATGGGTGAAGGTTTAGCCAGTACTGGAAAGGATGGGGAAGACAAAGAGGCTGTGTCATTAGTGGGGATCCAAGTTTGATGATTGCTAGAAGATGAAAGGAGTGGTAGAGGAAAAAATGTAGGAGGAAGGGAAGTTTACTGCCTATGAAACAGGTATTACAGAGGGCACAGAGGAAGAGGAGGGTGGCTATTTCATTTTGTTGTAATTTTGGAATGAGAGGGTTGAGGGGAATGAGAATAATGAATTGAGTGCTAAGAGATAAAAAGTGGGGTTTAGATGATGACCCACAAAGCATCAGAATTACTGGAATGTGTAGGGTATGACCAGGTCTGAGAATGTTCATCATTGAGTGGTGGAAAGTACTACTCCTCTTTCCTTTACAGGCTGGCAGGAGATGAAGGATGAACCTGTACCTCAGGAGAAAGAAGTCTTTCCTCTTCTTCTTCCCTCAAGATTTAAGTGCAGCAGGAGATGGAAGGCCTGAGGTCAAAGAGAGGGTTGCTCCTCTTAGACCTGGAGGCTCTCCAAAATGCCTGCCAGAGATGAGGCTATCATCTGGAAGCAGAAGTTGTCTTGCATTGCTGCAGATCTCTGAGCATCCTTCCCTCAGGGAACACACACAGCAGGAGGCGGAAAGGATGAGGTTGAAGGCAGAGGACGATCTAGCTCCTCCTCTCACCTACGGCTGGCCATCAAGGTGGGGTTGCTGCAGCAAGGAGAAAGCCGTATTGGGGCTGGAATTCTGCCAGGTCTCTTGTTGCCTCCCCTCGGGGGACTTGCACAGCAGAAGATGAAACGCTGTGGTTGAAGAAGGTCTCACTTTTCTTGTCACCTGAATCTGGAAAAACAAAATATATAAATAAAAATATATTTTAAAAAAAAGAAAAAGAGCAGGAAGGATGAATGTACTACAAGCTCAGTATATCATCAGTGTAACATGACAGCCAAATTCAACCATTCAACTCAGTAAACATTTATTAAGCACTTATTTTGTACAAGGCACTGTGCTAGGTTATGGATATTGGGCTACATTTTAAAAAGACATAATATCCAGGACCAAGGAGCTAATACTCTAATGTGTAAGTTCTGGGTGCCAAATTTTAAGGACTGTGACAAAGTGAAGAGGGTCACGAACAGGGAAATTAGGATAATTAGGGAACTAGGGTCAGCTGGAGGAACTCAGAGTGTTTAGCCTGGAGAAGACAAGGAGAGACCTAATGACTATCTTGAGAATTTGAAGGAATTGTGAGATTCACAAATTTAGAGACATCTCCACTCCAAATGTTCACGTGGACTATTTGTGCCAGACCTGTGGTGAAGCCTTCCGAGCTCCTACTGGTCTGATCAGCCACAGTCAGACACATTGTACTTTGACTCCAACATAGTCATGGGCATCTTGGAGAATGAAGAACAATAAGCAACCGATCATTTGAAGGACTGTTGTAAAAGGGGGACTAGCTTTGTGCTTGAGTGTGTAGGAAAACTGGGAGCGATGAATGGAAGCTGCAGATTTCAGCCTAATATACCAAAAAAACTACTTAACATTTAAAACTACCCACAGAGGGAGTGAGTTGCATCAATAAATAATGGATTTCTTCTCCCTCTGGGTCTTCAAGTGTAGTCTGGAGGACTTACTGCTTGTCTGGAATGACTGAAGAGCTAATTCCTGTTTAGGTGTGGTTTGGGTAAGGTGGCTTCTGAGGCCCTTTCCAGCTTTTAGATTCTGGGCTTTTGTGATGGCAGATTTTAGATAAGTGCGTATTTTAAAGATATTCTGGGGTAGAGTGGTTTGCATTTAAGATGGCCATTCAGGAAAAAGAAAATCCAGTTAGGATCATAGATCTAGAATTCTAATGGACCTCAGATGCCAACTGACTTTCCTTCTAAAAATGAAATTTAATTTTTTTCAATTAGCAAAAAAACTATTTTCTCTCTTATCTCTATCCCCTTCTCCAAGAAAAACAAAACCCTTGTAACAAATATGAATAGTCAAGACAAATTCCCATGAGTCATGTCCTAAAATAGATGTCTCATTCTGCACCCCGAGTCCATCACCTCTCCTCTAGGTGGTGGGCAACATGCTTCATCCCTCTGGGGTCATTGTTGGTCATTGTACTGATCAGTTTTTCAAAGTCATTTGTTGTCATAATATAAATTGTTCTGGCTTTGCTCAGTCCACTCTATATCAGTTTATATAAGTCTTTGCAAGTTTCCCTGAAATTGCTCCTTTTGTTAATACTATTAGTAGTAACAACAACAGCAACTATCATCATCATCATCATCATCATCATCATCGTCATCATCATCATCATTATAGAGACTGGCTCTTCCCCTATCTTGTCTAGGACAGAAGTACAACAGCCACATATAGGTCCAATTCCTTTGTTGATTACCACAAAATCTTTGACATGCTCCATTTTAGACCCGTGCAGATTTGTTTCTTCTTATGCAGCCTGGGATGCTTCCTTCTCTTTCCTGGTGGTTCAACACATATATCAGTTTCAGACTTACTGTGGATACCAGATCAGCTTTCATCCTACTGCAGCTCGAAACTCTGGAGCTCATACAATCTATCAGCTTCAGCCTCCCCGCCAACAAAATTACCGACCTGTCTGTGCCTGTTTTAGAACACTTGGTCCCTTTGTTATTTCTTACAGCACAATAGTATTCTATTACAAAAATAGCATTCCATTTCATTTATATACCATAATTTGTTCAATCATTCTCTATTTCATAGGTACTCCCTTAGTTTTCAGTTCTTTGCCACTACAAAAAAGAGCTACTATAAATATTTTTCACATATAGGTCTTCTCTTCCCTCATTCTTTGCTCTCTTTGCGGTAAAGGCCTAATAATGGTATTGTTGGGTGAAAAGGTATGGACAGTTTGGTAACTTTTTTGGAAATCCCTGTTTTCTTTGAGTGATCATCAGGTTCTGGAAATTAATCATTTTTCAGGTAGGAGATTCTGGCTCCCTCTCCTGGCCATTCAGAGGTGCTGCGTTATAAGCATCAGAGCCATTTGAATTCATAGCAAATTTAAAAAATTAAATTAGATTTAAAAATTAGATTAAAATATATGCTTATATGACAATAATAATAATAATTTCAGAGCTGGAAATGGTAACCTAGTTCACCTCTTTCATTTTACGGATGACGAAAATGATCCTCAGAGAGATGAAGTGATTTGTTTAAAGTTACATGGGTAGTAAGGGACAGAGTCAATATTCAAATTTAGTCCTTCCATTCCAAGTCCAGCCCTTTTCCCTCTGTGCCATGATTTTGATATGAAGATGTATTCCATGATGGACCAAGTAATGGCAGGGTCAAAGTCAAATTTAGAGGTAGAAAAGAGAGAAAAGTTTCTGGAGCTAGACCTGGCTTTATAAGAACATGCATCCACACACACTATTGTGATTTCTTAAGGAAGCTTAATCAGTTCAGATCAAAAAGTCCATCAGTCCACCACCCATTGCTGAAGAGCAGAATCTCAGAATGGGAAGGGTCTGAGGCTGTATAATCTAAGCCTATACCGGGACAGGAATCTGCTCTATACCATTTTAGTCTTTTTCAGTCATGTCTGACTTTTTGTGATCCAATTTGGGATTTTCTTGGCAAAGATACTGGAGTGGTTTGCCATGTCCTTCAGCCATTTTACAGATGAGGAAACTGAGGCAAATGGGGTTGTGACTTGCCCAGGATCACAATATATGAAGCTGGATTTGAACTCAGGTCTTCTTGACTTCAGACCTGGCACTCTAACCACAGCACCACCTACCTGCCCTCCCCTACACCACACCTAACAAGTGGTCATTCAGCTTTTGCTTAAAGACCTCCAATGAGGGGGAACAAATTATCTCCCAAGGCAGCCTCTTGCACTTTTGGATTGATCTGTTAGAAAGTTTTTCCTTCCTCTAAGACTAAATTTGTCTCTTTACAAATTTTACCTGTTGCTACTATTGCTGACCTCTGGGACCAAACCAAATAAATCTATTCCCTCTTCCATCTGTCCTATTTCTTCTCTCCTCCAGGCTAACGATCCTCATTCCTTTTATCTGATCCTCATTGACATGAACTCAAGGCCTCTTCTAAACAATGTTTCCCGGGGGCAGCTAGGAGGCACAGTGGATTGAGCACCAGCCCTGGAGTGAGGAGGACTTGAGTTCAAATGTGGCCTCAGACATATAGCACTCACTAGTTGTGTGACTCTGGGCAAGTCACTTAGCCCCAAATTGCCTCACAGAAAAACACAAAACAAAAAAAGTTTCCCCGCAGACTACTACAACATTATAGTTATGCATCCACTAAAGAGTATAGAGAATATAATAACCCACATGCTTATTGTTTGTTGACATTTAAAAAATTTTATTTGGTAAAAGCAAAATGCTCTCAAAGGCTCTCTTCCAACAAATGGTCTCCTACACATATGTCAATATCATACAAGATTCTTTGAAAGATGTAGAAACAAAATAACTTCATTTGACAACCCCCTGATTATTAATATCAGGAGAGACATAAAAGGAAGAGATGTATATTCTCCAAACTCGTCTGTAAAAAGAACTGGAGAAGGAAATAGCAAACCACTCCAATACATTTGCCAAGAAAATCGCAAACAGGGGCAGGAAGAGTTGGACAGGACTGAAATGACTGAACAACAACATTCTCTCCAAGTGTTTGCCATGATTATGAGGAGGTATTCTACTTGTGATGATATATGATGGTGAGTCATAAAACACTACAGTCTTTAAAGTTGAAGATAAGCATCATCCAGGGGTTAATGGAGAGGTACACAGAGGATATGAACAGCCTGCAACACATTGCAAAGGAGGTATTCGAAGAGTTGCAGATTTCATCAAAGAAGTGCATGATTAAGAAAGATGGGCTGGATGGTAGATTAGAGTGAAGGATAACCAATGCACTGTCTGCCTGTGTGTTCTATTGGTGTTCTCTCAATGTCAAACTTGAGGAAGGTCTCCAGCATATTGGGCAGACTTCTTACAGTGAATTAATGGTAGGACAGGAATGATAAGAATCATAGAGTTAATAGTAATAGGCTGCTGAGGCAGACACTGCTTTCTGTTATCTACTATGCCCCATTCCCTCACACCCATCCATATCTTCTCTATCCCAGCTGACTCTTCCTCACTTTACTCTTTTATTTCATTGTGCCCATACTCTTTTATTTCATTGTGCCCAAAGGAACCCCATTCTGCAGTTGTTGGTATCATCTTAAAATTGGGCATGGATTCAGCCTTATTTTATCTACTACAGAAAATGGATAAGACACAAGGGACTCAGAGGGATCGATGGGGGCGATAGTGAGCCATAAAGCACTCAGCCGCTCAGACTACCCCCAAAGGTCGGATGTTTTGGAGATTGCTGAATAAATATTCCCCATTCACCTCACATCTGTACACTCTAATCAACTCCTGGCAACAGTAGAGTTGGCAGGGTCTGGACAATCAATATTTGTTTACCATGTGTCTATTACGTGCACTGTGCTAAGTGCTGGGCATGCAACAGCACACAAAGAAAGACAAAAACAATCCCAGCCCTCCAAGACCCCATATGAGGGAGACAACATAGGGAAATACAGGAGAAATAAAGTGAAAATGGGACATAACCCCAGAAGGAAGGCACTGGAGGTGGGAGTGGGGACAGAGAAAGCCCCTTGCAAAAGAATTTTAGCTCAGACTTAAAGGAAGGCAGAAGGTTCCAGCGGAGAGTATTACAGGTACGAGTCACAGCCAAGGAAAGGACAAGGACTTGGAATGAACAGCAAGAAGACCCAAGTCCAGTGAAGAGCTCAGAGGCAGCTAGGGGGCAGTGGATAGAGTGCTGGGTCTGAATTCGAGAAGACTCCTCTTCCTGAGTTCAAATGTGACCTCACACACTTACTAGCAGTGTGACCCTGGGCAAGGCACCCAACCCCATTTGCCTCAGTTTCCTCATCTGTAAAATGAGCTGGAGAAAGAAATAGCAAACCACTCACTCCAGTCTCTTTGCCATGAAAACTCCCAAAGGATTGGACATGACTGAAAACAATAGAACTCATGGAGGGGAATAAAACGTAAAAAGACTGGAATGGACCTTCAACAGGTAATGAGTTTCCCATCACTGGAACTGCTAAAGAAGAGGCTGGATGACCACTGAGGAGGATGCTCTCAACTGTCAAAGAGATAATTGTTTATGAGTTGTACCAGACAACTTCTGAGGTACTTTTCAACTGTCCGATTTTGTGAAATAATGAATATTTAATGAAAACTGAGGAGATATATGTGTCTTCCAACGTAGGTGGTTTGTTTAGGGTTTAGGAAACAATCACATTTGGGTTTGGTATTAGCTAAATCACAATTCTTTTTTTTTTTTTTTTTTTGTATTAATAAAAAAGACAGAAACCGCTCAGACATTTAAAAGGAATTGACAGGAGAAACAGTAAACGCAACGCGTCCCTCTGCCATTTGACTGCAACAGGACACCGTGAAGCCCTGAAAGAGCCTGGTGGCGCGTTGCTTCTCGGGAGTTGTAGTGCAGCACTGTCCCTGGGCTCAGCGCACTTTGGGCGGGGGAGACTCACTTTCCCAGCAGGCCGTGCGCGGCGGCCAAGCGGCGGGACCGAGGCTGTTGCGCTGGCGCGAGAGGCGGTGGTGGTCGCTGTGGCTTTGCCGGGGAATTGGGGTCTGGCATCCTGAGTGAAACGATGTCTTCGTTTGTGACCGAAGTGTTGGCGCACTCAGGACGACTGGAGAAGGAGGATCTGGGTACCCGGATCGGTCGCTTGACCCGGAGGGTGGAGGAGATCAAGGTGAGGACCGGGCGTGGGCGGGGGGAGGGGGACGGAGGACTGGCCAGGCTGGGGCTGGGGGTGGTGAGGCCTGACCAGGTGGGAGGGGGTACGGAGGGGGAAAGTGGGGATTAGGCGGGGGAATATAATAAATATAAGGCTGGAAGTAGGTGAAGGGGGAGGGGGAACACAGCAAATGTCAAGTCAACCTAATGAGCATTTGTTAAGCACTTACTGTGCTGGTCCTGTTTGCGTGGTGTGTTCCCCATTAGGTCCCTTTGAGGGCAGGGACATTCCCAGCGCTTAGCGCAGTGCCTGGCATATGTTGGACTTGTCACTACCCCATTTGGGGTTTTCCTGGCAAAGATACTGGAGTGGTTTGCCTTTTCCTTCTCCAGCTCATTTTATAGATGAGGAAACTGAGGCAAACAGGATTAAGCCCAGGGTCACACAGCTGGTAAGTGTCTGAGGCTGGATTTGAACTCAGGCAGATGAGTCTTCCTGACTCCAGGTGTGGCACTCTGTCCATTATCCCATTCAGCTACTCTAATAGGCACTTTAAACAGATATTTATTGACTGATTGGAGGTTTCTAAAAATAAGTTTTCCTTATAGTCAGATAAACATGCTTCTCAGCAGCCTCTACTCACTTCTTCTAATCTTGCCCTCTGGAGCCAATCAAAATAAACCTCATTCCCCTTTCACACGACAGCCCCTCAGATATTTGGAGACAACTATCTGAACCTCCATCCCTTTTCTCCTTTTTTTTTTTTAGGCTAAACGTTCTCTATTCTTTCAGTGGGTCTTTGTATGGCATGGCCTTTCTATCCAGTCCCCTCATCGTTCTAGTTTCCTTTCTCTGAACCTTTGCTCCAATTTTGGTTAGTATTTCTATAGTTCTTCCTGTGTGCCAGGCACTGGGTTAGTGTATGACAGGAATGTCAGTCTTACTCGTTCTGGTCAGTGCACCTCTCCCCACCCCAAGATGCAGCTTAAATTTGTGTTAACTTTTGGAGGCAGTCATGCTGCAGTGTTGACTCATCTGAATCTAATGACCATTTAAATACCCAGATGTTCTTCTTGTGTCCAGCTGTGCCTCTCCCATCTTGTACTCAGAAAGCTGGTTTTTTGAATCAAAGTGTAGAACTTTATCTTATCTCTGGGACTTATGATTTCATTGGTATAGGAAACTTCTACCAGTGATTATAAATACCTTTCAGCAACTTCTAGTCAGAGAGTTGCCTGAAGCACTGAAAAGTTAAGTGATTGGCCCAGAGTCACACAGCCAGTATGTGGCAGAGGTGGGATTTGATCCCATGCCTTCTTCACTCAGGGGCCAGCTGTGTATCTACTCTAGCACACTGTCTCTCTCTGTCTTAACTTTAATTTTATTAGATATGACCTATGCTTCTAGCATGCTGGAGATTTTTTTTAGATTTTGACTCTCAGTTATCCCTCCCATCTTTGTGTCATCTGCAAATTTTACATATAACCACCCATGCCATCATCTGAGTCATTCGTAACAACATCAAACTAAACAGATCTCTATTAAGTTCTACTAGAAACTTCTGCCCAAGTCGACATTGACTCTTTAATAACTATTCCAGTTATTTCACCAGTTCTAAACTAGACCACATATCTCTTCCTTTTGCCTATAAGGTTAGAATGTGAGGTATTGTTACATGCTGGGCCCATACCTATTATCTACCTACCAGTTTAGTAACCAATCAAAAAGAGGAAATGAGGTTAATTTAGCATGACAGGTACTTAATGAAACCATACTACGTCTTTATGATCACTGTTTCCCATTGTAAATGCTCACTAATCACACCTTTAATAATGTATTCAAGAGTTTTGTCAGGAATTGAAGACAAGCTCACTAGCTTATATTTTGGAGATTCTACCCGCTCTTGTGTTTAAAAAGAAAATGGGACATTTAATTATCTCCAGTCCTTTGGTACCTCTCCTGTTTGCCCTGATATTAAAAAAAAATCATTGACAGGCTCAGCAATCACATCTAATCATTTCTTTTTTAAAATTAATTAATTTTTAGTTTTCAACAATCACTTCCATAAACTTTTGAGTTTTAAATTTTCTCCCCCTTCCTGCCCCAATCTGTTTGCAATCTGATATAGGCTCTACATATACATTCCTATTAAACATATTTTCACATTAGTCATGTTGTAAAGAAGAATTAGAACCAATAGGAGGAACCACAAGAAAGAAGAAACAAAACAAAACAGAAGAAAAAAAAAGAGCAAATAATATGCTTCAATCTGCATTCAAATTCCGTAGTTCTTTGTCTGGATGTGGATAGCATTTTCCATCATGAGACTTTTGGAGATGTCTTAGATCCTTGCACTTCTGAGAAGAGCTAAGTCTATCAAAGTTAGTCATTGCACAATGTTGCTGTTACTGTGTACAGTGTTCTGGTTCTGCTCACTTCACTCAGCATCAGTCCATACAAGTCTTTCCAGGTTTTTCTGAAGTCTGACTGCTCATCATATCTTACAGCACAGTAATATTCCATTTCATTCATATACCACAACTTGTTCAGCCAATCCCCAATTGATGAGCATCACCTCAATTTCTAATTCCTGGCCACCACAAAAAGAGCTGCTATAAATATTTTTGTACATGTGAGTCCTTTGCCCATTTGTATGATCTCTTTAGGATACAAACATAGAAATGGTATTGCTGGGTCAAAGGGTATGCACAGTTTTATAGCCCTTTGGGCATAGTTCTAAATTGCTCTCCAGAATGGTTTGGATCGGTTTACATCTCCACCAGCAATGCATTAGTGTTCCAATTTTCCCATATCTTCTCCAGCATTTATTATTTTCCTGTTTTGTCATGTTGGCCAATCTGGTAAGTGTGATGTGGTACCTCAGAGTTGTTTTAATTTTCATTTCTCTAATCAGTAGTGATTTAGAGCATTTTTTCATATGATCATAGATAGCTTTAATTTCTTCATCTGAAAACTGCCTTGTCATATCCTTTGACCATTTATCAATTGGGGAATGACTTGTATTCTTATAAATTTGACTCAGTTCTCTATATATTCTGAAAACACTGGCTGTAAAAATTGTTTCCCAGCTTTCTGTTTCCCTTCTAATCTTGGTTGCATTGGCTTTGTTTGTGTAGACACTTTTCAATTTAATGTAATCAAAATTCTCCATTTTGCATTTCATAATATTCTCTATCTTTTGTTTGGTCATAAATTTCTCCCTTCTCCATAAATCTGACAGGTTTTCCTTGCTCTCCTAGTTTGCTTGTAGTATCAGCCTTTATATCTAAATCATGTACTGTACCCATTTTGACTTTATCTTGGTATATGGTGTAAGATGTTGGTCTAGGGCTAGTTTCTGCCATACTATTTTCCAGTTTTCCCAGCAGTTTTTGTTAAATATTTACTAAATAAATATTTGTTAGAATTGAAGAAAACTGAAATTAGAGTCAGGGAAACTCTTAGAATTAGAGTGGAACTCAGAAGTCATTTAATCCAACCTGCAGTAGACTAGAAATTCCTCTTTAGAATGTCACTCAGGAGCTATCATCCAGGTTCCATTTGAAGAGATGGAAACGGACAAGTATTTCTATAGCTCTTCCTGTGTGCCAGGCACTGGGTAAAGCGATATGCAAATTTTGCTACCTTTTGATGACCTCTAGTAATAAGGACTCTTTGTGTCCTGTGACCACCCCTTCCATTTTTGGGAAGATTGAATTTGGGATAGCTTTAGTTATTAGTAAATTTTTTCTTGTATAGACATAAAATATGCCTCTAAACAACTTCATGCTTTTGCAGAGCTTTTATAGAGCAACAAAACTCATACTACTGTTGATGCACATTAATACCCTAATATAACAGAAATATGTGTCTTTGTGGTGTGAAGTTAACTGGACATGACAATACCATCACTTACACAACCACCTTAAAAGGTTTTTTTTCCATTGATAAGGCACGTTGAAGTGTGGCGTTTTTGAATGAGCATTACAACTGATCAGTAATTGTCCCAGGGCCTTTGTAATGTTCATTTAACAGACCATATAAATTGTCTTTTTTTTCTGTGCATTTCTTAGATTAATATTTTAAGTTAGATGAAAGCATGTACAATTTATTATTTTTTAAAAAGCCTCACTACTGTGCTATAAGAAGTGATGAGCTCAGGGATTTTATAAAAACATGGAAAGACTTGCACAAAATAATGAAGAGCGAAATGAGCAAAACCAAGAGAACATTGTATACAATAACAGCAATATTGTTTTAAGAATGACTTTCAGCAAATAAGTCATTTTGTCTATTGTAAATATCCAAATTAACTATAAAGGACATATGAAGAAAGACGCTATCTGCATCCAGAGAAGGAACTGATAAATAGAAGGATATGTAGAATAATTTTACATATATATCTATTTTTGTCTAATGGTAGTCATCTCAAGGCGTGGGAAGGGGAGGGAAGAAAAAAAAGAAATTTACATGATAATTTTGTTGTATATATGAAAGGAATAGTGATAGTAGATTTGCAGTTTCATGTATAATCACATTTTTTATTGTACTATGTACTATGTTATTGTACTATGTAAAACAAGCACGAAATGCTTGTTTTATTCTATAAATTAAACATTTAAAAAAGAAAAGAAAAAAGCCTCATAACTATGTATTTCTTCTTGTATGTTTGATTATGTTTCATAAATAAAGCTTTATACATTTCAGAATATTTTTCTTGTGTGTACTGTAAGATACCCATTGTTTCAAAGAGAAAACTTTAAAACCTTAAAAAAAAACTGTTTAGCCTTATCTCTCACTTATGCAGTTGATTTTTGAACTAGTATAATACTTTACATATTTCCTTTTTGCATGTCATTTTATTAGATTTATCCTAGTTCTAGCTTTTTGAGATCTTTTTGGATCTCAAATCTATCATCAGCATACTAGTTATCCTTCCAACCTATCATCATTTGGGTAGTTGATAAGCATGACATCTATACTTTTGTCCAAGTTGTTGATAAAAAGTATTGAACAGAATAGACCTAGGGACAGAGCCCTGTGACATTTCATCTTCAAGCTGGCCCTGACTCATCAATCAGCACTCTGGGTCTAGTTTTTCAAACAGCTCGAAATCCACCTAACCATTTCCTATCTCCTAGTCCACATCTTTCCATCTTGTACAGAAATATATAAAGAAATCTTGTCAAATGCTGTGCTGAAATCTGAGTATACTTGGTCTACTGCATTCCTTTCATTTTTCAGTCCAGTAGCCTTGTCAGAGAAGGAAATGAGGTTAGTCAGGTGTAACATGTTCCTGATAAATGCATCTTGATGCATCATGTCATTTTCTACATGATCAGAAACCATTCCTTTAGTGATGCATTCCAGAATTTTTCATGGAACTGAAGTTACACTCACTAGCATGTGGTGTGCAGATTCTATTCTCTTTTTTTATTTTTAAGTTGAGACATTTGCTCTTATCCAGTCTGGTGTCCCCTCTTTTTCTGTCACAGTAATTTTTTGCTTCTGTTTTTGTTTTTTGCCTTTTTGGTGAGGCAGTTGGGGTTAAGTGACTTCCCCAGGGTCACACAGCTAGTGTCATGTTCCGTGAAGGCCAAATTTGAACTCAGGTCCTCCTGACTCCAAGGCTGGAGCTGTATCCACTGTGCCACCTAGCTGCCCCTCCCCCACAGTATTTTAAAGATCCTTGATAACAGCTTAGTAATTTCATCTATAAGTTTTCTCAGTATGCTAGGACATAGACAACTGGGAATGGTGAATTGAACTCTTTGGGAACGTCTACTCTACCACTCCTTTTATCTGGTCTTTTCCTTTCAAATGAGGTATACCTTTTACCCTTCTGAGCCTCAGTTTCTTAACCTATAAAATGGGAATAACAATACCTGTGCTGTTTATTTCATGGGGTTGTGAGGCAAACACTGTCTAACATAAGAAAACATAAGAAAATTATTTATGTGTTCCTTTTTACCTGAACACATGCATAACTGAAAATTGGTTTTAATCTGAGCTTGTTTAATTTAAAATGGGGCCATTTAAAATGAGTTCTCTATTTTGCTCCTTCTTCAAGTGTTTAGATAATTTCTGGGCAACATTAGGGGTCAGGGACCCTTTTGGGCAGTAATGAGGTTCAGTGATTCCATCTATCCTGTTAGTTTGTCCTGGAGACTTTAAGTTTGGGAGCGTTAAAAGACCTTGGCCTGAAAAAGAAATGTATAGTTGTTTGTCTGGAAGACTCCAGGCTAAGAGAGACCTTGATAGAGGATAATTCTTATAGGAATCCTAAGTCCACAGTGATCCACAATGATCTTCTCATTTTAAATTACAGGGTGAAGTCTGCAGCATGATCAATAAGAAGTACAATGAATTCTTGCCTAGCATGCAGAGTGCCCAGGACCTGGTAACCCAGGTGGATGAGCTATGTGGTGACATTGATCTGCTGAAATCCAGGGTGGAGAGTGAGGTAAGGACAGTAAGTACACCAACCTGACACTTGGTTATTTGGGAAAGGCAAATTATTCTCACTTAAGGTTTATTGTAGCAATATAATTCACCAAGTTGTGGCCACTTTGTGCCTCAGTTTCTTAATCTGTAACGTGAAAGATTTGCAACAAATGAGCCCTTCCAACTCTAAACTTCTTTTACTGTTCTGTGAAATCCTTGTCAAAAGTGAAAAATCAATGAATGAACAAAAGAAAGCATTTATTAAGTGCTTACTATGTGCCAAGTGTTGGAGACATAGAAAGAAAAGTCAGACAGTCCCCGCTCTCAAGGAGCTCGAATTCTAATGGAGGCAACACATATGGAAGGTTTTAGCTGCAAGTCTGACAGAAAAGTCCCATGGTCCTTGGGGTACAGCAGCAAAGTAGATTATAACACCTCTTCTTTAATTATCGTTTTCACTGATAAAATCACTTCAGTTTCTGATGTTGAACCATTTGATGGGACCAAGGACTTTGGTGGCAAGACGTTTCTTTTCTGAGTCTTCAGTAGCTGGGGCTGCAGCCCGTGTAGGAACAGTGGCCAGGCAGCATTTCTGCAAGGGGCTGATTCCCAGGATGTTGGCTGATGGCACCAGGCAAGGCTTAGGGTTGGAGGGAGATAACTGTTAAGGTGGTGGTGCCCATCTGACCTGCCTGCTACCTGTTGCTTCTTCTCTGTCTTTCAGGGTACCCTGCTAAAAATCCTCAAGTGGTATGCAGAAAAAAACTCGTTCCATTGGGCCAAATAAAAGCCTAGTTTTATTTCTTTCTCTTAGAGCCGTGGATAAAGTACTGGACCCAGGCCATTACTCTAGTCAGGAAGACGAGTTCAGATCAACCTCAGGCACTTCTGAGCTGTATGACCTGAGACAAGTCTCCTTGGTCTACTTCAGTTTCCTGAACTATGAAATGGGGATAATAATAGCACCTACCTCCCAGGGTTGTCATGAGGATCAAATTAGATAATAATTGTAAAGCCCTTAGCACAGTGTCTGGCACACAGAATAGGTGCTTAAATGCTTCTTCCTTAATTTAAGGATAGAAGTGCTTCTTCTGATGCATTCTCAAAACCAGTTTGAAAGTGGAATAAATAATAAAATTTTGTACTTATGTGGTGCTTTTACTTTTCAAAACATGTTTACATGAATTATCTTTGGTTTCAAGAAGAAATAGGCAAAGAGCAAGAAACTAAATAAAGAATCTCTCAGATGTTGATATGTTTTCTGTGGTCAGTACAGATTCATAGAAGCACAGCTCTCTGAGTTGGAAGGGACCTCAGACAAACTCGTGTAGTGTTGAAGAGCAGTGTATCCAGTGAGTGCACAACATTTGCTTGAAGGCCCTTTTCGAGAAGATGCCCACTACTTTCCAAGGCAGTTCATTTTACTTTTGGATAGTTCTGAGGATCAGCAAGTTTTCCTTTCTCACCTTCATCCTTTATTCCTACTTCTGCCCTATTAGGGTGAGCAAAAGAAGCTTAATCTAGTCTAGTACTTTAAGGTAGCTATTATATCCTCCACTAAAGTTTATCTTCTCCAACCCCATTTTTTCCAGTTAATGCTCATAGTAGGATCTTTAGGTCCTTTACCATCCTGGTTGCCTTCTGGATATTCTTTAGCCTTTAAATCAGACAATGTCTTCTAGATGTCATCTGACCAGGGCAGAATACAGTAGGCCCGTTACCTCTCTAGTCCTGGACACTGTTCCTCTTTTAATATAGCCTAAGATCTTAGTAGCTTTTTGGGCTGCCATAGCATAACTGTTGATGCACACTGAGCTTACAGTCCATGAAAACTCCAAGTCTTTTGCAGACAAACTTCTGTGTAGCCATGGGCATTTTGTATTTGTGGAATTTTTTTTTTTGGAACCTAAGGATAAGATTTTATATTCATTCTTTTACATTCCATTTCATTAGACTTGGCTTGGTGTCCTAACCCTCCAGAGCTTGTGGGATTCCGATTCTCCCATCCAACATGTTTGCTACGCCTACCAATTTAATGTTATGTACAAATTTGATAAACATATCCACTTAAGTCTTTATTCAAGGAATTGATAAGTGTTAAATTGGCACTGGACAAGGCCAAGCATAGATCCCTGGGATTTTCATCCAGAGACCCCCTTCCAGGTTGACTAATGATACAGGTTTGGGTGCTTTGAAGGTCAGTTCAGTTAGGTCCTTATGAGGTCTGGGGCGAGAAACTGAAGAACTACAGGACACAGTCAGTCAGTTCTGAATCCCCTTAACTATACTATTGTCTGCCTGACAGCTCCCTTTTTGGTCAACAGGAATAACATGAGACACTTTGTCAAATGGTTAGCAGAAATTTAGGTAAACAGTATTTTCTGTGATCCCTTAACCAGTTGAGTAACAATTTCTAAAAAGGAAATGAGGTTAGTCTGGCATGACCTGTTCTTGATGGAGCTGTGCTGGCTCCTTATTGTAAGTACTTCGTTTGTTTTTTTTTTTAATTTTTGTTTTTTTTGGTTCACTAATGATACTTTTAATGGTATTATTTACTATTTTTTTTTTAACCAGGAATCACAATCAGGTTTATTTGCCTATAGTTTGCAGTTTCTCTTCTCTACTCTTTTTGAAAATTGGGACATTAATCTTCCCTTATTTGAACTGCTTCTGTTCTTCATCATCTTTCAAAGACTATTAGCAGTGGCTAAGGCTTAGCCTCTAAGCAATCACATTTGCCAGTTTTTTTAAGTACCCTCAGAGGTGGTTTTTCTGGGACCAGAGACTTGAACTTATTAAGAGTAGCTAGGTACTTTATCATTATACAGTTAGCAAACATTTATTAAGTGTCTCTGTTGTGCAAGGCTCTGAGCCTGGCTCTGGGGATACAGAGATAGAAGGAAAAAATGGTCCCTGCCTTCAAGGAGCTTATATCCTAAAGTGAGAGACAGAGTGCAAAAACACCTAAGTGTAAGGTGATCTGAGAAGGGAGAGAGCACTCATGATTAGGAGATCGAGGGAGGCCTTGTGTAGAAAGTGGTACCTGAGTTGATTCTTGAAGGGAAGCTCTGGATTCACAAGTGAAAGAAAAGGAGAGGAACCCAGGCCTGGTAGAGAGAGCCTGTGCAGAGGGATGGTGCTGATGTCAGGGGAGAGTAGGGTTTTCCATTCTCTTTTAGAACATAAAAGTTTAACTATAATTTTCAATCCAAACATTTTCCTTGGAAGAGAAAACAGAAGCAACGAGTTGGGTGGTGTTGCCTTCACTCTTATCCTTGATTATTGGATGATCCCTCCACTCGAAGCTGTAGTCCTGTCCCTCCCCTGATCCTCCTCTTTCCCCAGTCCTGTCCCTCCCTTGATCGTCCCCCCCCTTCCCTCAGTCCTGTCCCTCCTTTGATCCTCCCCTTTTCCCAATATCCTTTCCCCAATATCCTTTCCCTACAATCTTTTTGACCTTTAACATTTTCTGACAGCCTTCCCTCCTTCTGTACTTTTGCACTTTCGACACTATTCCTACAGGACAGTACTTTTCTCGTTTGTAGCTTTTGCCTTCAGTTGTCAGTAGTGATAGAAAGCCTCACCTGTGCTCCTAAGTTCTTTAGTTTCTTGCCCCAGACTTTATAATTTTTAGCAATGCTTTCTAGATTCTTTATGATATAATATCATTTTTTTCCCTAGTGAATTACCAGAAGTGGGTAGTAGGTAGTCATCTAGTTTGACAAGTCTTGAAGGATTCTTTGTCACATCTTAGATATATGCCCTGGGAAGACAAGAGGCCCTTTTCTTTTAACAGCTTGACAAGCATCTGCCTTCATACCTCTCAGCTGGAAGACTTCAACCACCAGAACTCATTTGTTTTTCTGACACTTTCTGGATTATGTCTCACTTGACCTCACCTGTGGATCCATATTATCATTCCTCAGAAGACAAAGATCTGCTTTCTCCTCCGAGAGTCCGGGGCCCTCCTCTTCAGGAACATCCTTATAGCTATTACTTAGCTGCAAGAGTTCAGTGCTCCTTTTTCTCTTTTTTTGTGTGACATTTTCCCACCCTCCATCCTCCTGACACAGGTCAGAATCCTGCCTAGCCTCTTCAGATACCTTTTTTCATTTTGATATTGATGTCCTCATTTCATTAAAAAAAATCATTTTCCTTGAAAACCCAAAGAGTAGATGGTAGGTGTTCCTTGAGCTCCTTTACCTTGTTCTCCTAGGAAGGAGACCTAGCTGTATTCTGAGTTTTGATTAGTCGTTTGATTGAGGTAGACATACAAACACTGTAAACTCTGTTTAAGTTGTTCAAAAATTCTTCCTGTTCTCCATCCCTGTTCTCCATAAATAAAGTCTTCAGCCCTTTGTTGTTCTAGCTAGTAGCTCTGCTGAAAGATCTGTGGCAAATTCCTTGTGAAGGTCTTAAGTTGTTTTTCCATTCTAACCTCGTTGACACCTGGACAGCTAAACCTAACTTCCTTTCCCTTGTCTTTTTTTAGCTTCCTCTGAGTTTCCTTCTATTCCTCCTCCTCAAATCCTCTTTTCTTTTTCTTTTATCACGAATCCTTTTCTTTGGCTTCCTATCAGGTCTTCTGGGCAGCTCGATGATGAAGTGGATAGAGTCCTGGGCCTACAATCAGGAAGGCTCATCTTTCTGAGTTCAAATCTAGCCTCAGACATTCACTAGCTGTGTGACCTTGAGCAAGTCACTTAACTTTGACTCAGTTTCCTCTTCTGTAAAATGAGCTGGAGAGGGAAATGGGAGATCACTCCATTTTCTCTGCTGAGAAAACCCCAAACAGGGTCACTAAGAGTCGGACACGATTGAAAACAAATGAACAGCAACAAGTCTTCTACTGGAGTTTTTCTCTCTTCTTTAACTCACATCCTTTTCCAGTCCTTTTATATTTGGTGAAATTTAATAGGCTTAAATATAAAGTCCTTTAGTTTGGATTAATAACAATAACCTTTATGTGGTGCTTTGGGGTTTTCAAAACATTTAACAAATATAATAATAGTCAAAATAATAGCTCACATTTCATAGTGCTTACTGTGTGTCAGATACTGTGATAAGTGCTTCACAATCATTATCTCATTTGATCCTCACAACAACTTTGGGAGGAGGTATTGTTATTATCCTCATTTGAGGAAAATGAGGCAGACAGAGGTTAAGTGACTTGCCCAGGGTTACACAGCTAGTAAATGCCTGAGGCTGGAGTCAGAACTCCGGTCTTCCTGCCTCCAGGGCCACCATTCTATCCACTGTGCCACTCTACACTTTAGCTGCCCTAAAAACAGTAGTACAAGTACCAGATTGGAGAGATGAGGCTAGATAGAAATTAATGTCATATTAGTCTACTTTAATAGAAACATAGTATCCGGAGTGAGGAAGGCAATATATTGTCCCTCTGTGTAGTGTGATGCTGCTTCGACCAATATTGTTCTGGGTAAAAAAAAAATTTTTTAGATAAATTTTATTTTTATTGTGAACTTAGCAAACATCAAATAAAATGGGCATTTCCATTTGCATGGTAGAACAGAAAACGAAGAATGTGCAGGAAGCTGCATATATCTATTAAGTATAGCTTGCTTTCCTTTTAAGTATATAATAAATTCATCTTATAGCTTTCAAAACTGTCCTGCTTGTCTAGGCCTTTTTCCGCCTTTCCTTTTGTTCTTTTCTCTATGTTTTTTTTTAAAAAACATGCCTTAATCATTTTTTCCCTCTTTATTACCCTATCCTTATCTCCCCTTTCCCTCCTACCCCCACTTCTTTTGGCAAAACCAAAACCAAAGCCCTTGAAACAAATATTCACAGTCAAACAAAACAGTCCCACATTCTGTCTAAAAATGTATGGCTTTTTTGCATCTTGAGTCCATCACCTCTCTGTCGAGACAGCACATTTTGAAAGTACATTGATAAGTTGGAGAGTGGCTGGACAAGGGCAGTCAGCTTGGAATAGGACTCAAAATGATGTTTAAGGGGGCTCATTGAAGTACCTGGGGAAGAAGAGAGTTATTGGGGGTTGGGGTGGAGAGGCATGATAGCCATCTTCATGTTTTTGAAAAGTTCTCATTATAAAAGAGGATTTTTTTTTATTTGAAAGCAGAGAGAAGAACTAGGACCGATGGTGGGGATTACTAAAAAATGAATTTTGGCTCAGTATGAGGTAGGACTTCCTGACAGAGTTGTCCAAAACGGAATGGGCTGCCCCCCTCATCCCTAAAGGTGATTAAGAGGAAGCTCGATAGTCAGTTGTCAGGGCTGTTGTAGAAGGGATTCATGCTTCAAGTGGACCTTGGATTAGAGGGCCTCTGAGGTCCTTTCCAAGCTCTAATATTCTATAATTCTGTATTATATAAAGATCATTGATGATGAAAATCATGACCTTGAGATACTAAAGAACATTTAATCCTTTAAGAGATTCGTTATATTATTCTATCTTTTGCAAAGCACGAAATGGGACTAATACATTTTACAAAGATTTTCAACAATATTGGAAACAAATTTATTTTTTGCTGATCAGAAAATTGACTTCACAATACCTTATTCAGCAAACTTTCATCAGTGCTTCCAATTCCAATTCCAATGTGAATTCATGGATGTGAATATTTTCAATGCAATCTACCAGTCTTCCGTGCTTTAATAGACAATTTCATGAATTGCTGTGGCCAAAAATAGTATCTGTCTGTTGGCCGGGTTTCTGATGATTAACTGCTCCAGAGATAGCTGGGAAAGTCCTCTAACTTATGGACATGGAATCCACTGGGCTTCTTGAAGGCTTTCCAATTTGGTAGGGTGAGTAATTGCTTCTGTTCAGCTGACATACCTCCAAGAGCTCAGATTCACCACTGTGCCATCATAAAGCATCAGCATTAGATTTACTGGTTAAAATAAATTTTTAATAAAATGTAGACTTTTCTGTAATCCTGGCACAATTCAGGTAATGTTATTGAAACGCATTTCCCTATACCTACCTTATCAGTTAATAATGTTTGCATTACAGATTAGTTAAGCTGCTTCAAAATATTTCTTGTGCATTATGTTACACTGGACATGTATTTATAACATGTATACATGTTACAAAGGACATGTATTTTTGATATGCTAATTAGGTACAGCAGGACCTTCACGTATCCATTGCGGAATTTACACAACTGAGGCAGCAGCTGGAAAGAGACACAGTCGTCCTGAGCATGCTTAAACAGCTTCAAGAGGTCAGTGCAGTTGTACTGTGAATTTGGAGGGGAGCAGGGGTATTCATTCAGTTAATGAGCCTCATTGTTGAGGGAGGCTTTTTAGTGTTTTGAATCTTTTCCTGCAAAGCCACGGGCCTATATAAGTCACTCATATAAGTCTTTTCTTCTCTCAGTTTTCCACTGCCATTGAAGAATATAATTGTGCCTTATCAGAGAAGAAGTATGTTGCCGCTGCTCAGCACCTGAAAAAGGTACTAAAGGGTTTCTCCCTAAAATGGGTATTAATGTTGTTCTTTTAATTTTGCTTTGTTTTGTCAGCATAGAAAGACTGTTTTAACTTCTGCAGCCAAACTCTCTGTTTAACCACAGTGTCCATTTCACTACCAGGCACAGAATTGCTTGAAGTTGCTGAAATCCAGGAAAGGCTTTGAATTACAGATTTTCAAATCCCTCAGTGTGGAGCTCACGATCCAGAAGCAGAACATGCTCTACCACCTTGGGGAAGAGTGGCAGAAGCTGGCTTCATGGAGACTTGCTACATCCAAAGGTGATGCTCCCCTTCCTGGGTGGCTTTGTTTCCCATTTGCCGTGGAAAGGTGCTCTGTGTTTTTTATATTAAAGGCAGAGAGTTGTTTGCTCCTTCATCCAAGGTGTTGATTGAGTGCGTAGTTTGTTTAGCCCTGATTTTGAGGAGGAGGCCAGAGAGTTCTGGATTGTATTCGGACAGTCTGGATTACAGTCCCAGCTCTGCCATTTGCTAACTGTGTGCCGACGGGCAAGTCATCCCTCCTCCCTGAGCCTCAGGGTGCTCCTCTGCAGGGTATGCGTAGACTGCTCCCTCGTGGTTATCTTCAGGATCAAAGGAGATAAGATAGGTGGAAGAGCTTTGGACTATAAAGCACCCTATAATGTAGGTTGTTATTGTGTGAAAGAAATTGTAACCCTCCATCCTCTACCCACTCCTCTCCCTCACCCTCAAAAGAAGCTTACTGTGGAACTGAGCAGACCAGGAAAAACCATAAGAAAGGGTTAAGTGATAATGCAGAGGCATTTTTGTTGTTGTTCAGTCATTTTAGTCGTTTGGGGTTTTCTTGGCAAAGATATTGAAGTGGTTTGCCATGTCCTTCTCCAGCTCATTTTACAGATGAGGAAACTGAGCCAAACAGGGTTAAGTGATTCACCCAGGACAGCTAGTAAGTGTCTGAGGTCAGATTTGAACTAAGGTCTTCTTGACTCTAGGCCTGGCACTCTATCCACTGTGCCGCCTAACTACCCAGTCAGCAAATTAGTCAGCAAATGTTTAGTGAACAAGGCATTGGTTTAGGCAAAATAGACACAGGTAAAGATCCCTGCTGGTGAGAAGCTTACTGTATAGTTTGGGAGATAATCCAACAGACAATTTAAGAGCCTGAATGGGAAGTACAAAAGTGAGGACAGTAGGAGTCCAGAGGAGGGAGAGATCATGTATGTAAAGTGCATTTAAAACCTTAAAAGTACTATGTAGACATCAATTCCTATTATCATTATAGGTTGGAGTAGTTAATGGAATGTATCTTGGAGGAGGTTGACCTTGAACTGGCCTGTGAAGAATGGAGAGCATATGGGCAGAGTGGAGATGGAATGATAAACCTTCTGGGGGCAATAGTATAAACAAATGCTTACTCAGGGATAAGCATAGGATCATTTGACTGGAGCTGGAAGGGATTTAGATGTCATTTAGCCCACGCCCCACATTTTACAGTTGAGGAAACTGAGGCCTAGAGAGGCTAATTTCATACCCAAGGTCTTGTGAGTAGTTAGTGGGCAAGCTGGGATTGAACTGCTGTGATAATAATAAAATCCTCATCACTTTCCTTTGCAGCGTGCTGTCTCTTGAGGTATTTAGAGACAGTCCTGGTTGTGGTAGAGGGATCATGAACAGCATAGTAAGAAATAAGTTGGATAGAGAGAATCGTGGTAAATTGTGGGGAGCCTTGAATGCCAGGCAGAGGAGGTTTTGAACTGGAGAATGGCAGTAAAATTGACATTTTAGGAAACTGGAGGAGGAGATAACGTGGTATGATAGAACAAGCACTAGATTGGTCACCTCTGTTGATACAACAGGTGTGACCTTGGACAAGTCACCAGACTTCCTTGGCTTGCAGTTTTTTGCTCTGTAAAATAATAGGGTTGGACTAGATGTTCTCTGAGTTCTCTTCAGCTAGAGGTCTATTATCCTTTGATTTAAGGAAAGGAATACTAGAGACAAAGATACTGACAGTAGTTCAGTAGATATTAGGTTCATAGCATGTCATAGGATTTAGAGTTGGAAGGACCCTTAAAGATCTTGTCCAACACCTTTTATAGATGAGAAAACTGAGTCCCAGAGATTCTCAGTGGCTTACCCAGAATCAGGTAGTAAGTAACAGTGCAAGATCTTTATCATTTGTCAAAAAGTAAGTAGGGAATGGAGTCAGGTTGTGAAGTGTTTTCAGTTCACAGCTTTTTAAATAGTACTTGAGCCTTTATGTAAAAACATAAATGAGGCATTATGAAAGGACATTTCATTCTACTGCAACATTTTCTTGCATCTAAATTATTTATATTAAATGAAATCATCATTTTTTAGAGGAAATATCATTGTTTTTCATAACATTACTTATTCCAAAATGTTTCCATTTAGTTTATATCAGATATTTTGAAGGAAGAGTGCCTTGTAGGTTTTTAGGTCTCGTCTGCTGAGCAGACGCAGCTCATCTGAAGATGAGATGACAGCTGGATTGAGTTCTTTGGCAGTTACACACTTTACCCGTACAGTATTGTTTTATAGGCTCTCAATACATGGTAGGGGACAGCATGAAGGAGATAAAGAAAAACTGAGGCTTAGAGTTCCATTTTCGTCATACCTTCAACAACATTTAAAAGCATCTGTTGTATGCATGGCTTCATCTTTCAGCTCTCAGTTAATGTCATAACCTCACTCTGTTTGAAATGATGTCAAAAATTTGAGGCATTCTGATATCACAAGAACAGAATGATCACCCTTGTCTTTCTTACTCTATTTTGTGGCCCCTATTCCTGACAAATCAGTACTGATCCAAAAAGTCAGCATCAGTAGTGGTTCTCCGAGTGTGTAACTTAGGATGTTGTTGCCATTTTGCTGCTAGAAAGGTGCTCAGTGAGCATTTAGTCCAACATGATCAGTTGTTATAGAGAAGGATATTGAAGCCTTGAAGCTAAATATCTTTCCTTGGTCATACAGCTAGTCAGTGGTAAAGCTAGGACCTTCACCCCTTTCCAGTGTTTGTTCCATTATATTGTTCTCCTTTCTGCCTTGTTGTGGTACAAGTTCCTGCTGCAGCTCAGTCTCATATTTACATGGCAAGAAGGAGCCACATTGGTATGTCTTACTCTTCCCTTCTGCGAAATGCAGACTGGAAATATTTGGGAGTTGCATCTGTGTGACAGCTGATGATGTTTTGCTTTTTCCTTTGAAGTTAGCAGCTTGGAATCTGCCCTCCAGACGGAACTTCATTTGTGCACGGAACCATCCCAGAAAGAAGATGAGACCCCTTCCCCACCTATCACTTCTGTACTCTTGGCATTTGCTCTTGTTGGCGAGCTGCACACCAAACTTAAGTCCTTCAGTAAGTGGGTTACCTTGTTTCATGTGAACGAAATTTCAGAAAGCCTTAACAGAAGAAAAAAGATGGTAGAAACTGAAAGAAATTCTCTATGATGGGACTGCCATATAGATGATGGGATTTGGCCCTTGGGTTCGTCCATTTAGAATGGCCCTGTATAGATCATCTCTTTCATTGAGGCAGCCTAGTTCTTTTGTCTTTTGTTCCTGCAAATCGGTTTAGTTGGATATCAAAGAGTTATACTTGAATACTTCGTGTCTGTGATTTCATCAGTGTGGGTAATCCCTCCACTGATGCACACTGCCAGCCTGCCACGCTTTTGTGGACTGTTCAGTGAGTCGTAGGGACCAAAACAATGCATCACCAAGTATCTACCTGGCAGTGAGCTTCTCTGAACCTAACTAGGGTACCCCTTAGATGCTGATGTACAGTTCATCATGAGATCAGGTCGATGTTGGACCTGCCAGTGCTTTGTTAACATAGCCTTTGTGAAATCCTGGTCACCTCCAGGTCACGATGAAACATTGGACCTGGAGTCAGGTAGATCTGAGTTCAAATCTGGCCTCAGACACTTAGTAGCTGTGTGACTTTGGGCAAGTCACTTAAACTTTGTCCCCCTCATTTTTTTCATCTGTAAAATGGCACCTTCCTCAAAAGGTGGCTGAGAAACAAATGAAATAACAAATGAGATACAGTGCATTTCATACCTTAAAGTACTTTGTACATGCTAGCTATTATTATTATGAAATAAAAATCAGTAGATAACCTAGGAAACTCCACTGGGTAGCACCCTGTAATAATAGGGGATTATAGCATATATGTCTTTATATAACTTTAGATCTACCTTTGGTGAAATATTGATTTTTATAGATTTTTTTAGTAATTTAAATATTTTAGTGACTTTTAAAACTTTTTTTTGATTTTTTTTTTTAGGCCAGTTGCTGCTGAAATACATCATCAGGCCGCTGGTATCTTATCCATCGCTCCATGCACTGATTGACACCCGTCCTGATACAGTTGTCTTTCGATTTGAATCTGTGGCAACAGACTTGGAACATTCATCTCCACCTGAGGTTTTCACGAAGATCAGGCTGGTGCTGGAAGTTCTTCAGAAACACCTGCTGGGTATGTAGCCTGGAAATATTGTCTCTTTACTTTGGAACAGTGAGGTGTTGGGTCAGTGGATCGAGCGCCAGACCTGGAGTCAGGAAGACCTGAGTTTAAACCTGGCCTCAGACACTTTCTAGCTTTGTGACACTGGGCAAGTCACTTAACTTGTTTGCTTCAGTTTCCTCATCTATAACATGAGGATAATAACAGAACTTACCTCCCCAGTATTATGTAGCACCTTGCATTATATAAATGCTAGGTATTATTTTTATTATTATTTTTAAAAGATTTCTAATCTCCAAAGTTGGACACATACTAAAAGCCTGAATATACATAGGGACTGAGAATGTGTGTGGGGAAGCGGAGGGATGAAAGGGTAGTGGAGAGGAGGATGGGAATTGTGCCCCTGGAGTAGTACAACTTTGTTTCTCTTCCTGAATCACAGAATTATCAGTACCTAAGATTGTAGGTCTCTAGCAGTGTCTTAGTTGTACGATATGATCATAATCTACTTAATGACATTTATTGGTTCTAGGTAAACATGAAATTAGGTAAAATAGCATTATCATCAATAGACATTAAATGCCTACCCTGTTTTAGGCACTCTGATTACAAAGTAAGTCAGTGTTTTGTAAGAAAAATGTTATAAATGGTCAGTGCAAATGTGAGAGTTTGTTTGCAGCATTATATGTATTTGTTATATTTTTATTTATTGTGCAGTTTTAGGGGAGGGGAAGTGGATATGTCTGATAGTAAATGTGTGAAAATAAATGAAATAGGGGGGAAAAGATGAGACTAAATAGAGAATAAGATTCTCTATGGTAACTCTTCACTCTGGTTCATAGGGTTTGGCCCTGCAGTTCATCAAAGTAGAATTGCCTTGAATTTTTTTACCTCTTTATTGAGCTAGCATCGTTCTTTGATTATTAACTCCTGAAGATTAGCTTAGTTAGTTATCATGGCAAGGTTTGAGTACAATACATTCATGATGTTATTTCTAAACCACATTGGTTGGGGTAATGTTATGTGGAAAATACTATTATATTTGCTATTATCCTTGGATGTTAGGGAGCATTTAACACCCTAAGGCTCTTAATAATTTATCATAGTCAGGGAATCCTGTTTTAACTACAGGGAAAACAGGAAATGAAGTGTCCATAATAATGGTGATGAAAAATGGGGTAAATAAATGGAATGTTTCAATGAGGGAAAGCACTATCACACCAAGAGCTGTGTGCCTAGAACACAGAAAGCCAGTCAGTCTGTAAGCTTGTGTTTCATATTAGCAACATTGGTTTAACACTGATTATGTCTGTAACCCAGATTTCACGTGGTGTGGTTCAGTAGCACACTTGAAACATCTCCTGCTGCTTGACCTGTGTTCTGGTCACTATGCTGCCAAAGTAATCTTTGTTTGGGAGGTTTTGCTTTCTTGCTCTTATCTGATCATCTTTCTTACTTTGCTTTTGTCTTTTTTTTTTTTTAACTTTTCTTTATGTTGTCTTGTTGAATAATCAAACACTTTTAGCTGTGGATTGGAAAGAATTAAAAAACAGGTGATGTACTTAGAATTTGCCTTCTTGGAAGTCATAAACTGGGAATTCTTGTGAAGATAGTATCTACATAGAGCCTGTCCTATAGTTTTGCAAAAGTGCTAAAGGGAAAAAAAAAGGCCAAGACTTTGAGAAATTGCAAGTCAGCCTCTCTGTGAGGTTTCCTTGTCTTCATTGTTGACTCTTAAAAAGAGAAGAGCATACCTTTATCTTTTAAAATGTGAACCACTCTCTTACCATGTGATTCTCTCCTTGCTGGATTTTTTGTGACATTGCTGTTTTTTGGATTTACTCCAATTTGTCTGTTTTACCTCAGTCTCCTTTGCTGTTCTGTCATTCAGATCTCATTTCCTAACTGTGAGTGTGTCCCGGGGCTACGTCCTAGACATTCTTCTCTCTCTTCATTGTAATCAGTTCCCAAGGATTCAGCTGCAGATGACTCCCAAATCCAGCATTTTTTTCCGTATGATTTTTGATAGCTTGCCTTCTGAGAATGCCTAGTCATATGTTTTGATCTAGTTTCTTTTGAGGAATGGAACTTTTTCTAATGTATTTGTATCTATTGCATATATATCATGGATCTCAGACCTTTTTCAGAGAAATTTGCAGCGAAGATTTTTTCCCCCAGTTAATTGTTTCCCTTCTAGTTTTAATTACATTAATTTATTTGTACAAAAACTTTTCAATTTTATGTAATCCCAATTATCTATTTTATGTTGTGATCATTTTGTTTGGTCAAGAACTCTTCCTCATCCATATTATCATCACCATTTTACCGATAAGAAAACTGAGACTCAGGAAGGTTAAATGATTTTTTCAGTGGTTACACAGCTAGTAAGTGTACTCAGTAAATGGTAAAGCTAGAATTTGAGCCCAATCCTAATAACAATAATAACAACAGATATTTACAGAATTCTTTAAAGTTTGATAGCATTTTACATACATCTTTCACTACAACCTTGTGAGCTAGGTGCTAGAAATACTGTTATCTCCATTTTTTCAGATGAGGAAATGGAGCTTCAGAGAAGCTGGAGTGACATGACTAGTCATGCAGCTAGTAGGTGTCAGAGGCAATATTCAGAACTAAGTCTTCTTGACTTGAACCCCCTCTCCATTACACTACAGTGTCTTTCCAGAGGAGTACATAAGAGTTCTTTCCACTACGATCACATGACTGCTGTATTTATAAACAGCTCTTCAGCAATACATCTATTTCAGAGAATGAGGCACCATTATTATTCTTTTTTTTAAATTAAATTTTATTTTGTTTTCAAACAAAGATCCACCTTCTCCCCCTCACATCTCTTAATTGTCTTTCCAGTATTATTGTTACTGTATAAATTGTTTTCTTGGTTCTACCCATCTCACTCTGCATCAGTTCATATGAAGTGTTTCCAGATTTTTCTGAAACTCTCCCTCACATAATTAAAGCACATTAATATTCTATCACATTCATGTACCATAACTTATTCAGCCATTCTCCATTTGATGGGCACCTTCTCTATTTCCAGTTCTTTGCCACCACAAAAATAGCTGCTATAAAAATTTTTGTATATATAAGTCTTTTTCCTCTTTCTTTGGTCTCTTTGGTCTAGTATTTTAATGAATATCATTTAATCCTCACTCATTATTGGTACTGATTCTAAATAACTGAAGTAAATATAAAACCAAATAAAAGTTCATATGGTCTTGTGGTGAAACATGAGGATGAATACCATATTTGCTCCACATTGTTATTTTGAAGCTCTTTCTAAATTTTCGGTATTTAAAACACAGTTCCATAAGCTGTTGAAAATTACTGGAACCATTAAGAATGATGTATAAGTGGATCTCTGAATGGATTAATTCACTCAGCAAACATTTATTAAGTGCTTACTACAAAATCATTTCAGAGATTAATAGAAACTGCAGTTGTTCTTGTTATTATTGCTACTTATGTAGGACGCTGCTAGTTACTAGGTGAGATCCAAAATTTAGCCCAGAGGATCATCATAAGAAATACTGAACAAATGCAGCTCAATACATCTGGTGAAAGGACATGTCAGTGTGATCGATAGGTACAGGCTCAGAAAAGATAAAATTATTGGAGATGTAATGCAGGAGGTGAAACAGAAATATCTAGGTTTACTGTGATTAAGAAGGACTAATCACACAAAAGTTAAAGGAAAGCTTATAAAACCACTCAGTTTTGGCATGAAAGGAATAATAAAAACTAAAATAAGTAGCTGCAACAAGATTAAGGCGAGGAATGTATTTGTAGTTCCAGTTTTTAGTTTCTCGCTATTATGAAGTTATATAAACCGCATGTGACATCAGAGTGTTAATGACCAAGTATTGTTAGGTGCAATAAAAAGGGAATTGTTTTCTTTGTACATCCTCCTCTGCACCCTCCCAGTTTTGAGAAGAAAATCAAAAAAATTAATATCCTATGTATGCTCACCCCCTCTTGGCACACATACCTTTTATTCTACTTCTAAAGAGCAGCTGCTACTTCAGAGTAGGCTACTTTAAGCAAAAAAGACTTTGTTGTAGCCTGGGCAGGATTAAAAGAAAGGAGGCTACTATGGTTAGAAGAATGGTAAAGGTATTCAGTATATTCTTTTCATCACCTCCTTGTTTATCTTTGCCACGTGAATCTTACTAAGGCTAGGAATGTGGGACCTTTGCCCTTCTCTATTACAGTATCTCCTGCAAATCTTCTGATGATTCCACTCTTGTAACATATACATTTGAAAAGAAAGAGCAACTTAAACATAGTCAGTAGTCAATAAACATAAATACCTACTGAGCCAGGCACTGTGCTGAGCGTGGGGGATACAAATACAAAAGAGAAAGATGGTCCCTTCCCTCAGATTATAATCTAGTGGGGGAAGCCAGCATACAAGAAAGCTGAAAAGTGGAGTGGGATGGGTGGGGCAAGCGTAGATATTATGGAAGGTTGTCATGTGGAAGAAGGAATAGATTTGTTTGGTTCTGGAAGATAGTTTAGCTGGTGAATGGAAGTTAGCAGGAGACAGATTTCTGTACAATATAATGAAAAGCATCTTGTTAAAAAGTGGATTGGCCACCTCATGAGGTAGTGAGCCCGCTGTGATTGGATGCCTTCAAACTGGATGGTGGCTTGTTATGAATGTTGTAGAAGACATTCCATGCTTTTTGTAGGGCTTAGAGTTCCGAGGCTCCTTCCAACTCTGATGTATGGTTTCAGCTCCTTTTATGTTCAAATCTTATACCTCTTTGCATTGTGTATAGGAAGTGCTAAACAAATGTTCATTGAGGATTCTCTTAACTTTCTAATTGCTCCTCATCTCTCGAGGCATTCAAAGGGTACTGAGCCATGTGCTAGGGATGTTGTAGAAAACATTGGATATTGGATAGGAGGTTAGATTTAACTTCCAAGGTTATTTCTGACTCTGACTCCCTGATCTCATATGCAGATTATGGAATGATTCATAAGATCATAATCCTCTCATTTTACAGAAGAAACTGATGTTTATTATAAACCTGCCCAAGATCACAAGTAGCAAGTGGGAGAGCTGGGATTTGAACCTAGGTCCTCAGATTTCAAATTTAGCACATTTTCCACTGTACCACATTGCTCCATCCTTCTTTCTTTCTGTCATGCACAACTCCATATAAAACAATGTTTTGCTCTAAAATGAAGAATTGCTGTAGAAGGGGAGAAATATTAGGAGATTTAGGTTATTTTTCCTCCTATTAGTGTAGATCCAGTATTCTTTAGTAAATGAGGATGAAAATCTCAAAGAATAGTGAGGATTGCCAAAGATATTACAAAATTGGGTCCTAGTTGCTCGCATAATGACATTCTCCTCTTCCCTCTCTTTTACTTAGTATTGGAGAAAATTATGTGAATAAATGATAAAATGCATACTTATAATTTTCATTGGGGATTTTCAAACTCCCAAAAGATCACTTCTACAGTGTATCAGGTTGTAAAGTTTGTAAATTAATCATTAAAAACAAACTTTTGTTTTGCTGTTGTAAAATCGTAGCTCGGGATAGTGTAGTGTGTAAGCGGTAGCATATAAACTTGGGATATTATAGTGTGTAACCCAATAGAAAAGGTACTTGTGATCAAAAAGTAAGACTCAGACTGGCAAACAGGTCATGTGGTATCTGTCCACATCATTTTAACCAAATATATTGTCTAATTGATGGCTAATAAGGATTTTTTTTTGCCTGTTTGTTGTAGCAATTTAAAATTGAGTGATTAAATCTTGTCAGCTCTCACCTGGACTATTGCAGCAGTTTCCTATTTGGTGTCCTTGCCTCAAATCTCTTCCTGTTCGAGGCTTCCTCCATGCAGTTGCCAAAGTCATTTATCACTCCCCTACTCAGTAAACGTCAGTGGCTCTCTGTTGCCATTAGGATAAAATGTAAACTTCTCTGGGCTTTAAAGCCTGTCACATCCTGGCCTCAATCTACTTTTTCAACTTCTTCCGTTTACTATTCCCCTTCACGAGTGACATGATCTGGGAACATATGTGTGAGTATCTCATTAAAGACTGTTTGGCTTATTTAATTCCGACAAACAGAACAATATAGATGCCAAAGAAGTTGCAGTAGACTGTTAGTCCCCTTCCCAGGTGCTGATGTTCAGTCAAACTGGCTTTCCATTTCATGTCTTGTACATGACATCCCATGTTATATTTCTGTACCTTTGCTGTGAGTGCCCCCAGTGCCCTTAATCTGCTGCCTTTTCATTTCCTTTTCATAGAATCCCTTGTTTCCTTCAAGACTATGGTTATACACCATACCTTTTATACAGTGTCCTTCCTGATCTGCCCAATTGCTAGTGCCCTCTCTCACCAAACAGTTTTCAATTTATTTTGAATATGTTCTATAGGTACTTCTTCATATGTATTTATTTTCTCCCTGATAGAATATAAACCTCTTAAAGGCAGAAATTATCTCATTTTTATATTTCTATCTCTGGCACAATGCCTGCCACATAGAAGATTGCTTTTAAAATCCTTGTTGATTTATTATCACAATCTACACTATGAGAACTTGATTTACCTTTATAGGTGATGTATGGCATCTAGTAAAACAATAGATCTAGGATCAGGTTTTTTGTTGTTTTTTTTAAGTTCTGAGTAGGGACAAGTAAGAGACTCTTGGCAGGATGAATAAAAAATGGAAATGAGCAGAGTATGAAAAAAAAGACAGAAAAGAAATAGGTACATTTGGTGTAGAGTTGAAAAATTTTATTGATGATTCTTTTAGATATTACAAAGTACCCTGGAACTCATGAAATTTGAAGATGCATTCGTTACTGCCAAGCCCAGTAATGCTCTAAAGATTGTATGTTATACATTAGCCATTTAGCTCCCAAATGTAGATTAAAAGATTAACACTGTAATGCATGTAAGAATGCAAGAATAGTGGAAAATAGCCATTAAAAGAGTTATTGGGACAGAGTTAAAATAGAATGGGTGAACGGATTCTGTTCAATAAACTTGATATTGTGCTTTTGACAAATTAACAAAAATGCAGTACTTGTAGATAACTCCAAGAAACTATTTAGAGGGGTAGATGAGCAACAGCTTTGGCAGAGTTGCTGAAATGGATGTGGAAATTGAGGGACATTTTGGTAAGTAAAATTTATCATCTTAGCAACTGGAGAGCAAATGTCATCAAGTACCTGGGTGTCAGCTTAAATAGCAGCACTTATATACACTTGTGGAACCAAATTACAGTTCATTGGTAGATGATTAAAATGTAGTTGCCTAATGCCTTGTTTTTAGTTATGCTGTTTGAAGAACAGATTTCTCTGAGCAGCAAAAATATAATAATAGTAATTGTGGAGAATTCATTGTCCATCACATTTGGTTTAGATGGTGGTAGAATTGTCTGAACTGTTTCCTTCTACATTCACCCTCCCACCATCTTAACTCAGAAAATTCTAGAAGACTGACAGAGAGGGGATGGAGAGGGAAAAAACCCCAACAACCCAGGAATATGATACAATTTCTTACCTGGAAGTTTGCTTGTAAAGATATACCTTTTTCTTTTGAATTTAGACTTGCCTCTTGGTGATGATTTGGAAGATGAAAAAGTATCTAAGATTGTATTGGCAGAGATTGTGGGTGACATGATCTGGGAAGATATGTCTGAGTGTCTCATTAAAGATTGTTTGGTTTATTCCATTCCAACAAACAGCAGCAAGTTAGAACAGTATGAAGAGGTAAGAACAGAGATGCCAAGAGGTTACAGTAGACTGTTATTTGCTCTAGCTATATTTTCTTTTTTCTTTATAATTTGTTGTAAATTAAGAGGATGTTCAAATGAATTAAATTATTAATTATGAGCAGAGTGAAATTCTTTATGATATTTTCCCCCTATGGTTTTTCCTATTCCTTTTGGACATGTATTTTCCTACTTATAGAGTTATTAATCAAAGCCTTTTAAATACTGATCATTTGTAATGTCTGCCAGTTGTGAAATGCCTATGGATTTCTTTTCATTGTTCCCTGGAATGCCAAAATGCACCCATGCATTTTAAAAGATCTTTGCAACCTTGAAATTACTTAGACATTTCAGTCGATGATGTTCACAAATAGTTTAATTATGGGGAAAAAAGGCTCTAAAATGACCAGGCCTATGAATTCACACATCCTCTCCATGTGCTGGTCATTCCTTTTTGCTGTTTTTGTTCTGAATGAAATTTTTCTTTGTTTTACTTTTTCATTTCTCAGCCTGTCTCTGTTTGTCTTTCTTCTTTTTAGGTGATACAGTCCACTGAAGAATTTGAAAATGCTCTTAAGGGCATGAGATTTTTAAAAGGAGATACTACTGACTTGCTGAAATATGCCCGGAATATCAATTCTCATTTTGCTAACAAGAAGTGCCAAGATGTGATTGTGGCAGCCAGAAACCTAATGACTTCAGAAATTCACAACACTGTAAAGGTCCCAGTGTTAGAATTTTTATGGTATATTTGGGAAGCAGTTAATTGGTGAAAGAATTCAGTTTACAATTTTTAAGTTTTTGCTCAGGCTGGTATGATGTTTAGAAATTTATTTCAGTATACACATGTGACAGATATGCATAGGCCTTACATAGTTATGAAGTCCCATGAATGCAGCATTTTGCAATAAACAAGCTCCATCAGCACTCAGGTTTATGACTGTTCAAAACGAAATTTTTGTGGTTTTTGTATGTAAGGTACTAAAAATGACCCTGAAAGAGTCCTAAAGAATGTAACTTATATTCAAGATCACTTCGCTCCTTTACATCCTGCACATTTTTTTCCTTAAGTTTTAATTTCTTAATCACATATCTGTTGAGTGCCTGTTATGTGCCGGGCTTCTTAAAGCCAATTTTGATAAAACCCAGCTTAGGATAAAGAGGAGTTTCTTTTAGATTCATTTCCATTTGGTTAGTTTTTGTTTCCACTATACACGTGATTGAGGTCTTCTACATGTCTCTGGTGCTTCAGTTTTTCTTACCCACTTTTTTGTTACCACTCTCCCACTGTGTCCATTCTAGCATAAAATATTCAGTAAACTATTTAAATTATTTTACTCCAGTTCAAACTGGAGTAAAATAATTTAAATAGTTTACTGAGTATGGGTATGAATCATAGGAAGAACGGGATAGGTTGCAGGTATGAAATTGTGTTATTCACTTCAGCTTGACTCATGGATTCATGTAGGTCAGGTTTTTAAAGTTGTCTTACTTGGTCACAAAAGATAAAGTCCTTTCTTTTCTGAACCTCAGGTCTACCCTTCTGTCCAAGGTCAGAAGTACTGTCCAGGAAAGGTCCTCTGAGCTCTTCTGAGCCTGGCTTACATTGAACGAGGTTGTCTTTTGTCTGGGGACAAAGCCCATAATTTTAGATCCCCAAAGTGGCTTCCATTGCACTAACTTTTCATCCCTTTTCTACAGACTTCTTTGGTGTTTCCCTCTTTCATGACCTTGCTCTAAAACGCTTTCCCTTTTCTATCTCCAGTTTCCCTGAAAAATGTGTTCAGGGCTCAGCCCCATGCTCATCACCTCCTGGAGTTTCCATTCTCAAATCCCTTCATGAATCCACCTCTATCTTCCCGAGACTCACGTGTTTCAGCTTCATGTCTTCTAATCTAGTTTCTCTCTTCAAACAGGAATTTTTACAACTGAATCGTGTTTCATTTACTCTAGCTCTGATTGTACTTGAGCTTCTCAGACTCCCTATTATTTGAGGATGGAATAGTGCAAATAAGTAATTGCTCAGATGAAATGAGCATACTGTTGAGGAATAGTCTATGTAAATATTTTGGACAATTAATGTGATATTATAAGATAATAATGAATAAAACATTAGGCCAACTGTAGCTTTAATGATTGAGCAGGATGATTCCTGAAGATTATTTCTCATGTATGGATAAACTATCCTTCATGTAAAAGCTAGGTCAGTTTCATAGCTTTACATTCCTAAATCATTACAGACGAGAATGTCTGTATTCTATACTGTAAGTGGGTTTGCTTGTTTTTTAATGACACCTTCTGCCCTATGATTGATACTCATTAAGGCCCACCTGTATTTACTTGATCTAAAAATTGCCCTGTAGGAACCATGACTTTTTTGATAGAGATAACCTGTATGGAACCCTGCCACATTATATGCTTGTTTCTGAATTACTTTGTAGACACTAAATATTTTATGTTTCAATCTTAGATCAGTCCAGAGTCTAAGATAGCTCTGCCAGAGTTGCCAGCTCCTGATGAAGGTAACAAGCTCAAAATGCAAAAAGCGTCCAAAAGTCTGCACAATGAGATGATGAACTTAGACACTGAAAATAAACTGGGTGAGCATTCTTTCTCTTTGCCAACATGCCGGATCAGTGAATCTGTTGAGAAACTGATGGAGCTGGCCTATCAGACTTTACTGGAAGCAACAACTAGCAGTGATCAGTGGTAAGAATTCTGAATTTTTTGCAGAAGTTTTTGACTTGTTCAAAACTGATATCTAAATCAGAAGTGTATTAAAGAGAACGTCAGTCAGAGTTTTGTTCTTGGGGCCAGACAGAAGTCTCTCCCTTACTTAAGGTTAGTTTCCTGGCCCCCCAGCCAGTGACCACATGAACTTTCTTCTCTTTGCCATTGCTTAGGATTTCTGCCCTAAGGGAAATTTTTACTTGCCCCTACCCAGGCCTGTCAATATTCCCAGTCTCCCATCTGTATTTTTTCTCTTGCCCCCTACATCCCAGAGCATCTAGAAGAGAAGAAAGATGGTGGTGACCTCAACCTAGTCATGGCTAGGAAGTGACCCACCCTGGCTAGGGTGTCCACCCCTATGTAGCTACTTACCAAGCAGTTGATGGCACAGTTGGATATGGTGCTGGGCCTAGAATCAGGAAGACCTGAGTTCAAATGTGACCTGAGATACTTAATAGCTTTGTGTCTCTGGGCAAGTCACTTAACCTCTTTGCCTCAGTATCCTCAACTGTAAAATGGGGGTATTAATAGCACATAACTTGCAGGGTTTTTGTGAGGATCACATAAAATATATTTGTAAAATTTCTCAGTGCAATACCTGGCACATTATAGGTGCTTAAGAAATGTTTATTAAATTGAATTGGGATAATGAGTCCATTTCCATTTATATCCTAACTCTGGAGACACAAGGTTGTTTTGGCACATAAACGCAACTATGGTTGTTTCTGAGCTATTAGTTGGTTCACTTTTAAAAGCAGTAAATATTGAGTGATCCGGTTAAAGAGCAGGAGAGACATAAACTTTGTTGTCTAGGACCCATTATTCTCTCTTGAAAGCATCCCAAAATGTGTTCCACATTTACCACAGAATTTCTTAGTTCTTTTTTTTTAACACTTCTAGCTAAGGAAAAGAAATGGTGCCCCTTAGACCAGATTGAATTATAGGCCAAGTTTGCAAAAGCTTTAATCCATGTGTTCTAGTTATTGTTGTTTTGTATGCAAATAGTAAAAATCTATTTTGATTAAGGCTCAGTTTTGATTAGGGTTTGGCTTTATCAGTTTGTTGCTACTCCTGGGCTTCTATATCAGATTCCTTTGTACATTGGCATTCTTTAATCTTGTACTTCTCGAGAATGCACACTCATAGCAAGGTGTAGGCAATTGTCAATGAATTCTGTTCTGCTCCAGTTTGGTAGGTAGGGAAGGGACAGCTGTTCTGTCTACATATCAAAGCATATTTATTAACATTTCTTTAGCTTAATCATGGCTGTGATATCCTTAGATGTCTCTAGAATCCACAGTGTCTGGCTTGTTGGAAGGGAGGGAGGTGTGGAAGTTTGTGTTCTGATCTGGTAACATACACAAAGCTGAACATTGCCCTTTATATGAATTTTAATAGTAGCTTGAAATTGGAAGAGAGAGGATGATTCAGATGCCATATTGGAAATGTTAGTTCATCCTTTTGCATTGTGGAAAGAGGGGGAAAGATGGATGCTGAAAGTCAGACTGTTACTGAAAGAGCCAAATGAATGCCTCTATTGATGCCTTGCCCTTTCCGGTTAGCGTCAGTGGGAAGGTGACGTTTGCTTGAGGCTTAGCTCCATTTGTTACTGAAGAGATACTTTGGGTGCTGGAGGGCACAGAATGATGGAGAGAAAAGAGGCTTTGGATCTTTAATGCATCCATTGAAATTGTTAGCCAGTCGAGGTTAGTTAGCAAGTTATGGCTGGCAATTTATATCCAGCTAGGTTAGCTGTGCTTCCCAGCAGTATGGAGTCAACTGTTCTTTGCAATCGGAGTCTCCCTTGGGCTGATGACTGTTGCTTCAGATATACTTTATTGCATTTTTTTTTTATTTCCGACACATCATTAGCAATGAACAGATTCCATTTTCCCTGAAATGATTGCATTTGGAAAAACTGCCTTTCATTTAAATTAATCTTTTCTCTCTCCAGTGCCATTCAGCTTTTCTACTCAGTGAGGAATATCTTTCATTTGTTTCACGACGTTGTGCCAACATATCACAAGTAAGTACTGAGCAGGAAGAGGAGGATGTGCCGCATGCTGCACCCCAAGTGTACATCTGAAAAGTTTGCTAGAAATCACTTTTTGGCAGGTCCTGTTCTCTCTCTTTCCCTTGACACACATCATTTCAGGTCTGTGTTGTCACGGACAAGATTTTGGTTCTAAGGCTTTATTTAAAAAAAAAAAAATCATACTTAAGAATTCAGCAAACCTTTGAAAGCACACACTTAAAGGAAAAGCACTCAAGCTCAGTACAGGCCTGATAGTTTCAGGCACCATAAATGCATTCTTCAGGCTCTGTACCTCTTCTTCCATTTGTGCCATGCTCACTCCATGGCCATTTCTTGGCTCCTACTGCATGCACTTCTATCAATGGGAGGATGTTGGGAGAAAAGGGAAAACACAGGTCTGAAATACTGCTTGTTTGCCCCTTTGGCAATGGACTTGGGCATGTGATTGAGAAGAATGGAGGAAGAATTCTTAGTTAGTCATCTGGTTCTGCTGCAACTTTTGTTTCTGATGTGTAGCAACAGTCTCCTTTGGCCACGATGCTGCTTCACTTCTGAGGGTCCTCTTGGATGAGCCCAGCTTTGTCTTTTGGGAAGAGGGAGCTCATCCTCATATATATAGCTCTTTGTATTCCTCTAGTGTCGTTTTCTGTAAAGTTCAAAGTATTTTCTGTTTGCACCTGAGAAAGTGCTAACTACTTGGAGAGAGGAACATTATATAAATACTCATTCACGTTTATTGCTATGAATAAGAAGTAATATTTCAGAATGTATTCAGACTTTGAGGAACACTGGCAGGTTATATCCTGCCAATTAAGTTTTACTCTGAGCCTCAGTTTCCTTATCTGTAAAATGTTGGGGTTGGACTGAATGGTTTTCAAGGTCCTTTCTAGTTCTAAATCTGTGTATGGGAGATGTACAAGTTGAGTGAGGCTGGGTAACCACTTTTTAGGAATGTTGTTAGCTAGATTCATGATTTTGGTACAAGGTGAACTAGGTGACCTGTAAAATCCCTTTCTATCTTTTAAAATTCTCTGATTCTGTGATTTAAAAAAAAATAAGATAATACAGTTCTAAAATCTTTTTAGTCCATTGGAGTGAAGCAGCTTGAAGAGGTCAAAGGATAATGTCTATGAAAGCACTTGTTGGCTTGAAGGTTCTCAGTAAACACAAGTTAGGATGTCTGGATGGTAGGGGGAAAAGGGAAAAGAACACTAGCTGTGGAGGCTGAAGACTGGGATTCAGCCCCAGTTCTGACATTTCTTCACTTTGAAGCTACAGGGAAAGCATTTAACTTTTCTGAACCTCAGTTTCCTCATCTGTAGAATGGACATTGCTTGTATGACCTAGCTAACAGATGGGTTGTAGGTGAGGCACTTTGTAAACCTCCAAGCTCTGGTATAAGTGGGGACTCTTGTTATTGTCAACAACAACAGTAATAATTTGGAGGGTTTTTTTTGATGTCTTATTACTCTCATTCCATCCTTCATTTTTTCTTCCCTCAGTCTGTAGAGGGCACCACTTTCTTTCCAGTTCGAATATTCCCAACCTTAGATTCCTCCTTACCTCTTTACCATCTTACTTCCTTACCTTCTTACTTACCTCTTCTTTCTCCTTCAGCCCTCTGTCTCTAATCATGTGCCAGATCTTGTTGATTCTCCCTTGAAATGCCTCTCCCATTGATGCCTTTCATTCCAGTTACACAGCCGTCCCCATAATTCAGGTCCCTGTTGCCTCCTGTCCCAACTCTTGTGATCCCCACCTCATGTCTTCCCCTTCTCCAGTCTGTCTTCCACGTAGCTTTTAGCTTTCCGCCCAGGCCTGATTGCATCGCTTTCCCGATTAAATAGCTTCATAAATACCAATTCCTCTGTTTGTCATTTAAAGCCCTTCACAACCAGGCTTCACCCTTTTCAGACTGATCTGACTGTGTTCCTCCTGTCCTGGCCTACTTAATATTGCTTGATGCCATTCCATCTCTTCTGTCTGTGCACAGACTGCCTCCTGTGCCTCAGTTTCTGTCTCTCAGCATCCACCTCTTGTAATTCTTAACTGCCTTCAAGGCTCTGCTCAGGTGCCACTGCTTACATCAAGTCTCTCCTCTTGTTCCCAATTGGTAGTATTCTCTCCTCCCTAAGTTACTTTACATTTATACACACAAAGAGCTGTAGAGCTGGAAGGGACTGTGGAGGCCATTTAGAACAACATCCTCCCAATTTACAGATGAAACTTAGGCCCTGTAAGTTAAATGACTTGTCCAAGGTTTACGGGAAGTAATCAACAGTGGATTTGAGTCTCAAGTTGTCTGACTATATAAATAGTGATTCCTTTCCTCCTTTCATTCAGCCATGGGGGCAGCCTCAGGTCTCAGCTTTAATCTTGGCCAAGTTGCTGGAGGAGCAGGGTGCTGGTACTTTAAGCTCAGAACCTGTGGGGAGGAACTTGCTGCAGTTTGACAGGAGGCAGGAAGACCATATCTATGTATATTGAATTTATCTACTTGTGTACATGTTGTGTCCTTCCAGGAGAATGTAAGCTCCCTGAGGGTAGGGCCTTCTATTGTCTTTGTGTCCCCAACAAGACACTGATCACATTGCTGTGCTTAAAAACTGCTCATTGGGTTGAATGCTGCCCAATAAATGCATTGCATTTTCCCTTTGAGGATTTTTTTTCCCCACTGTCTTGCAGATTCACTATTTTAAGACCTTTCTTGGAAACTTGCCAGATTTGGCCTCCCACTCTTCACAGTTGTCTCAGTATGTATTTAACTGTTTGTGTAAACAAACCATTCCTGTTTATCTATTTAAAGATTGACCCTTTAGTAAAGTTTTTGTCAGCATAAACTAAAAAAACAAACAAACCAAAAATCTAGCTTTTCAGTCTTCCAGATTTAATGATTTGTGATTTAAAAATCACTACACACTTAAGTCTCAAAGATTCTAAAGATTTGTCAGCTATATGTTTTTAATGACATGTGAATAAAATTACTTGCTCCTTAGAAAGAAGAATCATTTTGTAATATAAAGGATTTGTAAGCTTATATTTCACTAAAAGGGATTGATCTAAAGCAAGCATACCTGTTGTCATCTTACTGCAGAGGAGAAATCTGATTACTTTTAATTTTTGACACACTTGTTGGTTTGAGTTTGAAGTTCACATTGTGTTAGCCACTTAATCATTTGAATGAAAAGATAAGAAAGCCCCTGACTGAGCTAAAAATCACATCCCCAGGTGATTTTATCCAGACATTTGATCTTGGTGGTATTTCTGTGGCCAGGAATATTCTTCACTCTTTAGACGCATCAAATTTCTCTCTCTCTCTCTCTTCTGGCTTTATGATATTGGGAATATTTCCTAGATGGTTGACTACTGACTCTTAAGCTTTTTTGTACTCTAGACTTACAGTCAATTGAGAATTAATTCATTGAGTATTTGCTATTGTGGGAAATGCAGTAAACGTTTAATATTAGTTCCTGCCCTCAGGAAGCCAAAAATTTAGTTGAAGAGACAAGAAACAATTATTGACCAATTAAGTGTTAAGCCCCTGTTAAACTGACTGTAATTGTTAAAGAGTTTAGAGAAGAGAAAAGTCAAGCTTGTGTTGACAACTGCATTCACACTATTAAATTGTAAAGGCCATCATGTACAACTTCATTGCATTTTTTTTAATTTAAATTTTATTTTTTTCAATGAACACAGATCTGCTTTTCCTTCCTATCTTTCCTTTCCCCATTGAAAAAGAAAGAAAAATAAAATCTTTGTAGCAAATATGCATAGTCAAGCAATAAATATTCCTATATTGTCCATGTCCAAAAAATTTATGTCTCAATGTACATCTTGAGTCCATCCCTTCTTTTTCAGGAGGTGGGTAGCATATTAGGATTCCTCTGAAATTGTGGTTAATACTTGTATTGATCAGAGTTGTTAAGTCTTTCAAAGTTGTTTGCTTTTACGATATTGATGTTATATAAATAACTCTGTTCTCCTGGTTCTGCTCATTTTACCTCAGTGCCTACAGATCTTCCTAGGTTTCTCTGATCCATTCATTTCTTATAGCACAGTAGTATTCCATTACATTCATATACCACAACTTGTTCAGACATTCCCCAACTGATGGACGGATCCCCTTAGTTTCCAGTTCCTTGCCATTACACAAAGGGCTGCTGCAAATAAATGAATGAATAAATAAATGTTTTACATATGGGTCCTTTCTTTGATCTCTTTGGGATGCAGTTCTAATAGTATTGCTGGGTCAAAAGGTTTGCACAGTTTAGTATTTTGGGACTTAGTTCCAAATTGCTCCCCAGAATGTCCAAACCAGTTCACAGCTCCACCAACAGTACACTAAAGTACCTGTTTCCCTCCAGATCCTCTAACATTTATCATTTTTCTGTTTTTTTTTAATCAACTGCCATTCCGATGGGTGCGAGATAGAATTTCAGAGTTGCTTTAATTTGCATTTCTCTAATTATTAGTGATTTAGAGCATTTACACTTCCTGTTCATGTCATTTGACCATTTGTCAATTGAAAACTCACTGCACTCTTTGTGCAGAGCAGTCAAGGGATTTGTTTTCCTTATCATTTACCCATATGTGACTAATGGTTGGTTTCTTCCCTCTCTCCATTTCGTTTCACTCAGGGAGAACCTTCAAAAACTTCCCCAGCTGGCTGCCATTCATCACAACAACTGCATGTACATTGCTCATCACTTATTGACTCTTGGGCATCAATTCAAGTTACACCTTGCCCCTGTTCTTTGTGATGGCACCACTACTTTTGTGGATCTTGTACCAGGCTTCAGGAGACTTGGTAATTTAAGCCTTTAATATCATGAAGGCATGATTGATGGCATAGAACCTCAGCTCACCATCTTTGTAAATTATGAATGAGAGGGTTGGAGATGGGGTGGTGGTCTTGAGCTAGATTAGAGAGTGTATGGTGATTTAATTTGCAAGTATGAGTGGTTATTTAATTTTACAAAGTGAAGGCAGCCTTTGTACCGGTGTACTTTTCATGACATGATTTCATGGTACATTAGAGTTCCCAACTGTATTGCAAGCGTGCAGTGAATATACCAGATCAGAGTTATGTCAGCAGAATGACATGTAATGAGATTTGTATTGTGACAATTCCGTTAGCATTGTTGGTAATGGCACTCTAATGTCAGAGCTTGTTCTACTGCGAAACCCAGGAGAGCTTTCCCCTCACCCCCTTAAGCTGTTCTTGAGATTATTAAAAATCAAAGGAAATGAAATGTGGTATAAACTAATATATTTGCTATAATGATAGCCTGACAAAAGCAGAAAATCTATACAGATCACTTAGTCTTTCAATTTCTGACTTTTCCCTTAGGTGGTGTAGAGATACCAGAATAATATATAGCCTCGCCTGCTGTAGAAGGGGGTACTTGAGTAGTGATTTTTCTTTGCTGATTCTGTCTCTGGGCAAACCACTGCAGATGGATTCTTTATTGTATTGGGAGAAAGTGGCTAATGTGTTAGAAGTTAATTTTTGGTGAACTTCTTGGTAGATTTATGATGCTGTCTGGAGTTTGTCTCCAGATACACAGGACAGGTCCCTAGCTTCTCTTCCTTCCCCCTTTGTTTAAAAGCAACGTGCCGTTAAGCAGCTTCCAGTGTCCTCCTTTGTGTCTTCTTTCTTGTCACAGGGACAGAATGTTTTCTGGCCCAGATGAGGGCACAAAAGGGGGAGCTTCTGGAACGACTATCAAGTGCAAGGAACTTTTCAAACATGGACGATGAAGAGAATTATTCTGCAGCAAGCAGAGCAGTTCGGCAGGTGGGAGACTCTGTAACTAGCTGCCTTCTTGCCCTCAGAGGGCCTTTTTTATGTAACAGAGAAGATAGGAAAACCAGCTTTGTTGGTGAATCTTCATGTCCTTTATGACCACATTTAAGGCCTCTCCCTTTATCTTCTTGTCCCATAGGGCCAATGGGATGGGATAATCTGTTCTTATCCAGGAGGGTGATTAATATGTATAAGTTGGTAACAGTGAGTAATTGAAGGTTGGATCAAGGTTTGGGGAAACTAGAATCAATAGCTTCCAATTCTGATCCATCCTCTTCTACCCACTACCTTACTCCAAGGACTTAAGGTTTCTTTTGTAGTTTTCCCATCTGTGATATGGGGCAGAAGTGAATGAAGGTTAAGTATTTAAGAAACATGTGTTTTTGATTACTTCTTCCTCTAGCTATGTGAAAGTATGGCCTTAGAAAGTATTTTAAATTTGGATCTGAAAAAAAAAACCAAAACTGAACTCCAAAGTAAATAAATGTGTCTTGCTACCAGGTACTGCATCAGTTAAAAAGACTTGGAGTTGTGTGGCAAGATGTGCTTCCAGTAAATATATATTGCAAAGCTATGGGGACCTTACTTAACACAGCCATTGCTGAGATCATTGGCAGAATCACTGCCCTAGAGGTAAGTGCCATGCTATGGCTCGCCAGGTGTCCAGCTGGAGTGAGTTCTTTCTCCACACTCATTTTGCCAAGGATAATGAGCAACGTTTCCAGGTTCCATCACTCAGTCAGTAAAACGACTGCGTGTCTTATATCTGCTCACGTAGGTGATCTTTTCCTTTGTTTTAGTTTTAAATTTGACCTTCAACCCCCAAAAGATGCCTGTTCCATACTGTGTACCAGTTTGAATCATGTGTATATATATGTACAGGAAAATTGATTTGGCTCTGCCAGCTGATGCCACTGAAGCATAAATTGCCCAAACCCTTACTTGTGATAATGTTCCCTGCTCTGTAGCAAGCTGTACCACATTCTACTGAAGAAATAGGTTTTTTTCAGGCAGGCAAAATAAATTGCTGACAATCTGTTGAAATGTATTTACATGTCATTCTAACTTAGGAATAGTGTCAGGAAGCTGATGAAACCTGGTGTCTGACATGGTGTGCTAAAACTGGTTGGAATGATGTATTGTTTCAGCTTAACATACTTGGAGAGTGCGCACCAAAGATTCATTAAACCTTTTTCTCCACCTTCAGTGTGACCCACTTGTCTTCTTTCCCTTTCCATTCCCTTTTTGTTCAATGCCAGGACATCTCTACCCAAGATGGCGACAGATTGTACTCTTTGTGCAGAACAATAGTGGAAGAAGGACCCCAGGTGTTTACACCATTACCTGAAGAAAAAGAAAACAAGAAATTTCAAGAAGAGGTTCCTGTCTATGTGCCAAAGTGGATGTCATTCAAAGAGTTGATGCTGCTGCTACAGGCAAGCTTGCAAGAAATTGGGGATCGGTATGTATAACTTTTCTCTGGAGGCACGCACCCCTTTGTATTAACCATTAAGCCATAGTGCTTTGCTTTGCTCCTTGACTTTATCAAGACTTCAAAGCTTTTCCTTTTAAGTAATAGTTGAGTTCTTTCCTTTGGTAAATTGTGTCTGATATCTCCTTACTGCTGCAGCCACTTTTTTAGATTAGGTAACATGCAAACCCCTTTTTAATATTCTTTTGGTCTCTGCTAAATATTTGGGGATCTAACAGGAATAGGCAATGAGCAAGATGTTGACTACAGTCTTCTGAAACTTGAATGAAAATGACAACTCCTTTGAATTAATTACAGGGATTTCTCACTATAATGAATATGAGTTATGTGTGTGCAGTGTGCACGCTGCCTCCCAGAGACTGCTGGACAACTTTTCTGCATGAGGTTCAGTAGCTTTCAAAATTTAAGCACCATATAGATACCCTTCTAGAAAAGGATTCACTGTTTATTTAATACTGAGAAAGGCATTAGCAAAAGACAACTTCCTCTGCTGTTTCCTTTTTACCACCATCGTTTAGTCTTGTTTATGTCCACTGAGTGCATAGATTGTAGTGTATGTTGTTATACAGTAGTTACGGTTCAATTACATAGATGCAAATGCTTTTGCTGTCCTATTGGCAGTCTCTCTCTAGGTATGTGTGTTACATACCTCTATTGCTAGACATCATTTTGATTATCTTCAGAGGCTACTTCTCTGTTGGTTTAGTGGGATGTGTCTTGTGATTTGAGTTGGTCTTAGATTCTTCTCTCTTTGTAACCACCTTGGTGACTCATCTCCTTTGATATGGCTATGGTAAACCAGTGAGCTTAGCTGTATCTGAATTGATTTCCTTAGATTCCCCATCATACAAACATGTAAACGATATTCCTACTTACTGTGTTAAAGTACTTCTGATTCAACACTTACTCAGGAAAAGGTTTTGACCTATAAGCTTCATTTGTTATTTACCAGACCACTGTGAAAGGGAAAGATGACTTGGGGGCAGGAATGCAAGCTCCTGTAGACTTTTAGGGGTGAAAAACCCTTGGACAACATCTGTAAAGCCAGTGTTCTCCTCTAGACCAAAAACAAAGAAGAGTCTCTTGGATATTTTAGAAAAGTCATTGTTATGCTTTTACCAGAAGAGTAGCAAAGATTTTTTTCCCCTCTTGACGGCATTTCTCCTTATTCTTACTATGTTTGTTTTGTTTGTGCAAAATTTTTATCATATAATCAAAATTGTCTGTTTCGTCTTTGCAGTCTCCTCTGTCCTTTAGTTATGCATTCTTCCTCTGACCGTAGTTATTAAGGGTTTATCTCCTCCTATTCTCTTAATTTTTTTTCTGATGTGACCTTTTACTTGTAGGTGATTATCCATTTAGAATTTATTGTGGTATATGGTATATCCTGCTGGTCGAAGTCTACTTTCTGCCATATTGTTTCACACTTTTAGTAATTCTTGTCAAATAGTCCTTCCCTCAGCAGACTGTGTTCTTGAACTTATTAAACACTGAATTACTGCATTCATTTGCTTCTAGGTTTTACGTGTTGCTGGTTTGCTTTTGAAAAATAATAGACTCCTAGCCATGAGAGTTGAGATGTCATAAACAAGTTCAGACAGACTGAGTGATTTCAGAGTAAAGGAAAACAGACTGCTTCAGCTATGTAATTTGTCGGCCTCTGTTCTCTTTCTCTAGTGACATCCTTATTTACTTTATCCCTCTTTGCTTTTGACCCTCCTTAGAAATGGTTAGGAAGATCAATAAATGCCCTTGTTTCTGGTTAAAACATGCCCAAAGCAAAATGAAGAAACCCTTTCCAGTTGTTCCTGTCTTGTGCATCCAGTGGGAAATCATCTGTTGTATCTTTTGTTTTCCAGGTGGGCTGATGGGAAGGGTCCCTTGGCAACTGCCTTCTCCTCTGGTGAGGTGAAGGCTTTAATCCGGGCCTTGTTCCAGAACACAGAAAGAAGAGCAGCTGCCCTTGCTAAAATTAAATAGCCTTGTTTTCCCATGGAAGCCGCACCGTCCTTGTAAGGAATCTTCTTCTGGCATCGTTACTTATGCCATTCTTTGGAAATGCCTATTAATTTTGATGAACTTCCTGCCAGAATATCATGGAGTTTGACTTTATATAAGACTGTCCTACGTTTGTGGCCTGAAGGAGATTTGGCAGAAAATGTGCCACATCAGCAGGACAAGAGAGGAGTGAAGCAGGGCGCCTCAGGGGACTTCCTCTTATCTGTGGGAAAATACTGTTTTCTTCTGCTTCCAGGGCCTTTTGGGAGCTGTGTCCCGGAAGGAAGTGGCCCCTGATTCCAGACCAAGAAATCAGGGACACTGACTTAGTGGAGAACTGGCATCCACTTCCCTGTGGGAAGGCTATTTTTTGAAGGGAGTTCACAGCACCTTAGTTGGCCTGACAGTTATTAGGTGGACTTCCTGTATATCACCTTTCCAATAAATGATGCTTTTCAGAATCATGGGACTATTGTGTTTGGAGAAGGACCAACAGGCTTTCTGAGGCATTACGTAAAGGAAATCCTTTGTTAAAATAGAGGAGCCACACTAGGGTACTTGGTGATCTGTTACCTTCTCTTCACTTATGCTTATTGGGGATCCTGTTATCCTTTAAGCTGTCCAACAATGCACGTTGAGAACTATGCATTTCTTTAATTTGTTTTTCCCCCTCTTAAGCATCATTAGCCACTGCTTTTTTAGAAGCATTTCATCCTGTATCTGGAATTTTGGTTGGATTCTGAATGTTTATACGGTGGGAGCCTAAGAAAGCTGGACTTTAGAACTTGACCCATGTTCCTGTGAATCTCATTTGTATTTCATCTCATTTTATCCTGTGTCATGTTTTAGGGAGGGCACTGGCATCCATCCAGAAGACAGCAGGAATGTTGAGGGGACTCAGGACCTAGGAGAATCAGCTGAAAGAACTAGGGAACTTTACACTGTCAGAGAGGTCTTAGTGAGGACACAGTAACTGTCTTCAAATATCTGAAGAGTTTCCATGTGAAAGAAGGATTAAACACAGCGAAACTCCAAAAGGAGAATTGTGACAATAGTTAAAGCCTTCTGGACTTGGAATGGCCTGCCTTGTGAGGCAGTGAGTTCCCTGTCATTGGAGGTGTTCAAGTAGAGGCTGGGTGACCACTTCAGGGGATGCTGCAGAGATTCCTTCCCTGGGTGGGATGTACGACTAGGTGACCTTGAAGATACTTTCCAACTCTGAAATTCTGTGATTGCATCATCAGTGTCAAAGTTGAACCTTTGTAGTCCAGAAATTTTTGTTTATTTCATGACCAAGAATTTGTTAGTAAGAGATATTAACAAACTTCTCTAGGTTGTAATTTTGCTTACTATCTCCTCTGAGCTAGCGTCAGAAGTAAAATTGGCTTTTATTTCTCATCTTGAAACTGAGATATACAGAAAATTTTAAATGTTCTTTCTTCCCCAACCCCTCCACTTAGTGCTTACTTAGCTCAGTGCCCAGCAGTGGTGGATGTTTAATAAATGCTTGTGGGTTTGATTTCTGCTATTTGCTGGTACTTAGGTATTTATTGCTGTAATCACCTCTTTCTCACATTGTCCCACAACTGTTCTCTGAGTTCTTAGAAATACTCCCTTCTCTTCTTCCTGCACTGTCCTAGGCAGGGCCAACCTTCCCTCTTAGGTTGGCCCTCTCATTCACAGGGCTGGCTCAGCCCTTTTCACCCAGTCATTCTGACTACTTTCCTTGCTTTCTTTTCTTACTCAGGGGTCAGAGAGGAACCAGAGATAATCTGGTTTCTCATTGGAATAGCAGCCAATTGTAATTAACTAAGGATACTTATTGTGGGACTGTTGCAACTCAAAGAGAAAAAAAATTCTCTGAACTAACTTAGTATCTCACAAGCATTCTAGCCATCTTCTTAAAGAGAAAGAAAAGGTCAGTTTCACATTTTGGGAAAATGCCTTTTTTTTTTTAATTAAACATCATTTCAGGAAGCATTATTATTTAAGAGACTGAAAAAATGGGTTACCAAGGACAGAAAATAAATGCCTCTCAGGCCTGTTGCACAGAACAGCGATTTATTTTGTTCAGAAGTCATTTCTGTTATCTGACAGGTACAGTGCTTTGGAGGAGGAATCTCTTACAGCTGAAAAGCACACTCTACCTCCATTAACGTAGGAACTGACAAGATCGTGTTTCTTGTTCTCAGTAGGACTTGGCCCCTTCAGTCTGTTAATCCCCAGTGAATATTTTTGTATCTTATGGTGCATAAGATAGGAAAGGCTTACACTCTGTCTCCTCTGTTTTCTTGGCTAAGGTGGTGATTTGACAGCTGGTAAGATGTTTGTTAATCTTGATGAGGTAGCCTGTGAATTGCTTGATAGAACAAATAGAAGTCTTATTCTACTAGCAGCCAGAAGCGGGACCCACCCTGAGGGACTCATGATTAGGAATCTCATTGAGGAAAGGATTGGAACCCAGATCTGTTAACAGGATTACCAAAGGGAAAAAATTCTTTAAAAGAGGTCTGAGTTAAGCAGTGCTTTGAGAAGAAATCAGACTCCATATAGAGAGTGAACTTGGTTGGAGAGTTTGAGAAAGGGTATACAAGGAAAGGAGGAAAAACTGAAAAGTATTATAGTAAAAATTAGCATGGAGTTGGGAATCAGACTAGGGTTCCAGGCCTGCTCTTAGCTTACTGTGTTACCTTGAACAAACCTATTCATTTCACTTCTCTGTGTCTTGGTTCGTTCATCTGTAAAATGAAGAGACTCGATAAGATGGCCTTTTGGGGTTCTTTCTAGCTCTTAATTTTGAGACTGGGATCCCCAGAAATGAGGTGCTTATGCTTTGATTTAACAATGTGACAGGCCTGCAATACAAATCAATAAAGTAACTTTTGAAGAAAGAACTTATCAGTGTCGCTCTTGAGCTCTGAATCTGTCCCCTTGGTTGGAGGTACACTATAATTGCAGAGTAGCAAGACCCAGTCAAATCTGAATGCTCTTAGATTTCTAGGAGACACCATTCAGAAATTGAGAGTTTGGGTGCACAAGTGTTAGCCTCCAGGTGGCACTGTTTCCTCAGATCTGTAAGCCCTCTGCAAACACCCTACCTCCCCAACCCCAGGTCTACAGATATATCAGGCCTGGCTCTGGTCGTGGAGCGGGGCCCCAAGCTTTCTTTTACCCCCACCTCAAATGTATTTTCCCTGTGCACACAGACTTTGGAAGCAGCTCCAAGAAGAGGCTACTTGGCTAAATGAATGCTGTTCAGTTGTTTCTGGAAACTTTCTTAAATAGTTCTCCCAGCTCCCTTGTGGAATAGTTATTTTAAGCAATAATTTTCATATTGATAACATTGTTAGCCCATCTGATTGCCATGTGTGAGTGTGTGGTGTTGTGTATGTGTAGATTTGTGTCTGTCTAATTAGCCTCTACTGACGTCCAATTCAGGTGTATCATTGTGGCATGGCTGTGACTGGGTCCTTGAAGGCTCTGCCAGTCTAGAAGCCAGAAAACCAGTCTATAAAGCTAGTTTGTATGTAGGTCTGGTGACAAGATGTCTCTATTGTCAGAAGACTGACCTAGTTAAGAGGCCCGTCAGCTGATGTTTGGCTATCCGGTGATGAATTTTGGTTATGGCAACTCATGAAACTTTCCTGAGGCATTGAAGGTTTACAGTCTACATCAGTGGAGGGATTGTATACCTTTATGAAATCACAGAGCTTTTGAAGCATATGAATGGATTAAAAAGCATTTATATTAAGCACTTGATATGGTCACTATGTTAAGTGCTAGAGATGCAAATAGAAAAGTGAGACCCTATTCTCAAGGAACTCATTCTAATTGGGAGAAACAACACATATAGGAAGGTTTAGTTGCAGAGCATATTGATAGGTTTAACGGTCCAACAAAAGGATAGATGAAAAGGCCCAAAGGTCCTTAGAGTGTATCTGTTGGGCACATGGCAATCCTGAGGATCCATGAGGCATTGAGGCAGCGCTGATGGTAAGGCTGGTGGGCCTTAGGGCAGAGGTGGTCCTTTGTCCTAATGGAAGGATTTTAGTTTACTGATTCCCTGCTTATCTAAATGGTATGTGTAATTACATGGTTAAAACTGGAAGGCCCTGAGAGATCATTGATCCAAATTCCTCATTTTACAGATGAGAAAACAGGCCCAGCTTGGGTAAGTGATTTTCCCAAAACCACAGAAGTGAAGTTAGTGGCACGAATAAGAAAAAAAGTAGCTATGAGAGTTACTTACCTAAAGTGGGAAGAATTAGACACATCACAGGTAACTACATGACTGCTAAACTATCCCTAGTTAGGATTAACAAATATAGTAAGAAGCCTGTTGGAAATTGCCCCGTGTACAAAGTGTCAAGGCACAATGGCATTTTCTAAATTAGATTTTAAAGTTCAGGTTCTCCTTATAGAATTAGTTTCTCAAATTACTTTTTGATACCTTCTAAAACATGCCTTATCAAAATTCTTTTCTAAAGCTGTTTGGCAAAAGCCTAGCTTTAGCTACTTTATTTAGGTAAAATTAGTTTTGTTCTGAGGCAGAATGTTTTTTTTGGGGGGGGGATGGGGCAGTGAGAATTTTATGACATCCATTGGCCCCTGGGTATTGCAAAGAGACTTATTCCACAAGATGTCAGGAAAAAGAAATGATTGTGCCATAAATCTCTCCTCCCTTTTACAGCCAAACTAGATAAAAACATCCTAGAGAGTCAACACTTTTGACTCTCTTTCCTCTCCTTTCACTTTTCAGCCTCTTGACTTCAGACCTCAGCACTCTCTGCTGTCTCCAAATTTGCCAGTGTTCTTTTACTTGCCACTTCTAATGACCTTCCCCCTGCCCCCTCCCCCCCAGTTCCCATCCTTCTCAATCTATCTGCAGCATTTGGCACTGCTGACCATCTCTCCTAGATATTCTCCTGTCTTTGTGTTTTCCTAACTCTGCTCTCCTCTGCCTGGAAGCTCCTCTCTCTTTTTTGGATCATCATTCATGTCCCACCCCCTTAACAGGAGTGCCTCAAGTGTCTATCCTAAGTTGTCTTTGCTCTACATATCCTCTTTTGTATCCTGTCATGAGTTAATAGCTATCACGGATTCAGTTATCATCTCTATGCAGATGACTCTCAAATATATATTAGAACAGCCACGTAGCATAGACACATTTTTTTTATATGTGTGTATGCCTATATACACACACATATGCAATCCTGTATCCACATTTCCAGATGCACGTGTTCTAAGTATCTCAAACACAATATATCCCAAGCAAACATTATCTCCCCACCTCCCAAAACAACAAAAACAAAAACATTCCTGTTCCTAACTTAGTTATTTCTGTCAAAGGCACTGTACATCTAAAGTAAATACAAGGAATATACCAAGTAAATACAAAGTTGTTTAGGGAATGGGGGGGTACTAGAAAACCGGGGGGGGATCAGGAAAGGCCTCATGTAGGAAGTGGAACTTGAGCTTTGAAGGGAACCAGAGATTTTATGAAGTGAAGATGAAGAGGAAGCACATTCAAAGTATGAGAGGAAAGCATGTACAAAGGCAGAGACTGCAAAGGGAATATCATGAATGGCTGACATGTTTCCCCTGGTAGAATATAAGTTTCTTTGAGGACAGAGACTCTTTTCATTTTTGACTCTGCATCCCCATCAACCTAGCACAGTGCCTGGAACATAGTAGATGTCTACTCAGTGCTTGTTGATTGATTTATTTAGTTGGATGTAAGCTTTTGACTCATTTATAGGAATCTGGAAGCCTGGCTATCTTGGTAAATGTTTAATATGAGGAGCTAGGTGAATATTCGTCTTACTTCTTTGAGCATCTGAGACCATTGGTTGAAGAGCAGGCCCAGTGGCCTAGGAATAGAGATTCTGGTACTAACCTAGGATCATCAATCTAGATCAGGAAGGGATGCTGGATTCCATTGAGGCTAATACTCTGATTTTACACATAAGGAAACATCCCCAGGGACACTAAGTGACTTTCCCAAGGTCACACATGGGTCATAAGCAGAGGAATTTGAACTCATATCCTCTAACAACAAATCTAGTACTTTCCCTACTGTACCACACTCTTTATGATGTTTGTTTGTTTCCATGCTACGGGGTTTATTTACAATTTTTGAAGATGAGAGTGAACACTGTTCAGAAGCCATCTGTTTATTAATCCTTTCTAGAATTTTGCTGGGGATTGACGTCAAGCTTGCTGGTCTGTCATTTCCACAGATGCACCTTTTTCTCCTTTGTGAAGATCAGGACATTTCCTTGTCTCCAATCTTCCCTGAACCTTTCTTACCTCTTCTTTTTTCTACAGTTTCTCACAAATCACTGTCAGTGGTTCAGCAATCACGCCTGCACATTCTTCAGGAACACGGGAATGTGATTCATTTGAGCTTAGAGACTTAAACTCATGGAAAGGAGCTGGAGCTTAGTCTCGTACTATTTCCTCACTCACCTTCAGCTTTGTTTTCCTCTTCACCTTGTTTCCCTACCCTTTGTAATTTGAATATCATTCCCTTAGATGCAGAGGTAGGAAGCCAAACTCAAGTCTAATGGTTCTTTGTTGGTGGTTAACCTTATGCCAGGAGCCTCTCACATAGCAGAGCTGTCCCTTCTTTGTTTTTATTTGTGCTGGGCTTTAGCCTTCTCGATATTATTTTTACACATCTGTTCTACTCTTTCATACTCACCCTTTGTTAGGAACCCTCTTATCCTTTGTACCAGCCCTTTAAAATAAATAATCTCATCAGGGTTTTCTGTGCAGATAAATTAGCATCTTTTGATCATAGGATCAGAGATTTAAAGATGGAAGGGTCTTTCATGGTCATCAAATCCACCCCCTCATTTTCTACGTGAGGAAACTGAGGCCTAAAATAGTTAAGCGACTTGCCTAAGGTCAAACATGCAGGAAATAGAGCAAGGATGATGGATTAAAGATCTTGACTCCAAATTCAGCCTTCTTTCCATTGTACTGTTCTGCCTCCATGACTCCGTTTTGGTCTGTATCCCCAGGGCTCAGCCTAGCGGTTGATGTAGAGTAGGCACTTAATAAATGCTTATCGATTTTGATTGGTTGATTTTGATTTGATCATTTGCCATTCTATTCTCAGAAAGCCAGGGATGATAGGCTTTAAAAAAAAATTATGAGTGGCCCTTTAAGAGCCTAGGCCATAGGATCATCCACTTGTCAGTCCCTGAATGTTTTGAAATCTTCTTTCCTAGGGTCTAGGGTATATATCTGTCTGTACTCAATTTTTCATTTCTTTGGTTATTAGAAACTTTAAAAGAACATGGTTCCTTCCAGTCAAGGTTGCTGTTACTTCCATATACCAAATAATTCTTCCTTTTGGGTCAGAACTGTCTGAAGTGCCTGTTGCTATTATTGCTTTTTTTTTTTTTACCTGAAGGATGAAATTGTCAGTAGGGCAAGTGAAAAAAAAAATTATCAGGGTTTCAAATTTTTTTTTGGCATGAAATTTCCGATGGATAATCTCAAGGTTATTTCTTTGCCGTGTCTTGCTTATGTGCCAGTTTTATAATCTGTATCAGAAGATACTGCCCATATCCTCCTTCTGGCCTTTTGGTCTCTAGTATTTTTACCCAACAATATCACGTTTGTGTCTCCTTTTATGATAGTAATAGATAACATTTATATAGTACTTGATATATATATATATACATATATATATATATGATTTAATTTGATCTTCATAGAAACTGAGAGATTACTTGACTTTGTAAGGTCATCCAATTAGGAATCAAAACCAGAATTTCTCTGGCGTTGGGTCCAAGCTCTTTCTACCGTACCACAATGTTTCTCTGTTTCTCTCCTTCCCTCCCTTCATCTCTCTCTCTCTCTCTCTCTCCCTCTTTCCCTCTCTCTCCTCCCTCCCCCACTCCTGTTTTTAAGCATTCAATTTTGGGTCATTGAGAACTTGATGAGGAAATTTTAGTTTTTATTTTCTGCTAGCAAAGCAGATTTTTAAAAAGAGTGTAGCATAGATGCCCCACAGCAAACCATTTTGACAGTTTTTTTTTATGCAGATGGCCATAGCCTTTTGGAAAGGGATCATGTTGTTCTTTGGTGAAACAAAACAATAAGCATCTCTTCTGATTTTCACTAAAATGTGTCTTCCTAGAGGGCTTGAATTGGCAATAGAGTGATATTGAATATTCCAGTTCTAATTTGGAGATACTTTAATTTCATTCTGTGGCTTGTGAGCCGATGAAAACTGCTCCTTCTCATATCTCCAATTTCACCTAGCCAAGCCTCAGTCTTGTACCAGTCACACCATTTGCTACCTTCCTTCCTCCATACATGCTACTGAATGAAGATGGGGGAAAATGACACAACTGTTAGTCCACCACAAATTTATGTTATACAACCTCAACTGGGCTAGGCAGTCTTACTATACCTCCCTCATCAACTCACTCTCCATAGCATTCCTTCCTTTTCATCCCTCTTCAAACATCCCCTGGGTCCCTCTCACTCCACCCTTAGCTGACAACCTTGCCTCATATTTTACAAAAAAAAAAAAAAAAATTGAGGTCATTTGCCATGAACTCCCTCTTCTCCCCTCCTCATCATCTTCTGTCACTCAGGTGCCTTCTGCCCCTCTTACCTCCTTCTCTCTTGTTTCACATGAAGTGGTCTTACTCCTTACCAAGGCTAATCCCTCCACTTGTTCAAGCGATCCCATTCCATCCTGTCTCCTCCAACAGATTGCCCCCTCCGTTTTTCCTACTTCGTCACTTATTTTCAATCTGTCCCTCTCACTGGCTCACTTCCTACTGCCTATACACATATCCATGTCTCCTTTTTCTTCAGAAACCCTCCGTTGATCCTCCCATCCCTGTAATTATAATCCTCTATCTCTTCTGCCCGTGGTATCCAAACTTGAAAAGGCTATCTATGATAGATGCCTCCATTTTTTCTTCTCCTGTTCTTTTCTTAACCCCTATATAATCCAGCTTCTGACCTTACTATTCATTTTAAACTACTCTCTTTAACATCACTAATGATCTCTTAATTGCCAAATCCAGTGGTCTTTTCTCAATCCTCATTCTCCTTGATCTCTCTTCAGCCTTTGACATTATTGATCATTCTCACTTCCTTGATACTCTCTTCTGTCTAGGTTTTCAGAACACCAGTCTCTCCTCGTTTTCCTCCTACCCGTCTGACTGCTACCTCTGTCTGCTTTACTGGGTTCTCCTCCGGGTCATTCTCTCTAACTATAGGTGTCCTTCGGAGTTCTGTTCTGGGTCCTCTTCTCTTCTCTCTCTATACTACTCCATTCTGTGATCTCATGAGCTCCCAGGAATTTAATTAATATCTTCATGCTAATGATTCTTAAATATGCCTATCCTGCCCCAAACTCTCTATAGACCTCCAGTCTCATATCTCCAAGTACCTTTCATACACCTCAAACTGGATGTCCAATAGGCATCTTAACTCAGTATGTCCAAAACTAAACTCATTATCTTTCCCCCTAAACACTCTGTCTCCCTCCTGACTTCCCTGTTACTGTTGAGGGTGCCACCATCCTTCCAGGTTCCTCAGGCTTGCCACGTCAGTGTCATCCTGACTCCTCACTCTCTCTCACCGCCCCCCCCCCCCCATATCCAGTCTGTTGCCAAGGCCTGTGAATTTCAGATTTCACCTTTGCAATATTGATCTAATACACTACCTTCTCTCCTCTGATACTACTAGCACCCTGGTGCAGGCCCTCATCACCCCATGCTTGGACTATTGCAGTATTTCACTGGTGGGTCGGTGTATATCAAGTCCCTCTCCATTTCAATCCATCCTCTACCTGCCAAGTTATTTTCCTAAAGTGCAGGTTGACTCTATCACCCCTTTACTCAGTAAATTCCAGTAGTTCTGTATCACTCCAAGGATTGAATGTAAAATGATCTATTTGGTACTATGGTCCCAGGAAAAAAGTTTCCCAGAAAATCTCACCCTTGTCCTGGGTGGGGTACTTCCAGGTAAAAACATTTTAAAATACATTTCCAGAGGAAGCCCTGAAACAAGATTATATTTATTATGGAGGGCATTCTGATGCCACAAGTGGCCCAAACCTCCAGAGGTCCAATAAGTTTACTCTTGGCCCGAGGGTCCAGTTTGTCAAAATCAGAAAGCAGCATTTTTGAGTTGGAACTAGGGAAGAGTCAGCTTTATGCAAATTTCTCCTCATTCATTAGTGATTTCTCTTCTCTCCACCTTATGCCCCTGAGGCCAGTCTACTGAAAATGGAAAGAAAAACATTAGACATAACTTTGTGAGAAGGGACTTTGTATGCATGTACTGCCCCTGAAGCTTATAGCCTTTCATCTATGGACCTTTTAAGATCCTACTCCTTGAAGTACCTTGTAAAATGATACCGAGTTCAATAATTAGTCTGCAGAAGGAAGAACCAGAATTCTGCCTCCTCTCATTTTTCTCCATCTGTTCAAATCCTCACCCTTCTTTAACATACACCTCAAGACTCAGGACCTCCTCCTTGAAGATGGCTTTGGCTGGTGCTGCCGTCTTTGGACCCATAATCTACTTCTAATCCAGGTCTTTGTAACTTGTAACAGCTGTTGGTCTCAGTTCTCCCTCTGAAGCCTCACAACGAGGCTTAGTCCCTTTTTCACAATATTAGAAGCCCTGGTTTGTGTTTTCACTGGACCCTCTTCTATAGAATAAACAAACCCCATTCATTTTGTTGACTATTAGCACTTGGCTTCTGATCTTCTCATCATTCTAGACCACCTCATTTTGTTCTCTTTTTTCACGGGTTGTTTCTTTAACTCGATTATAAGCTTGTTGAGCACAGGAAGAAGTGTGCTTCTTTGTTATCCCCCATCTTGCTTAGCCCAGGTCCAGACACACAGTAGGTTCAATTAATACCTGTTGATTAATTAGCATACAACTTCAGAGGAAGTCCAATGAAGAAGAAGGAAACAACACTGGATTTTCAATTGGAGAACCTTAGTTCAAATCTGGGCAAGCCACTTATTTACCTTAGGCCTATCACTTAACGACTCTTAAAAACTCTGTTTTCCTATATAAAAAAAAAAGAGCAGGTTGAACTTCTAAATTCCCTTCTAGCTCTAAAACATAGAATCCCACTGATTTATTGAATAGTATGCCCTACAAAAAAGAAAATAGGAAAAGACCCTAAGGTCAATAAAGGTAAATGTTGGCAAAGTCCTAAGCCAGAATCAGTCAATAATAATAACTAGTCAATAAACATTTATTAAGAGCTTCCTATGTGCCAAGTGCTATACTAAGTCTGGGAATGGGAGAAAAAAAGCAACAGTTTGCTTTTGGAATGTTAATGATCACCTTTGCCACAATTCTACCATTTTACTTTGGATCCAAGGGATTCTTCTTTACTTATCTGTTTATTTATATAAACACACACACACACACACACACAGAGCAAACTTGCTTATCTAGACTAGAATTCACAGAACCTAAAAGCTCTAATAATCCCACATATTTTTACAGTGCTGTTCTGTGATAATTGATGTTCATAATAGGGTCCCTGAGGCACTGTGAAATATGGCAAGCCTTCTGAGTCATCAGATGAAATTATGTTCAGGATAGTTGGCATTTAATGTATTTTATTATATTCTAATGCTTTGCAAATTGGTACTCCTTACATACATGATAACACTCTTAAGTAGAATATTCAGTTAGCCAGAACACTCCATTTCCTAACCACACAGGATAATTCTGTAGTGAATTATTATTATTTATAATTGACATTATTACTGGGAGAGGAGGCTTAGAGAGGGATTAAATTATAAAAGAATTTTTTTGCTACTGGGCAAAACTGTGAAGGTAGCATGGCTGATATTCTTCTGAAGGCCCAGGTAGTCATCAGGTGATCTGTCTATACCTTTTGCAGCATTGCAATTGCTGAGTAACCTTCTCTCTAGAATCAGGTTTGGATATTGGAGCATTTTAGTCATAGGAACAAGGTGGAAAAATCCCTTTAGGACAAGGATCTGTGGACGCAGATGGAGAGAAAGAGCTTTCTGACTAGAGAGAGAAGAGAGCACGAGTCGTGCTCAATGGGGCAGAAAGAATCTTAGAGCCGAAACATTTGTCATAATGTCACGATCACACCAGGGGATGTGCCAATATCAAGCTAATGTACCATTTTGTAGTTGTTTAAAAAGCAATTCCCCATCATTATCATAGGTTATCTGTCATACACAGCTAGCACCTGGGGTTCCCTGGAGACAGTGCAGTGATATGATTTTGCTACAAGTCACAGCCTGGTTTAATGAGAGGCAATGCGGTATGGTCAGCTGGAGCCTGAAGATGAGAGTTGGAGTCCTGGTTCTGGGGCTTTCTAACTGTGCAACCATATGCAAGTCAGTCTAGTTCCCCAGGCCTTAGTTTCTTTATCTATAAAATAGGGATGATCGATTTCCAAGGGTAAAGTGCTATGTAAATGCAAGCTTTTACCTAACCCTTCCCAGCAATACAAGAATCTAAGACATCTCCAAAGGCCTCGTGATGGAAAATGCTATCCGCATCCAAAGAAAGAACTATGGAGTTTGAATGCAGATCAAAGCATACTATTTGCTATTTTTTTTTCTTCTGTTGAATTTTGTTTCCTCTTTCTGGTGGTTCCTCCTATTCGTTGTAATTCTTACTTATAACATCACTAATGTGAAAATATGTTTAATAGGAATGCATATGTAAAGCGTATATCAGATTGTGCGCTGTCTTGGGGAGGGTGGTGGGGAGGAAGGGGAAGAAAAATTTTAAACTCCAAAGCATATAGAAGTGATTGTTGATAAATCAAAACAAATTAATAAAAAAACAAAAAAAAATAAATGTAAGATTTTATTCCTGTACCTTAAGGAGCTGTCTTCATTAGTGCCTGAACTTCTTCTACAAATGCAGATTGCAGCCCCTCTTCTATCATTAGATGGTTCTGAGATTGGTGCTAGAGAAATCCACTCCCCCACAACCACCATTGGAACTTAACTAGGCCGGTCATCAGACGAGAGGCATACAGGTATCATTGGGCACATTTCTAGAGACTTTCCAGCTTAATGGTGCCCTCCTGAACTTGTGCTCTATTGGCATAGTCTTCAAGAGTCCAGGGTCATCTCCACACCACACCATGATAAGACATTGAAATAGGACCACAGAGGAGAGATGATGATTCCCAAATATTTACTTGCAAAATGAAAGGAAAGTATGGCAAATAGAAGTGTCACTTGCCTTACAGCTCTTCCATTCCTCTTTGACCTCCCTCATTCCAAGAATGTCCTTCTTCTATGGTTCATTAAGACCCTGACTGTCAGATGTGGACTTGTGACCCTTGGCAGTGAGCAGAATTTTTTACCCTACTAGGCCAAAAAAAAAAAACATACCAAGAAATAGCATACCTGACGTTATTCACAAAGCCCAAGTGGCCTTCCATAGCAGTGACTATGGTGAGTTCATACATCCCTACAGAAAGGCAGGTAGCCACTCAAGGAGGCTGAGACTTTTCATCATTCAATTTCAACCTTCCCTCCATCTTCCAGGTTTCAGATGTGCATTATCTATCATTCTTGCTCTTTATCCTTTTCCAGGACTGAAAAAATCAAATGTAGTTCAGGGCTATCACCAAGGTCCTACCTGACAGACACTTTCACTTCTCTCCAGCTGGATCCTACAGTTTGTGCCGCTTTGTCTGAGTGCTCTAAAAGCTTCATTTACATTTCATTGAACTTTTCCTATTGTGCCTTATTGTCCATGTCCATGTCCATTTACTTTCGATCTGTATTATGAAAAGTAGTGAGGGAGCAACCTTCTAACTGGTGTTTGCTAAGTGGAGTAAAACTTGGGTCAATAGACCATTGCTAGGTTCTGATTTAATTAGCAAGGTTTACTGCAGCTATTGCTTAGAAATATTAGCTGATAGATCATGGCTTCAGTATTTCAGTGAATCTGTGATCTCAATGATGTAGGGATTACCTCGAATGGTACCAGGACATGCTTTCTCATCTCATGTGTGCTTCTTGTCTACATCTTTCTATAAATCCATCATAGTGGATCAGTTTATGATCCTGAAGTTTGTTTGTTTGGTTTTTTTTTAACATTTCATTGACATAAATCCAGTACTTAAGCATCCCTGGAAACATCCCTGGCAGTTTCTTGGGGATGCCTTGAATTGTATACTGACCACGTGTCCTTTCTACTCTTTCAATGTTACAAGACATTATTGAGGATATGCATGCCTAGAAAGGGAGCAAACTAGTCAAGAAGAAAGAATGAGAAATAATTGACTATTTTTGTCCTGATTTTGGCATTAAATACATGAGAGACCAAAAAGGAAGGCCAAATGTTGTGTGCCCTGCGTCTTTTACCATTAACTGTCGCCTTGAGAAAATATAGCAAAGGTCAAATTCCTATGCCTGGAATTTCCCTGTATTTTTTAACCTCCTTTGTCCCTTCTGTCTTGGGTCTACCACGATGTGTCTTTCAGAAAATTTACCTTATTTATGAAGCTTTCCTGGATTTCATTCAGCTGTAAAGGAGATGAGATCTTTTCCTTGATGCCTTTCTTTGTATCTTCATTACTTAACACAGTGCCTGGCACATAGTAGGTACTTAATAGACATATATTGACTGCATGACTGACAATGACAGTAATGTTAACTGAAGCCTCTAGCTGGTTGTGCCTCACTCCCTGTAGTTCTTCTGTCCTCTTCTTAAAAAAAAATCAAGGCAATTTGTATGGCAGAGTACTTGTTGGGGTGGGAGGGCATAATGGGAGCTGAAAAGACCAACAAAAAGTGATGCATGTGTTCATCTTCAGCCTCAGAAAGACATATCAAGTTAGATTGTAAGAAGATAAGGTGAAGAACTATAGGCCGTGAGTGTAGACCACTCTTTTGGGAAGTTTGGCAGAGAAGAAGAAGAAATGAGACATAGGATGATAGCTTCAGAGAATAGTAGGGCTATATTTGTTTTTGTTTTTTAGGATAGCTGAGACCTGACCATTTTTGTAGGGTGAGGAAGAAGCTAATAGGGTGGGGAGGTGAAAGCAGCATGAGTGTGGGGAATAGATCATAGGATTTATCCCTTCACAGAAGGGATCTTAGAGAGTGTCGAGGCCAACCTCTGAATTTTGCAGATGAGAATGATTTATGGAACAGGGGCTTAGAAGAGATGGAAGAGAATGGTACAAAGTACAGGCAAAGGGGTTAGTTTTGGCAGGGAAGAGAGCAATGTCATCTTCTCAGACTGGAGAGAAGGCTAAGATTTTGAGAAGTTAAGAAAAATCAGCAGAGTTGAAAGTTGTATGTCACATGCCTTCTAAATTAAGTCTGAAGTAAGTTCTGACAGCGGAGTTGGGGGTTTGAAGAGGAAAGAGGAGTTAAGAAGCAGCCGTTGTGGAGGATATGAGATACAGTCAACAAAAGATAAATAAACGGGTTACTGAACAGTAGTGTAGACCCAGCAGAGGATAGGTAGCATAAGTGTGCAGTAATACCATTGCTCAAAGAGCATTCCTCCCATTCAGTCAAGACTTAGAATTCCCACGACTACTTTCTTTCAGTGTTCCCCTTAGTTGTGTTCTTACCCTTGCTGCTAACCCCTGAAGTTCTTATGTTTGTTGTTCTCAAAGAGTACTGATGACACAACGAGGGGGTGAGCTGGATTTGAGTGAGGCAGAGCCATGCAAAGTAATCAGCCTCACTCCTTCCTCCAGAGTCCTTAATCCATGTAATTACTTTTTATTGAATAATAATAATACTTTTATATACAGTTTACAAAGCATTTTCATGTATATTATGTATATTATGCTCATTTAACTAATTAGAAAACTGAGACTCAGAAGGGTTGTTACTGCCCTAAGGTCACACAGTTTGCACATGGCAGTGGCCTACTTCATGCTGTCTCATGTGTATGGCATGGATTATTTACTCTTCTTTCACATATTGGTTTCATGAGTTTTTGGTGTTCAGGCTCTTGGTATGAGTTCTAAAAGGAATGGATCTTTTTTTTTTTTTTTTTTACAATGCCTACTACCTCACCCTCTGTAATTAAGCATATGATGAGAGGTTTGGTGTGATTGATGAAGGCCGGCCTAAGAGAATTAATGAGGATCTGTGAAAAGATGATAGAAGAGGAGGATGGGAGATGTTTTATTGGACAAGGGGAAAGGAAAATTATCTCAGAATTGTCTAACTACCCTGCCCATACCAGACATCGATTTAACCTGCTCTCTTGATGCTGTCATCCAAAAGCAGATGTTTCTAAAGAGTTATTTTTAATCATCAGAAAGATTGATATTTCCCCAACTCCTCTGTGTCTTAATTAAAGCAGATGAAAAATGACCTTTATGTACAAAGATGACACTATTGACCCATGATGTGGGGAATTATTCTCATTGTAAAAGGCAGTGGAGAATTATGCAAGTTTAAATGACTCTAAGATAAATTAGAGTTTTATTGAGCAGGAAAAAAGCATTTGCATAAAGTAATTCATGTCAAATTGTAGTATAGTAGAAAGAGTCCTGGATGGGGAGGCAGGCCATCTGGGGCCTAAGATTTAGTCCCAAGTTTGCCACTCACTGGCCATGTTACTTTGGCCAAGTCCTAACTTTTTGGGCCTCAGTTCCTTCTCTAAAAGGAGGTGGTTTGACTGGAGCAGAGGTTCTTAACCAGGGGTCCATTAACTTGTTTTTAAAATATTTTCCTAATTGTATTTTGGTATAATAAACTGTAATCCATGTATTCAACATTTTAAGCATTTTTAAAGAATTTTTAAAAAGAATTTTAAACATTCAAAAACATTATTCTGAGAAGTCCATACTACCAAAGGGGTCCACAACACCCTGGATTAGATCATCCCTAACATTCCTTTCAAGTGGACTCCAATGTAATATGCATTGACACCCCATCTTCTGGGATTCATACTGACATCAAGGCAGAGGTGTGCTGCTCTCCCTTGTGACTACAACTTCCCTGCTGTCTGGCCTTGGGCTTTCCTAGAGCTCCCCAAATGACTCTTCCTAGGGCTTCTCTAGCACTGGAGTCCCTCCACAGAACCATTTCCTGTGAGCAAATGCGACTCCCTTCCAAGGCCTGAGGTAAAGGGATTTCTTTCCTCTTAAAGGGAAGATGACCTGGTTCCTATCCCCATGTCTTGCCTCTTTCTTGGCCACTCCTGTCCAAAACAAGGACCATCTTAGATTGTTCAGCAAGCAAATACGGTTTCTCTAAGAATCTGAGAAAGTTCTGGCCTACACCTATCCACTGCCCCCTGCCCTTCTGCCAATTGTTTACCTCTTGGCCACATTAAGAAGGTATAATTAGAGGCTAGATGACCTCCAGGGCAAATGTTGTCCCAAATTTCAAGGCAGGAAAGTGGGTGGAATTTGCAAGCCAGGGACTTGGATACCTGGCAAAATTCTGGAATAGATATCTTATAAAAGGGATCATTTATGAGTGTTTAGAAAAAGTGATTTCTAAGACCTGGCATAGCTTCATAAAAAATAGACCATACTAGAACATTGTATAAAGTAACAGCAATATTGTAATGACAATCAACTGTGAAAGACTTGGCTGGTCTGATCGATACAATGATCCACAGCAATTCCAAAGGACTTAGGATGAAAAATGCTGTCCACCCCGGGAGAGAGAACTGATGAACTCTGAGTACAGACTGAAGCAGACTTTTTTCACTTTATTTCTCTTGCTTTTTATTTTATTTCTGCAACATGGCTAATGTGGAAATATGTTTTGCATGACTTTTCATGTATAATGGGTATCATATTGCTTGCCTTCTCAGTGGGTTGGGGAGGGACTGAAGGGATAGACAAAATTCAGAACTCAAAAAAAGAATGTTAAAAAAAATAGGCCATGCCACAGTTGCAGTGTTGACTATTTGTCTAATTGTTTTTTGTTGTTGGAAAGGGTCAGTGGAGCAGGGAACTGGTATTAAGGTAAAATGAATGTAGTATTAAAAACCAATACAACTATTAAAAATTTTTTTTAAAAAGAACAAATCACAAAATACCTTAATTCCCTTTTTGATAGAGTTCTAAGATCAATGGAGTTCTATAGACACAGTAATACTAGATTTCAACAAAGCATTTGATAAAACATTTTCCCCATCCTGTGGGCAAGGTAAAGAGATGCCTTGGTGAATTTGGACTTGGTTGATTCACTGGACCAAAAGAATAGCCAGTGGGTTAATGTTTAACAAGTTTATTAGTGACTTAGTTGAAAGTATAGATTATTGAAGTCTCAGACAACATGAAGCTGAAAGGGATAGGTAACGTGTTAGGGAACAGAGCCAGAATCCAAAAAGATCCCAATAATGTTATAATGATAGTCCAAATCTATCGATGAAACATAATAGGGAAAAATTTTGAGTCTTTCACTTCGGTGAAAAAAACAAAAACAAAAACAACAGACATCAGAAGCACAAAATAGGAGAGGTGTGGCTATGATATAGCAGTTTGCTCTAGATATAGTTCAGGCAACATCTTCAGCGTGAAACCATTCTTGATTCCCCCAACTGCTAGTGTCCTCTCTCCCAAACTAACTTGTATTTAATCACTTTGTATATATTTGTATTTATTCACTTTATTTTTTATGTTATATATATTTGTATATATCCTTACTCTCATTCCTTCCCATTCTCCATTAAAACGTACTCTCTTTTTCCATTTGGGGTTGTTTCATTCCTTGTACTTGTATCCTTAGCGCTTAACCCAATACCTGGCACATAAATGGTGCTTAGTCAATGCTTGGATTGACTGATTAAAGATCTGTGGGATTTAGTTGACTGCAAACCCAATATGATCCAATGGTTCAGTGTGGCAGCTTAAAAACCCTAATGTAATATTGGATTACAGTGAGTGAATGAATGATTGAATGAATGAATGAAAAAGCATTTATTAAGTTGCAGGCACCATTCTATCTGAGAGGCATAGAATACAGAACAAAAGATAAGGGTCTTTCTGTATTCTGCCCTCATCAGAATATATTTGGAGTACTTTATTCAGTTCTGGGAGCCATGTTTTAGAAAGGACATTGATAAGCTGGAATATATCCAAAGGAGGGCAACCAAGATGGCAGGGGAGAGTTGGGACCGTACCATATACCATAGGAAGATTGGTTGAAGTAACTGGGGTTGTTTAGCTTAGAAAAAAGACTAAAAAGGAACATGATAGCCTTCCTTAAGCCTTTGAAGGGCTGTCCCACAGAGGAGGGATTGGACTTGTTTTGTTTGGCTCCAGAGAGAATAATTAGGAACAATGGATAGCTATAACAGAGGAATATTTAGGCTTGATGTAAGGAGAAACTTCTTAGCAATTAGAGTTATCCCAAAGTGTAAGGGGCTTCACTGAGAGGTGGTGAATTCCCCCTTACTGAAGGATTTCAAGTGGAGGCTGAATGACCACATATTAGGGACATGATAAAGGTAGTTACTGTTTATGTATCGATTGGACTAGATCACCACTTCCAGCTGTGAGATTCTTGGCATTCTTCCATTCAACAACTCCAATTCAACAGGCACTTATTAATTGCCTGTTATGTGCAGAGCACGGTGGCAGGCACTGGGGGTACAAAGATAGGCATAGTACAGACCCTATCCCTAGGGAATCTACTACCTAATGGCCGGGGTGGGGAGGGGGGGAGGAGAGACGCAAATATCTATGGTACACAGGAGAGGGAGACAACTGCCAACAATAAAACTATCAAAAGTAAATCCCATGGATCCCCAATTCTGGGAAAACATTTGATCCGTGGGGGGGGGGGTTGCCCAGTTTTATATAATTTCTCCTGCTATCTAGTATTCAGGTCAGGTTATCCTAGAAAACACTTAAAAATTAAAATTTAAATGATTAAAGAGCTGATTGCTACATTGAGAGAACTTTTTTTTTCATTAAACATAAACTTGGGGATATTTTTACCCATTCTCTTCATTCAAAAGAGAGTGAAATGGTAATATGCACTTTGGGTTATTTTTATACAGTAATGAGCTTGGAATAAGTTAATTGGATATATCATGTTTCAACCTCATTTTCCCAATCTTTACTCATTATCACTACCAGTTTATCTGACTTAAGATTGCTCAGCTCTTCTTTGAGAAAAATCGTTCCCTAGAGTCCCAGACAGAGCTGAGTGTCAAAGGGTTCCTTTGGTGACGTAGGCTAGTGTGGGTGCCCCTTCTCAGACCCAGCTGCAGGGAACCCTGACAGCTGAAGGAGATAAGAAAAGGTTATGGTTGGGGGTTGGGGTGTGTGGACAAATCAGTATGTTATGTTACATAGGTAGGGAATAGATGGGGGATAAAGGGATCCATTGTTCAGAGAAACAGGGTGGAATGGGGAATGCATTGCCTATGAAGACCATGACCTACTTATCTCTAGGTTTTCACCACTGGCTTCTCCCCATACCCACTGCCTCCTTTAATCTTCTCCACCTGGAGTTCATCTTTCTCAGGTGTTATGATACATCCTGTTCCCCCTGGAATCCCAGGTGTGCTGAACTGTGGAAAAACAGCACAACCATTGTATGGGTGATAGAATAGAAATGCAATGAGAAAAGGTATGTAAAATTCTTTAAAACTTAAAGTCTTTAGAAAACTTAGCTGTTATTGTTATTATCGAAGAACTGCAAAAAGCACCTTAAAATCCACTTTTAAAGACAACTTCAATGAAGGTTGGAGTCTTTTCGAGACAAACTCTGGGGACGTTGGACCTTGACACGCTAGTGTCTGTGGGAAGAAGGACTCTGGAACGCCATCTTATGGTGGGAAGACAGGAGAACCCAGGACCTGGGAGATTGCTGCCATGGGAAAGAGCAGGCCGGGCTGAGGGGATGCTCATTTGGGATGCAACTAAGGTGAGGAAGGAAGTCAGTATATTGTAGCTTCTGATTTTAAGAGACTATTCTTGCTAATTCCAGGAAACAAAGCTTCTCTCGGCAACCAAGGTACATCTTTTAAATACCAACATTCTACTGGAGTTTGTTGAGTGAGTAAAATACATGAAACCCAATGGTTTTTGAAGAATTCAAAATTAGTGTCTCTCCCAGGGCAACACTCTGAGAGGCACCTCATGGGTGTGAACAGCCTGCAACAGATAGTTGTTATTCAGTCATTTCAATCTTGTTCAATTCTTCATGACCCCATTTGGGGTTTCCTTGGCAAAGATACTGGAGTGGTTTGCCATTTCCTTCTCTAGCTCTTTTGTAGATGAAGAGACTGAGGCAAACAGGGTTAAGTCCCTTGCCCAGGGTCATCCAACTAGTAAGTGTCTGAAGCTGGATTTGAACTCCGGCCTTCCTGACTTTGGGTTTGGCACTCTATCCATTGTGCCACATACCTGCTTCATGACAGATAACCAATGAGGAACTTGGAAAAAGAACAGGAGTAAAAGATATCATCAGGGAAATATATGATAGGAAGGGGAGATGGGCTGGACAGGTAGACAGCTGGAAAGCTCCACTATTATCTTTGGAATATCAAGAAAAAGTAAGAAAGACCCCACAGCCTCCTATGTTGAGCTTATGAGAGGGCATGATCAGGACTCATAGGGTGGGCAGGCATGGCTGGGTTTGATCAGTGCCATTGGAGGGGACATCCAGATTGTTGAGATTACACCTCCACTTGAGAAGAATATATTTTTGTTAACTGAGGGCTAACCTTAAATATTTCAAACTGTTGGAGTATAAATGCTGTCAACTCCCTCTAAATTTCTATACCCTGGGCCCTTAATCCTCACTCCTGTTGGCAAATAGCCTCTGTTGCACTCAAGACAACCAGCCTGGACAGCCTTTGGCAACTTGTGACTAAAGTGAGGGCACAGGAGAAGTCAGGGAGCAGAATTATGTTTTGGAGGCCAGTGGTCCCCATGATGTTGCCCCCAAGTTTTTGGGTGGTGTATTTTAAAGCATTTAAAGCAAAAGTAGGATATTTTGTACTTTTGTTCCACAACCCTAGTGAATTCCTTGATCTCCTCAAAGAAAAGAGGAAAGGAGAAACAGCACCTGATGTAAGAAAATCATATTTTCCAAATATCGGGATCTCCCGGGTTTGTCCACAGTGGTGACATTCCATGTGCATTTGGCATCAAGTAGATTGAGAGGAACTAGAAAGTGAACAATACCAACCTAGTCATTGCATTTATTATATCCCCTCTTTGTCTCTGGGCTCTCACTCTCTAGTGAGTAGTGGGGCTTTGGCAGCTAAGTAGGGAGTTGAGAGGAGAATGTCAAGTGGAAGTGTTAAGATTCAGCAGCTAAGGGAAGGTACCACAGACAAAGTCTAGGACTCAGAGGAAGAGGGTATGTGCCATATTTATTGGCCATTGGAAGCTAGAACAAAAGATCTCAAGATCACAGAGAGACTCCAGGATAGGATGTCAATAGACTCTCCCAGGGCCCAGCCATTAAGTCCACTCCCCCTACTCTATAAGCAGGAAAGAGTTGGAAATCCCTGTCATTGGAGGACTCCCAATGGAAAGGCATTGGCCACAGGAACTTCAATTGCTACCCAGTCCTGAGTCTTTGCATTACGTTTGTGAGGAGGTCTAAGACTCAGATTCAGAGTATCTGAATCTTCATCTTATGATCATCCCTACTGGCATGAGTTGATCATCAGTTGAGAACTATGTTGTATCAGCTATACTTCTTTGCCCAATTTGTACCAGCTTGAGAGAGTTGATTGTTAAATTTTCATTGTGAGAGCAAAGTGGGGGTGGTTACGTGGTGCAGTAGATGGAGCACTAGCCCTGGATTCAGGAGGACCTTAGTTCAAATCCAGCTTTAGACACTTACTAGCAATGTAACCCTGGGCAAGTCACTTAACTCAAATTGCCTCAAAAAAAAAAAGGAAAAGAAAAGAAAAGGCAAAGAGTATAAATCAGGGCTTGATCTATTATTTTTGTTGATTTTCTAGATCTAGACCTGAGAAAGCAGTGGAGAAAATATTAACAATGCAGAATAAACTTAAAAGTGAGTCACATGTAAACATTTTTTCCTGGACAGTTAGTTGCTTGAATACCACTATCTTTCCTAGAACACCTGGGTTTGGGTTGGCCTGTGTTCTGCCTGGGAATTCCCTTGTGTGGGGACTCCCTGGGTCTAGGAGAAGCTATGAGGATGTAGCCACACAGCAGATGTTTTAGTGTGCATCATTTTATTGCTTTTGTTATTTCTATGCCAAACAAATACTTAAGTATATTGGGTCTATTCTTAGTCAACAAGCTTTTACTAAGCCCTTACTATGTGCCAGACATGGTGTTAAGCTCTGGAGATACAAAAAGAAAGACAAAAACAGACCCTGCTTCCAAGGAAGTTAATTCTAATGGGTGAGACAACATCCAAATACAAGGTATATGCAAGATATATACATAATAGGTGAAATAGGTCTGAGGGGGAAGGCATGAGCAGCTGAGGGAGACCTTGAAAGGCCTCCAACAGAAAGTGGGATTTGAACTGTCTTGAAGGAAGCCAGGGAAACTTAAGAGGCAGAGGTGAGAGGGTAGAGCATTTCAGGTGTAGGGGCAGTCAATTCAAAGGCATGTATATAGGATGTGTGTTTGTGTTCAAGGAACTGCAGGTAAGCTAGCATTGCTGGATCATAGAAGGTGGGGAGGGAATTAAGGAGATTGGGAAGGGAGGAAGGGTTCAGGTTACAAAGAGCTTTAAATGTCATGTAGAGGCCTTTATATTTGGTCCTGGAGGTAATAGGGAGCCATTGGAGGTCATTGAGTGGAGGAGGACAGTGATATGGTCGGGAAAGGATGGATCAGAATAGAGAGAGACTTTGTGGCAACAGGACCATTTAGAAGGCTAGTGTTGTAATCCAGGTGAGAGGTGATGAGGGCCTAGGGTTGTGGCTGTGTGAGTGGAGAGAAGGGGACAAATACAAGAGATGTTAAGAAGATCTGACAACTAATTGAATATATAAGATGAGAGTGAAGAATGGAGGGACCACACCAAGGTTGTAGGCATTAGGGACTGGGGGGGGGTGTCAAGGTGCCCTCGATAGTGACAGAGGAGGAGGGTAGAAGGAAGGGTTTGGGGGAAAAGATAATAGATACTTTTTTGGAAGAGAAATTTTATATAGCACCTACTATTTGCCAGGCACTGTGCTAAACTCTTTTACAAATATAATATCTCATTTGCCCCTAACAAGAACCCTGTGAGGTGCTATTATTATTCTCCATTTTATAATTGAGGAAACCGAGGCAAGCAGAGGTTAAATGGCTCAGGGTTGCACAGCTAGTAAATGTCTAGGGTGGGATTTGAACTCAGGAGTTTGAAACGCCTACAGGATATTTTGAGATGTCCAAGAGTTGGTGGTAATGTGGAACTGGAACTCAAGAGAGAGGCTAGGAGTGGATATACATGTGTGTGTGTGTGTGTGTGTGTGTGTGTGTGTGTGTGTGTGTATACATATATGTATATCTATATCCATTCCTAGCCTCTCTCTTGAGCTCCGTATACATGTGTATATATACATATACGTATATCATCTGCATAGAGTTATTTGATATTACGTTCATCCCAACTTTTTGGGCCCCTTTCTCTCATCTATGAAATGGGGGTGATAATATTTACTCATACTAACAGAACCACGGAGGGGCTGATGGGGACACCAAGAGAGGGAGTTAGGAAATCCGGGTTTAAATTCCAGCTCTGCCACATATCGGCTGTGTGATCTTGGGTAAGTCACTTGCTGTCAGCCTTGGGAAGTGGCAGGTTCTCCTTCACTGGAGGTTTTTAAGCCAGACCTGGATGACTATCTGCCAGGGAAGTAGAAGGGCTTCTCGTAGAGATTCAGGTTGGCCCCTTCCACCTGTGAGAGTCTGTGAGTGCATGACTGACCTTTGGGCTTCAGCTCCCTCATCTGTAAAGTCAGCGTTGGAAAGGAGGGAGTTGGACTGGAAGGTCACTGATACAAGTCTTTTTTGACTCTAAAATCCTATGATTTGAGGTGTCCTATACCGATCAGGGCCAGGCTGGCTCTAATCACTGAGGATGTCCCAGTCTTCTTCAGGAATGGCTTTCTCCTTCACTGGTTATTAGGTCCTCAGAAGACCCGTCAGTCACTTACTGTTTGCTAGGAGTTGAACTCTGGGCTGAGGATATGAATTCAAGCAAAAAGAAAGATAGCCACTATCTTCAAGAAGTTTACACTCTAATGAGGGAAGATAACATATAGAAGAAAAAAAACAGGGGGAGTGAGTGAGGTGGGAGACATGGGGAAATGGTGGCAAAATTCAGAGAATGAGGGATGGCTGACATGGGTCATCTCTCAAAACGACCACCCAGAAATCATTATAATCTCTTTGTAGGAGTTCTATATACTTTTCCTGCCTCCTAAGAATAGAGAACTAAATATGCATGTGTTCGAGTGGAAAATAGGGAGATGGGAAGGTAAGAATAAGGGTCAGAAATCTGCTCACTGATCAATCAGATGACAAACATTTAGTGTCCTCTCTGTGCTGGGTAGTGTGGTGTTGTTCATAGAGCACAAGGCCTTGGAGTCAGATAGATCTGGTTTAAGGTCCTGCCTCTGACGTGTGTACTGCTTGCATGAGTCAGGGCAAATTACTTCACCCCATCAGTGATCAAGGTGACCCTCTAAGACTTTAAGCTGTGGACCCAATGCTGATCTGCGTGGGTAGAACCAGCGTCCTCACAGGTAGCTTCTCACCATACCGATGATGCCATAGCACTGTTCTCTGCCATCAGCATTCTCCCTCTGCCCTGCTCCTTCCCCGCCAAAAAAAAAAAACAAAAAAAAACAATAACAATCAGCATTTTATATATCACTCTAAGGTCTGCAAAACACTTTATATGTATTATCTCATTTGATCATCGTAACAACCCTGTGAGGTAGGTGCTATTATTATACCCATTTGGCAGATGTGGAAACCAAGGCTTAGAAGTTTAAATATTAGGAGATAATGAATAATAGCTCCCATTATATGTTTTACAAAGAGTTTTCTTCACAACAACCTTTCAAGTTAGATAGTGCAGATCTTAACACATATCACCCCTTTTTAAAGATGACAGAGCTAGGGCTCAAGGAAGTTAAATTTTATGTTCACCTAATACTGTCAGTGTTTAGTTGGGATCAGTGTAAGACCTTCTCTGAGCCTCTGAAGGCAGGAAAGGATTGGAAAGACAGATTTTAGATGGGAGTCACCAGTTAGTTCAGCTCCTATCCCATCTGTCCTTTCTCCTTCTCTGGGTCAATTCCATATGCCCAAAGAAATCACCTAACATTTGTGCTCACCAGGCCCAGCTGCAGGTCAGATGGCATTTCCTGAATCTCAGACAGTACTGATGCTCAGTCCCTGTGAGTGTGGGGGCATCTGAGTTCCCTCCTGCCATCACCCACATATTATGACAACTACCCCTTCCATCCAAATAGAGAGCTGGTGAAGCCTAGACACCTAGAAGCCTAACTCAGAAATGTCAACAAATGCTAATATTGCCTTCACTCCATCTCCAGACAGACGTCATTTAGAAGGGAAAATTTGCCCAGCGCAGGCAAAGACTGCACACTTTTTGGCACGAGGGACCGAGTCGCTAGGCAACAGTCCACCAGTCATCCCCCAGCACCCTCCCCTTTCCCTGCCCTTTACTCCCCACCCCCCAATACTCTTCTCTGTTTCCTGGCATCCAATTAGCATCTGGAAGGGTGGTGATCGTGGCCAACCCAGCCCTCCTTCCCCCTTGTTGGAATAGCAGCCCAACTGAGGGCCCATCTGGGAGGGAGGGCCTGGGGGATCTAGGGAGGGGCGGCAGATAAGAGAGGCAGAGAGCTGGCAATCCAACCCAACTGAGGATTCGGGGTACATAAGCAGCCAGCAGCTCCTGGGGAGCAGAAGACAAGTCCTGTCGTGACAGATCCTGAAGCCTTAGAGTTGAGTGTTAACTGTCCTCTCTCATATGGTAAGATCTGATTTATTTATCCTTTCTTCCCCTTGCCCTGCCCTCTCTATTTGTTTCAGAGTTGGGGGGAAGCTCCCCAAGTAGCTCCAGGGATGGGGTTGAAGTTGGCATTCTTTGCCTTCTGAGGTTCCGTATAGTCAGGCCCCCAACCCTAATATAGCTCCACAGGCCTCCCTCACTTACTTGGTGATTTAATCACTCTTAAGACTGGATAAGACAGTCTCAAAGTCAAGCCGTGAAATCAGGTTTCTCCACACCCATCAATGTCCCATTTCCAGTGTGATGCAGTGGATGGAACACTGGGTTTGGAGTATGAGGTCTTTTTCAACTTTAAAGTGGTATAATTAACCCGTCACACAGCTAGTCAGTTTCTGAGGTTGGATTTGTATTCAGGTCTTCCTGACTCCAGGCCCAGCACTCCATACACTGTGCCATTTGGTTGCCTATCTTTCCACGGGAGCGGGTGGCATTTCATTTCTCCCCCATTTGTGGGAGCTGATCCTTCTCATAGGTCTCCCAAGAGCATTTCCACGGGGCTATTTATAGGCTGTTGACCTGAACAAGGCTGATGAGAGACAGACATTTCCACAGATCTACTTGCTTCTGCCTCCTCAATCAGATGGAGGTTACCAGTCTAAAGTTCAAAGATGGAACAGAGCTGTGAAGTCAGAAGGCAAAACTAGGCAAGATGTTTGCAAAAATAAGGGAAGATGTTTCTAAAAACAAACAATCCTATTCAGTAGAGGGTGGGAGAGGTGCTACTGGACTGGAGAAAGACCAACATTGTGATTAAAAACAAACACAACAAAAACAAAAGAGTGGCATCTGCAAACCAAAGGCCAGGGAACTTGATTTTGATTCCTGGCAAATTACAGACAATATTCTTTAAGGGATAGTTACCATAGACTTTTAGAGTTGGAAGGGACCTTGGCAGTCATACAGTTCAACCTATGCCTGAAAAAGATAGACAGCACAACCCCATGAACTCCAGGCCCTGGTTGTGGACCTCCAGGGAGGGGAAGCCTCCACCTCCCCAAACACTGCTGTAATGATTGGGAAATTGTCCTTATATCAAGCCTAAGTTTGCCTTTTTCAACCCTCCTACCCATTTTTCTCAGTTCTGCCCTTTGGGGCCAAATAGAATACTCTAACCCCTCTTCTATACGAGAGCCTATTAGACATACTATTTATTTATTTTAACATTCATTTTTAAAAACTGTGAATACTAAATCCTCTCCCTCTCTCCAGCTTCTCCCCCACCCACTGAAAAGGCAAGCAATATATCAATTATACATGTGAAATCATGCAGAACATGTAGTTTACGTGACAGTCTTTCCGATTGTTGAAGACAGATTATCACGTCCCCTCAACCTTCTCCAGGCTAAATGTTCCCACTTCCTCCACCTGGTTCTGACATGGCACGAACTCAAGGCTCTTCACCATCCACGTTGCTCTTCTCTAGACCTCTAGCTTATCAATATCGTTTCTTTCTCTGGGCATGGCAGAGTACAATCCTTATTGAATCCTTGCTCCAAGAAGCTCTGCCTCTCCTAATGTGGGCTGCTGGGTCTGTTCAGGGAAACGGACATTCCAGGTTTACAATAAGGGGAACCCCTCCAAAAACAAACTTTACATATACCTTGATAAGAGGACCAGCTCCCATCAATAGGGAGCCCCCTCTAATCAGCCAAATTCATGGCTGCCTGCCATATCACTCTGCTGACTCAAAACTGAGCTGGTTGACCACTAGGAGCCCCAGATCTTTTTCCAGACAAATTGTTCTCCAACCATGCCTTTCCCATTCCGTACTTGTAAAATTCATTTCTTGAACGCAAGTGTAAGATTTCACATATATCCCTATTACATTTCATCTTATTAGGTTTAGCCCAATTTTCTAGCCTGGAAAGATCTTTTTTTTCTTTTGGATTCTGATTGTCATCCATGCTTATTATCCATGCCTCCCAGATTTGTATCATCCACAGCTATGATCACACAGTTATCTATACCTCTCTCCAAATCATTGATGAAAGTGTTAAATAGTGGAGAAGGAAGCAGTGATCATGAAGGGCCAGACTGGGTCCTATTTCTCTCTCTTTCTCCTTCCTTTTAGAACCCTTCTAACCCAGTTCTGTCTGGGCAGCCTCTGTGATTAGGGCACATGAGTAGCCAGCTGGTCCTCTGCTTAGATGAGCTCACCTCCTCCAGGCCTGGTTGGAGGCAGGTGTCTGACCCGTCCCAGCTCTAAGCAGACCCCCTTTGGTGTCAGCTCTCCCTAATCAGCAGGCACAGACAGCGTTCTCTTCCTGTTCCAGAATCCCAGGCCCCCTGCTGGGCTCGTCCCTTGGAGGGGGAGGGGATGCCTGTCCCTAGCTCCGTGCTCATTGGCAGAGAAGGGATGACCGACCTGCTCTGAGCCCCGCCCATCCCAGGGGCCGGCTCCTCCCCCTGCCTCAGGTCCTCTGGGGGATGCCTGCGCTGCTCGTGGGCTCATGGATCTGTTTAGGGAAACTGGCATTCCAGGTTTACAGTGAGGGGAACCTCCCTCAAAAAACTTTATACGTGCCTTGATAAGAGGAGCGGCTTCCATCCATGGACAGAAGAGAAGGGTCTGAGAGTGGCCGAGGCTTGGCCATGTCTGTGGGCGGAGAGGATGGAGGCAGGAGAGAGGAAGAGATTGACAGAGGACCAGAGAAGGTGGGAGGGGCTGGGTACTCAGGGGGCAGGTAAAGAGGAACGTCTAGAGCAGAGGTTCCCAAAGTGGGCCATACTGCCCCCTGGGGGGTGGTGGTAGCCTGGGGGCAACTGGGGGCATTGAATAAAATAAGGGGGTGGTGGAAGCATAAGGAAAGAGGAGAAGATCAGAAAATTTTTAAAAACCATTCAAACATGTTTCATCTGTTGTTTAACAGAGTTAAAGTCGTAGTGATTACATTATTTTCCAAATTAACAAACAAAATGCAAGTTATAACTGATCAGTGGTCAAGTCTGCTGATGGGTCTTAACAAGCAAGTGTTGGCAGGCGAGCATGTTCTACGTTTTCAAGAAGTCCAGCATGCATCAACAAGCATATGTGGGTATAATGACTTGTTTGTAATACCAACATTTTAGTGCAGGTAAAACCCTCCACAAATTTACAATAAATTATTAAATTTAAGGTGTGTCACATAAAAATATTTTATATATTTTTGAAATGACTCAGCTTTCAAAAAAACTATTAAAGGGTTTAAGAAACCCAGGAGGGAGCTAAGGAATTTTTTTTTTAAAATGGGGAAGTAGACCAAATAAGTTTGGGAACCTCTGGTCTAGTGAATGGGTGAGGTTACAGACAAATGCTAAGGTGGAGAAGAGGGAAGATAAGGGGTTATATGATGCACAGACTGGACATATCCCAGAGACCAGGCAACCAAACCATCTGCTAAGAGTGAGGGTCACAGAGTGGGGCTGGGGGCTCAGGGATGGGGGAAAATGTTTGGAGCAGCTGCTGTGGTGAATGATACATGAAGAAAAGGATCACCAAACAATAGCCAAGGAGGTAGTGGCATGCTTTGGGAGCTTTGGACCCTCCCTGGGGTTCTTGACTTGGAGGGGGGAAGTCTGAACTTGTTTTTGAAAACATTTTGATAACTATATTTCAAGAGAGTTATATCTGAGGCAGCTACATGGAGCATTGGACCAGAGTCACAAAGACCTGAGTTCAAATTCATCATCCTCTGACACTTACTAGCTATGTGACTCTGGGCAAGTCACTTAACCTCTGTCTCAGTTTTCTCATATGTAAAATGGGGTTAGTAATAGCACCTCCCTCATGGGATGGTTGTGAGAATCAATGAGATAATATTTGTAGAGCATCTTGCAAACCTTAAAGCACTATTTACTAATTATTATTAACATATTATATTTATTACATATTTATAATACATTTGCATATTATAGATTACATTTATATATTATTATATTATTAACATCATTATTAGCAATTATTTTCAATATAATTGTTTTCCTTTGTAACCTTCCATATTTTATTTTATAAATTGAAAAATATTTTTCTGAGAAGAGGCCCATATATAGAGGCTTCACCAGACAGCCAAAAATGTCAAGAGTAAGAGTCTGAGACTGATAATGGAGAGAGGGAGTTCTATATATCTTTAATTTATTTTTCTTCCTAGAATGTGAATCAGGGTGACCAGCATGATTTGGAAAGGCATCCTGGTGGAGAGGCCAGCCCGGTGCCAGTAATCCCTGGAGAGGAGCCTGGAGACCAGCCAGAGATAGTCGAGTACCAGGAAGAATTCAGTGAGGATAGGGCTGGGGAGGACAGTGGAGAATTCAAGGAGCACAACATTGGAAGGAGGCCTTAGGGGTAGAGGGGGGTGTGCTGGCCATCCTTCTCTGACCTGACAACTATCAGGTATTAGATCAGAATAGTCTGTGGGCTATTCAGGTCTTTGGGGTTTCCATCTCCCCTCTTCCTCCATAATGGCCTTTTAAAATTTACAAAGCACTTCCATCCAATTAAGCAAGCATTAAGCAATTACTGTGTGAAAATCATCATGCTAGGTGTTGGTGGTACAGAGTCAAAAATGAGATAATGCCTGCCTTCAAGAAACTTACATTCTGATTGGAAAAAGTAACATGTACACACACAAAACACTAAATATAAAAAGTAAATACTAGGCAATTTGGGAGTTCTAAGGGTTGAAGGGGGTGCCGTCAGGCAAAGGCACAGGGGAATACCAAGTGACTAATTAAGTTGGGGCATAGGTCATACGAGGGAAAATAGTGTGAAATTAATTTAGAAAGATTGTCTGGAGTCAGACTGTAAGGGGCTTTAAATGCCAAACAGAAATTTCTGTATTTTTATTCCAGAGGTAAGAGTGAGGCACAGATACTTCTCCAGTATGGGAGTGACATAGTCAATGTCAATTTGGCATCTGTGTGGAGAATGGATCGATAACGGAGGAGACTTAAGTCAGGGAAATCAATTAGAGGTTATTGCAACAGTTTGGGGCAGGGTGATGAGAACTTGAACTTGGGTAAGAGCTCTACGAGCAGGGAGCAGATAGGAGACATATCGTAAAAGAAGGGTGGACGAGGCTAGTCTGACTGTATACTGGGAGGGCAGAATGAAGAGTCAATGGAGACTTGGACATTTCAAAGTTGAGTGTTTGGAAAAAGGGTGGCGACCTCAACAGAAACAAGAGAGTTAGAAAGAGGGGGAGAAAGATCATGACTTCTGTTTTGGATATGTTGAGTTTGGATACCTCTGGGATATATAGGTGGAGTTGGTGATGGGAGACTGAAACTGAGGAGAGAGATGAGGGCCAGGTATCTAGATCTGGTAGTCCTATGAACCCATGGGAGGAATGAAATCACCAAAAGACAGAAGACGGACAGTAAAGAAGGGCAGGGCAGGACAGAGTCTTCTACACATGCAAAGGGGCATTATATTCTGTTATATATATTATCTTGCTTGAGTCTCACAACCCTGTGAAGTAAGTAATTCAGGTAATATCGTGCCCATTTTACACATGAGGAAACCAAAGGTCAGATAAATTAAATGCCATCCTGTTTCTTTGTTCATTCATATCTTCTCCTCCCCATTTTGGTCTACCCTTCCCTCTTCTTCCTATTCCTGACCTGGAAGGAGAGGAAGCTCCCTTGTCCAGTTTGCTCAGAAGAGGGGACAACTGAATTTCCTCTCTTTTCCCATTTCATCTGTTCTTGGGACATGTCAGAGGGTCACCTTCAAGGTTACTTGCTTGAGGCCCCAATGGGAGGTTCCCCAAAGTGGAACCTGGGGAGAGGGCCTGATTAGGCTGTCAGGGTTCCGGGGCCTCAGGTTCTCTCTGCTCCTTTTTACAGACTTCCCTGATGGTCGCAGGACCTTTCCAAGGTGGGGAAGGCGTGGGTGTATCTTATTCACGACCATTGGGCTGATGGCTGGGATAGGCGTTGGGATCTGGCTTCTAGGTCAGTGCTAAGGTAATAGGACAGTGATAATAATAGGACTGTCTTTGAGGCTGGGGACCCTGAGCTATAGCCTGCCTCATGATTTACTAGGCTTAAAACACTCCTTTCTGATCCATTAGGAGAACTGGAAGGATAGGGGCAAAGGAATAGGTTTAGGGTGGGTGGGTGGGGGAAGATTTGAAGGGAAAAGGAGTACTTGGGACAGATAAGTCACTAAAGGAGGAAGGGGATAAGGATTATTCCTTGTCTTCACCAAGAAGAGAACAGGAGGAAATGGATTAGAACTGCAGCAGGAGGGACTTGGGTTAGGCATAAAGAGGAACTTTTCAATAGTGAGGGCTGAAAGTCATCTGAATGATTAATGGTTGATTCAGAGAATTTGTGGAGCAACTCTTGCTAGAATGTGAGAAAGACTTTCACCTAGCTGCCCTGCATAGAGCCCAGGATGAAGTGTCCCCTTTGGAGGCCTGTCCCATTTTAGAATTCACTGGTTGTCCATGGTGGCTGTCATTGGGCCTCTCCTGACCTTCCCTCTCCCCCTCCCTTTCCACCTCTTTCTTTAGTCCTGCTTTTCAGGACAAATGCCTTGTTGAAGACCCTGCAGCAAAAGAATGTCATGAGTTGTACAGAGAGTCCCCTCACCCCAACAGTCTCTAAGTCAGGTGGGTGACCTTTCCTCTTTCTTGAGTCCTGCTCCCCAGTCTATGCTTATAGGAAATCTCTCCTTCAAGATTCTCCCCTTACATTCAGGATTCTGGATGCAAGTCAAGAGAATTCTGGGTCTCATTTCTCCATTATGGTTCTACTTTCATCAACCACAGTCAAGGATGGATGGAAAGCCCCCTGGCTCCTTGGGTGGGAGGGAGGGGAAGTTGAGGCATTAGGGTGGAGAGGGACAGGACCCTGAGCTGGGCCTGTCCTTAAGGAGACGAATTCTGGCTTTTAGCACAGTCTGGGCTGACTCATTGCTCTCTGGGGGCAATCTCGTCTGTCCCTGCAGCTTGTCCTTAGCCAGGACCTGGGGCCTGGGAAAGATCTAGAGGGTTAGGCAATCTTAGAAAATTGAGCTCCAGATGGCCTCTTTTCTTGTATCAGGAGACAGGGTTCCCCTTAGAGACAGGTGGACTGTTTGGCCTAAACTGGGGCAAGGGCCTGGGGCTTGGGGATATGAATTTTCTCTAATTTGTGCATTTTGCCTTTTCTTTGGAAAACACCCTGCCAGTTCCTGTCCAGAATAACCCGGGTGGATGTCTGTACCCAGGCCTTTCTTCCAAACCCCATCAAGCACCATCTTGTCCAGACTCTTAGGGTACCCTGCTAGGTTCCAGAGCCTGTACTTCCCTGCTACCCGAGTGCTGGTGAGCTCAGGCGACAATGTGGTTTTTCATGCTGTGGTTTCAGTATCTTTCAGAATAAACTCCAGAAACTTCTTACCGGAAGTGCAGGTAAGGGCATGGCCAGGCTGGCTTCTGGTATGCCATGAGGGCTGGAGTCCTGCCTTAGGGACCTGGATTTGTGGATACCTCGGACATCTCAGGTACCTTGGTGGGAGTGGGAGTGTAGGAGGGCTGGGGAAATGGAGGAGAGGAAGAGAGAGAGAGAGAGGACTGGAAGGTGGGGAGATTCCTTTATTTGTCCCATATTTCCATTTCTCTCCAGAATGATCCCCAATGCTGAGGTCATCTAGCATGTTCTCTTGCCTTTAGGCCCAGACTTTTGAGAATCTATGTCATTTTCAACAATAACAACAAAAGACCCCAAGAGAGGAAGGATCTGTTTCCTTCCTCACTCTGCCATCCATTTCAATGATTCCCCCTTAGAATCTAACTCATATTCCTTCTGTTGCAGTTTAAACTCATTTCTTCTAATTTCTGTGCTAAGGCTACCTTTTTTTTTTTTTGTCAAGACTCAGTCACCACAAAGGAGTGAACCTGACTGATATCAAGGTCAACAGTTCTCAGGAGTTTCTCCAGTTTCTTCCTGGATCAGGGGGTCGCTTGGAGGACATGTGGCAGCACAGGTAGGGTTTGGGTTGAGTAGAAGGGGATGAGGTCAACAGGAGGAATCCTTCCCATTTCCCCTGGAGATCTCAGGCACAGAGCTTTCTTTTTCTTCAAGAGGAGGGAGTGGTGCCAGGCCATTAGGGGCATCTAGGGATGAGGCAGAGATTGCCAACCAGAAATCGCATAAGATCCAGGTAATCCTAAAGAAAGAGATAAATCTCCCCATCCTGGCCAAGATCAGTGGACTGCCTAGAGACAAGAAAAATACCTAGGCCTGTAAGATATTCTCCCACATGTTGGAGGTTGGCCAGGACCAATGCAGCAAGCCCACTAACTATGAGTGAGTGGGATACCCACCTTTCTTGTGCCTGTCCCCACATCTTTTTCTCCCAGACTCTTCCTCCTTTGCAGGGTCTATAGGAGAGGAAGGAGTGAATATGTGAGGCATAAGTAAATACCTGAGTATTTAAATAGGGAACACCTTTTTGTTTTCTCAAGGGGGAGATTAGAAACATTCTAGTTTAGTGGAAGTAGATGGCAAACTGGAGGATTGTGGGGGAGGAGAGGAAAGAGATTAATTTAGGGTTGGGTGATGACTAGCAAAAGTGAGACTTCTCCAATCTCTGGCTGATGGGGCTGAATTCAACTGGGACTAAGACAGGGAAAGTATAGTTTTCTCAGGGGATCATTTGGACCTGTGATGTACCTGTAGCTGAGCACTGTATCTCTTTTATGTGCATGCCCAAAGTATAAATAGGATCATGGGGCCATAGATTCAGAGCCAATAGTGACTTTAGAGTCTATTGAAACCAACTTCCTCATTTTACAGATGAGGAAACTGAGTCACAGAGAGGCTATGTGACTTGCTTAGGGCCATACAGTAAGTTTCTGAGGCAGGATTCAAACTCAGATCTTTTTTTCCTGACTCCAATTCCAGCACTTCATCCACTTACACCATCTAGTTGTTTATAAATCAAGCCTATGTCTACCCTCTCTGCCAGGAGTGGCTTTTGCTTTGGTTGAACACTGCCCTGAAGGCGTGTGGCCATTCTGATGCCCTTTTCTGAGGAGGGGAAAAGCCTTTCATTGTTATTCACTTGTTTCAGTTGTGTCTGGTTCTTCGTGATCCCATTTGGGTTTTTCTTGGCAAAGACACTGGAGTGGTTTGCCATTTCCTTCTCCAGATAATTTTACAGATGAGGAAACTGAGGCAAACAGGGTTAAGGGATTTGTCCACCCAGCTAGTAAGTGTCTGAGACTGGATTTGAACTGAGGTCTTCCTGACTCCAGGTCCAGTGCTCTATCCACTTAGACAAGAGCTTAAAGGGTGACTATATTGCTGTGAGATAAAGGGCCCTAAGCCCTTGGGTATGAACAAGAAGTCCCAGCATTGACCCCTCCTTTTCTTAACCCTCACTGCTTTATAGGAACAGTTGTGCCTTAGGCCGGGTTGTCTTCCTCAAATGCTCAGGTGAGTTACAGCTCCCCCCTCCCCCCTGCCAAGAGGAATGAGCAGGACCTTAGGATGTGGAGATGGATGACCTTGGCAGGCATCTCCCCCCACCCCTGCCACCCCCCACAGTTAGTTTCCCAGCTGGGGAGCAGAGGGTAGTTTCAATCATTCAACATATATGATTAACCAAATATTCATTAATCCCTACTATGTGCAGAGCCCTAGATTAGGTAATGGGAAAACTCCTTTTCCTTACAATTCAGGGTATGTGTAAAACATAAAGGTATAAACCAGGGGTGGGGAACCTGCAGCCTCGAGGCCACATGTGGTCCTCTAGGTCCTCAAGTGTGGCTGTTTGACTGAATCCACTTAATAAAAGGATTTGTTCTGTAAAACTTGGACTCAGTCAAAAGGCTGTACCCAAGGACCTAGAAGGCCACATGTGGCCTTGAAGCTGCAGGTTCCTCACCCCTGGTATAAACTGTTTACTAGTGAGGTAATTGCTGTTCACCTCTATATATATCTAGTGACTGTGCCTGTGTACTGGTCTCACACAAGGATCTCATTTGATTTGTGGCCAATTCTCCATTATCAGATGATCCTCTTTGTGCACTTCACCCATGGGGAAGGGGGAAAAGGGGTGAGATGTTGCCAGGAGGAAACATGGCGGCCTATAAAGGGAAGCCAAGTTTGGGCTTGGTGGATGGGGCTGAAATGAGCAAGAGACCTTTCCCATTCCCCTAGAGATGCCAGCGTGGTTAATGAAGTTTTAGGATTATCTAGGTACTGTTTTGCACCTGGTGTCTAATGCCTTTTGGTCATCTTGTACTTTCTCCCCCTCCTCCTCCTCCTCCTTGCCTCCTAGAGACCAAACTGAGGTGAATTTCAACTAAGTCTATCCTACAACTTGTTAGCAGCCTCAAAACCAGGAGGAAGTTGAAACTCTTAGTCACATTGAGGTTATATACATATAGTCACATTGGGGAATATGTATGGAGTTCCATTATCCAAGCTTCCCATCTTATCTCCAAGGCTTATTGAGAATTAGCCATGCACACTCCATGACCCCAGAGGCCTTGGCCATCTACCTCAAGGTGCTCAGTGATGGTGCTGGCACCAACTTTTGCCTCTCTCTTCCTTTTTTCCATTCCCACCAATGATGGCCAGAGTGTGGGGTCCAGCACCTGACTTCCTGGATTATCGGTGGGACCTCCGCTGTCCTTGAGCGATGGCCCTGGCAGGTCAGCATATTCAAGGGCCCCCAGTACTCATGTGGAGGCTCTCTGCTGACTCCAAGTTGGGTGGTGACTGCAGCCCACTGTGTCTACAGGTATGTCTCTAGAGGCTACTCATCCACTCCCTTAAAGAACCTTTGCCTGAGCTATGGAGCACATGGGAATCCTTTTCTGTTCATTTGTGGATGGGTGCCATGCTTCTCTTGTCTTTATGTCCTATGCAGGTGTGTCTGACACAGATTATAAACTTCTAGAGGGTAGCGTTAGGATTTATAGTCCTTTTTTGTGCTGTGCTTAGATTTGGGCCATATGCAATTTTTACTATGCTTGTAATGATGATGATTCATTCATTAAATGAGTGTTTATTAAGTGTGTGTCTGGCACTGTACTAGGAACTGGGGATACAAATACAAAGAATGAAATAATCCCTACTCTCAAGAATGCTAATGAGAATCATAATCAATTTCAATTCGTTCAACATATAGTTTTTTTTTGGTGAGGCAATTGGGGTTAAGTGACTTGCCCAAGGTCACACAGCTAGTACGTGTCAAGTGTTTGGTCTGAGGCCGGATTTGAACTCAGGTCCTCCTGACTTCAGGGCCGGTGCTCTATCCACTGCGCCACCTAGCTGCCCCTCAACATATGGTTTTTAAGCACTTACAACATGTCAGTCACTGCTTGGAGCTGAAGAGAAAAAAATAAACCATAAAACTATTCCTGTCCTCCAGAAGCCTCCATTTTATTGTGGGGAGGGGATAGGACAAGCACAGATTAAGTAAATGCAAATTATATGCAAAGCAATTTTAATCAGGTGAAGGAGGGAGACAGAGAGACACACACACACATACACAGAGACAGAGACAGATGGACAGAGAGAAAGACAGAGAAAGAGACAGAGAAAGAGAGGGAGACAGAGAAGAGAGGAGAGAGAGACAGAGGGAAGAAGAAGGAGAATGAGAAGGAGGAAAAAAGACAGAGGAGAGACAGACAGGAAGAGGGAGAAGAGAAAGAGACAGACAAAGAGAAGGAGGGAAGAAGACAGAGATAGAGAGAGATAGAGAGGAGAGAGAGGCAGAGAGAAATGCTAATAACTGTGGGGTCAGAAAAGCAGGTGACATCTGAGCTATATTTGGAGGGAATGCTTATATAAATCCCTTCCATTTATGTAGTTCTTTACAGTCTCGCAATTACAACCCATTTTCTCCTTTATTCTCCACAATCTGGAGAGATAGGGATGTATCTATGGGATCTATGGGAAGATAAGGCTCAGAGAAGTTAGGTAATTTGCCAGAGTTGCCCACCTATTCATTGGCAGAGTCAGGATTTGAACCCAGAGCCAGAATTTGAACCCAGGCTTTCTGACTCTTCTTTCTCCTATATCACAGAGCTTCTTTGGGGACTTGATACGTTTTTGGTTGATGACGACAACAGTGATGATGCAGTAACAAATTGAGGGGCTGGAGTTCTCTAATATTTCTGGCATCTAGTTCGTCAATCAACCATAAAATATTTGCTAGATGTTTGCTCTGGATCTCCACCCCTCTCCCCTGCCCACAGACTCTGGAATCAAAAGATCTAAGTTCTGATGCTGCTTCTGATCGGTTCCTGCCTACTGCCTGTGTGACTTAGACTCCCTGGTTCTGTTTCCCCATCAGTAAGATGAGGCCGAACCAGATGACTCTGAGGTTCCCTTCAGTTCTTGGTTGAGGTGCTGATGCTTCCTGTGCCTGGTGACGTGGGGATGCAGACATATCAAAGGCTTGGACTTTGCTGCCGAGAGCACCCGCTCATCTTCTCCTGTCCAGTCGCCTCTGCCCCCAGCCAGCATCATGGTCATTCTGGCACGTCTGTGCCCTGTGCTCAGTGCTTAGCGACGTCTCTTTGTCCAATGCAGTCTGTTCCACGTATCCATTTTGAGGATCTTTGTGGGCATTGTCAACCGTGACGACATCATGCCACACACAGGGGCCGTGGTGGACAAGATCATCCTGCATCCCCTCTTTAGAATCCACAAGCGGAGACACGACTATGACATTGCTCTGCTGAAGCTCCAGACGCCACTGAACTTCTCCAGTGAGTAAAGCATGATCTGATGGGCACTGGCCCTTCAAGTGAGGTAGGGAGAGGCTTCCCTTTGGAGAGAGAAGGCACCTTATCTGGCTTGGGGCTCCAGTTGGGATAACTTGTTCCCAGGGAACAAGTACTGGAATAGAAGTCTTTTAACATAGGAATGAGACCCTGTTTCTTGGCTTCGGCTTTCAGAGTAGGACTAGCTCCAGCGTCAATGACCTGATTTGGGGGAAGAGATGGAGTAGACGTTATTTTATCCCCCTACAATGGAGCTCCCTGGCCAAGAGAGCTGGAAACCATACTTGTCTGATCTCCATGGAGTGAATCGTTGGGCCCCAGGGGTGACTTCCATTCTTAGCCTCCCCTCACTCTTGCTTCCTCCCAAGGCTTTGCTTTGATGGTCAAGACTTTGTGGGAAACAAGAAGTAGCACCCCATCAGGAAAATATGTGGGAACCCCTCGCCTGATGAGATTTCCCTTTGACCTGTCCCTCCAGACCAGAAGGGGTCTTCAGCAAAAAAATAGAGGCTAGGTTTGCTAGAGGGTCAGGGCTGTGGCCTTCAGGTCCTCGGGCTGGGACTGAATTAGCAAAGTCCAGTGTAGGAAACAAGGGCTGTGGCCTTCTTCTCCAGACACGGTGCGGGCTGTGTGCCTGCCAGAAATGCAGCAGGATTTTCCATAGGGCTCGAAATGCTGGGTATCAGGCTGGGGCTCCACAACCTCTATCTAGGTGAGTGAGATCCAGAAAGGGTGCGCGGTTGGTATTAGATGAGGTAATTGGGAGGAATCCCCTACCCCCTTGTGAGCAGATTGGCTGTGACACATTCATCCCCTTTTACTGATATCACTGTACCCCAGATCTCCTTTTCCTGGATGTCTTCTTTGGCCAGATCTACTAGACTGGCGTCCTTTGGATCATATTCACGTTGGGAAGACAGTCCTGTGTTAATTCTTTACTCCTTCCTCTTCCTGGGGCCTCCACAGAATATATCACTACCTCCTGTGACTTTGTAACAGGCCATTTGTGGAAATCCAGGGCCTAGAGACATTCATAATACTCTGCCCAGGGCCTCTGTTCCTCCCTGGCCCTCCCCCATCTGACAAGACTGCGGCCTCAGTTTTTGCCTCTATCTCCATGTATCTGTTTCCATGGTTGTCTGGGGCTCTGCTTTCTCCAGGGTATGGCTCAGACACCCTCCAGAACGCCTTGGTGCCCCTGATCAGCCCCCAGCTCTGCAATAGCTCTTGCATGTACAAAGGCAAGATCACCCCCCAGATGCTCTGTGCTGGCTACCTGGATGGGCACACTGATGCATGTCAGGTGCTAGACGGGAGGAGATTTGGGTTGGGGGGTTGGTATAGAAGGCATCCCAGGCTGGGGAGCTCTGGGAACCACAGGAGTTGGGGGTGGAGGCCTTTTTATAAATGGGCAGGGAAAGTGATGAGTGCATATGAAGCATTAATTCAACTAGACTGAACAGAAGTGATTTATAGGGGATCACCACTGATACTAGCCCTCTGAAGGAGCAGTGAATGGGAGGCTGCCCTGCAGGGGGCTTTGGGTGAGGTGAGGGTTGACTGTGGGTGGGGGTTGACTCCCCAGAGGGAAGTGGGGTGGGGTAGGAGCTCCAGATCATTAGCCATTGGGCATGTAGCAGTGGCCACTAGTGGTACCCTTCTCCTGAGAAGAACCAACCAACTGCTCCCTTCTCTGTCTCTGCCCCTGGGGTCTCTAAGGGAGACAGTGGAGGTTCTCTGGTGTGTCTGGACCGAGGGATATGGCGCTTGGTGGGTGTGGTGAGCTGGGGCTGGAATTGTGCAAAACCCCACAGACCAGGTGTCTATACCAAGGTGGCTGTGTTCTTGGACTGGATTCACCATCAAATTGGGGGTGAGTGAGGAAGTAAGGGGAAGGGATAGAGCTCTTAGGAATCTTGGAACTTCACCTATGTGCCTATTATCTGTTGGGGGCTGGGGAGGAAACTGGGAAATGCATCCCTGACTAGGGTGTAGGTGGTGGGGGTAGGGGGATGATGTGTCTAGAATTGCATTCCGTTCATTACAAAAAATTCAATTCATGTCTCTGTGGCACTCCTCCCTCTCCACCCCCTCATCCCCCTTCCCCAAACAAGAGGGAAAGGAGATTGACCAAGAATTAGGTATCCTAGGTTCACAGTCACAGTTAACCATGGTACCTATCAAATTGCATTATTCTCTGAGCATCAATTTCTTCATCCACAAAATAAGGCTGAAAAAATTTCTTTGTTTATCTCATGGAGGTGATTGGGGAAATAAAATGAAATGTTTGTGATAGCCCAAATAGTACAAATTACTGCTGCTGCTACTGCTGCTGCTACTGCTGCTGCTGCTGCTACTACTACTACTACTACTACTACTACTACTACTATTACTACTACAACTACCACTACTACCACTACCACCACCACCACTACTACCACTACCACCACCACCACCACCACTACCACTACTACTACTACTACTACTACTACTACTACTACTACTACTACTACTACTACTACT
>NW_020955176.1:603603-666688 GCF_900497805.2 Vombatus ursinus
CTACTACTACTACTACTACTACTACTACTACTACTACTACTACTACTTTGGCTGTACCTAGTATGTACATGGCAGAATGGATAGAGTGCTTGGCCTGGAGTTAGGAAGACTTATCTCCTTTAGTTCAAATCTGGCCTTAGACACTTATTTAGCGGCATGATCCTGGGAAAGTCACTTAACTCTGTTTGTCTCAGTTTCTTCATCTGTAAAATTAACTGGATAAGGAAATGGCAAACCACTCCAGTCTCTTTGCCAAGAAAACCCCAAAGGGAGTCATGAAGAGTTGGACACAACTGAACAATAACAGCAAATATATAATCAATGTGGGGAACTCCTAATGTGACTGTAGTCTAGGAGACTAGACCTTGAAGACATTAAATGACATGCCTATGGTTAGCAGCCAGAATATGCTTGATACAAGACTTGACCCCAGGTCTTCCTAACTCTTAAAGCTGGCTTTCTATCCCCTATGCCATGAAGCTTCTTCTTATAATCATTATAAGAGTCTCCAAGGTGTGGGGAGGGAGGGTGAAATTAAAGGAAGGAAACATATACCCCTGGGACTTGTGACTCAGTTTCACTGGATCTTGATGGTGGGGGGAAGGTGTGGGGCTCTCCACAGGTAAAGGAACAACAGCAGTGGATGAAGAAGGTGGCTGTCTTTTGGCACCCCTGGCTTGACAGTGACTGTTAAGTTAGATGAAGCCCACAGTGGACAAGGCAACCCACAGTTGTACCTTCTGAATGAAAGAAACATCCCTAATGGAACTTCTCCAATCCTGGATTCAGGGTTTCTAGAAGAGTACTTCTAGAAGGTGGGGGTGGGATGGGGTGATGGTATGTGTCTGTCTTGGTGAGTTAGTCCTCAAAGGTATGGTGATCAAATGTATTAAAGGAAGGATACGAGAGACTGTAGAAGAGTAAGAGAGCTTGGGCAGCTGTAAACTGAGCCAGTATATTCTGCACCTAATAAATCAGAATGATTCTACTCTTCCCACTACCCTGAATCTCCCTCTGTGTGTGTGTGTGTGTGTGTGTGTGTGTGTGTGTGTGTGTGTGTTTAGGAGGTAGATTCCTACCAGGGTAGTTGTGTGTTGTGGACTGAAGACCCAAACATCTGAGTTCTAGTCCTTTCTCTACCATTATTTGTGTGACTTTGAATGAATGGCTTTGTATCATTGGTTTAGAGTCCTCTTACTGCTGCCTCCCAGATTTGTCCTATTTCTCCTTGGATCGGTCAACAAGTGCTTATTTAGATGTTGGATGTACAAAGACAAAAAAAAAGAAGGCTGAATAGAATGCTAAGGTAGAATAAATAACCAAATGCTTATTCAGTGTCTACTGTATGCATGGACCTATGAAGACCAAAAAACCAAAACAAAAAACAAATCAATTGTTTGCCTCCAGAGAGCTTGTGTTCTCTTGGTATACATTATAAGAAAAGATATCTGCAGCTAGAATGGGCCAAATTAGATGAAAGTTAATGGGGATAAATGTAAAATCCTACACTTGGGTTCAAAGAGTCAGCAATACAGATATAGGGCAAAGGAGTCACGTAGATTATACCTCCCTGATAGCTCTCATATCCATCTTTATATCTCTACTTGGTTACCACTGTAATTCAAACCCTCACCTCTCTTAGGAACTATCACAGTTTCCCCTAGTTGTCTTCCCTGCGTCCAGTTTCCCTTTTTTTCTGACCCATCTTTTTTTTTCTTTTGGGGTAGGCACTGGGGTTAAGTGACTTACCCAGGGTCACACAGCTAGTAAGTGTTATATGTCTGAGGCTGGATTTGAACTCAGGTCCTCCTGACTCCAAGGCTGGAGCTCTATCCACTGTGCCACTTAGCTGCCCCCTGACCCGTCTTTCACATAACACCAAATTGACATTCCCAAACCACAGATCTGCCCATGGTACTCCCTTGCTCATGGAGCCTCAGTAGCTCACTATTACCTTGAGATAAAATAGTACAAACTCCTATGTTTTATACTTAAAGCCTTTAACAATCCAGCTCAAGCTGATCTTTCCAGGCTGATCATACATGTCTTTTCTTCATGTACTCCATCTTCCAATAAAACTGGCCCACTTGCTCTTCTCATACACAACATCCCATATCCTGCCTTCATGCCTTTGTATAAGTTTGTACAAGTTGTCTCCCATGCCAAGGATGAATCCCCTCCCCCTATGACACTTGGAACCACTAGCTCCCTTCAAGGGTCAAGTCAAGAGCCTCCTGCTAAAAGAAGCCTTCTTTGATCTCCCAGCTATTGGTTCTAATCCCCTTTCAAATTACTTTCTGTTTATATTTACTTGTATTCATATAGTTTTCCTGCAATAGAATATAAACTCCTTGAGGACAGGAACTGTTTGTTTTTTGTCTTTATATCCTAAGTGCTTAGGACAGTTGTGTGCCACTAGTAGTTGTCAATATTTGTTGATGATTCAAAAATTCATTTCAGTCCAATATTAAATATTTACATTGTGCTAGTCCTGTCCTAGGCACTGGGAATACAAAAACAATAGAAGGAACAATCCCTCCTCACAAAGACATATTTGAATGGTGAAGACGACAGAAACCTATACAGGTTTGTGCAGAATAAATACAAATAAAGTCAAAGAAGCTAAATTCATGGTAGTTTGGGGGAGGAGAAGGGTACCGGTAGACAAGGGGATCCAAAAAGGCTTTATTTAGAAAGCAATAAATAATCTTTGTCTGGAAGGAAGAGAAGGTCTCTATGAGGCAGAGGTGAAGAAGGAGCACATTCCAGGTATCCAGGATGGCTAGTGGAAATGGGATAAGACTGTCATATGTGAGGACCATAGAGAAGGCCAGTTTTGCTGGATCATGGAGTGTAAGAAAGGAGAACAATGAGGCTGGAAAAAAGATTGGGGCCATGTTGTGAAGGGTTGGGGAAAGTTAAACAGAGGAGCTTATATATTATATTTTTATTATTATTTTCATTAGCAATAGGGAGCCACTATAGGTTATTGAGTAGGGGAATGATGTGGACAGATTTTTATTTAAGAAAAATCACTCTGGCAGCAGAGTGCAGGATTGATGCTTGTGCTATGGAGACCAATTGGGAGGCTATTGAAATAATCTAGGCAAGAAGTAATGAAGGTGTGAGTAGAGAAAAAGGGTTGCATGTGAGGTAGAAATGACAATAATGATTATATGATACATATGAAAAATAATTGAAGGTGGAGAGCAAACTCAATCTGAATCAATAGTGTCATTTTTGGCTATATTAGTAGAAAGGTAGTGTTCAGATAGGGCAGCTAGGTGCGTGGAGTGCCAGGCCTGGAGGCAGGAAGACTGAGTTCAAATCTGCCTGAGACACTTACTAGCTATGTGATTTTGGGCAAGTCACTTAACCCTGTTTGCCTCAGTTTCTTCAGCTGTAAAATGACCTCAAGAAGGAAATGGCAAACCACTTCAATATCTTTGCCAGGAAAACTCCAGATGGGGTCATGAAAAGTTGGACTTGACTGAAGATGACCAAACAACAAAAGTGTTCAGAACAAGGGAATGATAGATCTATTGTACTCTGCCCTGGTTAGATCATATCTGGAGTTTTGAGCTCAGTTCTGGACACCACATTTTAGAAAGCACACTGACAAATTTGGAGGGTGGCTAGGGTGGGTAAGAAGACTAGAAATCATGCCATATAAAGATTTTGCTTGGAGAAGAAAACTTGAGAGAGGTGGGATGATAGTTGTCTTGAAATATTTGAGGAACTGTCACAAGACTTCTTGATCTCAGAGGGCAGAAATATTAGCCATGGATTGAACCTGTGAAGGTGGTAGATTCCTTATCAATCCAGAAGCTGGATGCCCATTTATCAAGTATGTTGTAGAGAGGAATCTTATTGAAGCATGGCTTAAATTAGAAGACTTCTGAAGCCTGTCCAGCTCTGAGATTCTGTGATTCATAGGATTTTATATTTAGATTTGGAAAGGACCTTAGAGCCCATGGAGTTCAATCCCCTCATTTTACAGATGAGGAAACTGAGACTCAGACAAGTTAAGGGATTTGTCCATGATTACACAGCTAGCAAGTGTCTGACACAGGATTTAAACTCAGGTATTCCTGACTCCAAGTGTGATGCTTGATCCACTCCATCATACAACCTTTGATCCCTATTTTGTCTCTCGAATTCTGAGAAAGGCTCTAATTTTCTTTCTAATTATCTATATAGTTTGCATTTTCTTTGGATAACAGCTTATATACCCCCGAGACCTCACTTTTTGTTTCTAGGCTCTTAAAATACAATTGGCATCTTGTTGCTAAAAACCACAATGAATTTTTTATGGTGCTTACACAAGGAAATGCAATTAGCATTTTGGAACACAATCTTGTAAGTTTATCAGCATTTTTTTTTTTGCAGTTATAAGAGGAGGAGGAAGGAGCGAATGCATATTCGTTACCAGAAGATCCTCCCCTCTGCTTGCTGTGCCTTAAGCAGCTACCACTGCCATCTCATTGTCTGGAAACGTGGCTATTGTGGTCATCAACTTGTGGTTTAGACTCCTTGCCCCACGGAAGGCAAACACAGTTTGGAGACTGTTGAACAAAGACCTGATTTCACTGAGACTGTACTGTTTCTGTAACTTTCTCTCTGTCTCTGTATCACTGTCTGTCTCTATCTCTGTTTCTGTCTCTCTTTCTGTCTCTGTCTCTATCTCTCTCTTTCTATCTCTGTCTTTCTCTTTCTGTCTCTGTCTCTCTCCCACCCCTCCCCTCTCTGATTCAGTGTTGAACTCTCAAATGCAGAAACCCTTGCATGAGGGCTGTACCCAAGGTACCTGCCAAAGCTGGAATTGCCCTCTTGAGCTGAGTAGACATGTACATTTTTGCTAAAGAAACCTCTCAGTGCACCAGTTATAAGTTAAGTTGGAAAAGCCTGCTTTCAGTTTCTTTCCTCTCAGACAGTGAAAGCCCTAGTGCTCTGGTTGTAAGTGGCCATAAATTGCATTTTTGGGGGGAAAGGATTTCTGCCTCCCCCTTAACTTGCTGCATTCCAAAAGCAGGCAAAAATGAAGTCCTCAAGAGACTGACCAGCTCCCGGTCATAGGCCATGGGAAGGGTGGCTGATTTTCAGTCAGTTAGTCAGCAAGGAGGTACTCTCAGAAGCCCCATTTGTGGGAGGCTTCCATTCCTCAAGGACACACCTCTCAGGTGCCTGTGCTCAATGTCTCATGCCCTGCCATTTTATTCGGTTAATTGGAGAAACTCCTCACCTGGATCATTGACTCCCCTATATTACCCCCTATATTACATTGCTTCAAGTCGGAGTCCTTTAGTTTTTTCTCTTCATCACTACCTATTAATATGAGATGTCTGCCTTGCTCTTGTGTTTGATTTTCCCACCTTTGAAGGCCCACTCTCAGGCCATAATGTTCCAGATTGAGAGTTCTCACCTAGACACAGAGTCTCACTGAAATCTAGAGAACTTACTTCACAATCTCCCTGTGAGGTAAGTAGTACAAATATTATTTCCTCCATCCTACTTGTGTGTATGTGAAATGGTAGTCTTCTCTAGTGTGGGAGGGGAGGGAGGGACACAATTTAGAACTTAAACACATACATACATATACGTACACACATGTACATATACACATACACACACATATATAAATATACATACACACTCACACAATACTATGCATACTTCTATTTGTCAGTTCTTTCTCCAGAGGCAGAGAGCTTCTTCATTCATAGGTACTTTGTAGTTGATTTGAATATTTGTAATACTAAGAATAACCTAGTTATTTACAGATATTCTCTATTCATTTATTTATTTTTTTTAGGCAATTGGGGTTAAGTGACTTGCCCAGGGTCACACAGCTAGTATGCATCAAGTGTTTGGTCTGAGGTTGAATTTGAACTCAGGTCCTCCTGACTTCAGGGCCAGTGCTCTATCCACTGCGCCACCTAGCTGCCCCTTTTTACAGATATTCTTCAAACACTATTGGTGTTACTGTATACTGTGTTCTCTTGGTTCTGCTCATTTCACTCTATTATTTCAAGTAAATCTTTCCATGTTTTCTAAAATCAACCTGCTCATTCTTTCTTACAGCACAATAGTATTCCATCACAACCATTTACCAAAACTTGTTCAGTCATTCCACAATTGATGGACATCCCCTCAATTTCCAGTTCTTTGTTACCATAGAAAGAGCTACTATGAATATTTTAGAATATATGAGTTCTTTTCCTTTTCCCCTGATCACCTTGGGAAATAGACCTAATAGTGGTATTGCTTGGGTGAGCGGTATACGCAGTTTTATAATTCTTTGGGCATAATTCCAGATTGGTTTCCAAAATGGTTGGATCAGTTCACAGTTTCACTAACAGTGTATTAGTGCCCCAATTTTTTCACATCTCCTCCAACATTTGTCATGTATTTATTTTCTCAGTATCTATTCTTGATATAATTACATAGGTACTCATCTCCCCCATTGGAATGTAAGCTTGTTTCAAGCAGGGATTGTTTTGTTTATTGTGTTTGTACCTAGTACATAGTAGGATGTTAATAAGTATTTGTTGATTGATGTGGCATGATCACAAGGCCCCTCACCATGTTGGTTATCCTCCCCTGGATGGAATATCAACTTGTTAATGTCTTTCCTTAAATGTGGTACCTAGAACTGAACATCATACTTTAGATTTGTTCTGACCAGGACAGAGTACAGCAGGAATATCATGTCCCTTATTCTGGACTCAGTGCTCTTTCTAATTCAGTCCAAAACAGGGTTCATTATTTTTTTCATTTTGGGGTTTCTTTATACGGTGATTGGCAGATTCTCTCTATTTCTACTTTACCTTCTGGTCCTAAGACACGTGGAAAGTTTTCTTTTATAATTTTTTGAGATAGGACATTTAGGTTCCTTTTTTCAGGTTCTCCAGTAATTCTTAAATTATCTCTCTTCAACATGTTTTTCAGTTCACTTGTTTTTCCTATGAGATACTTCACATTCCTTTCTATTTTTTCAGTCTTTTAACTTTTTTTTAAATTATTTCTTGTTGTCTCATGGAGTCATTAGCTTTCATCTGTTCAATTCTAATTTTCAAGGAGCTATATTCTTCACTAAGGTTTTGTTCCTCTTTTCCCAAGTTGTTAATTCTCTTTTCATATCTTTCTTCCCTAACTTTCACTCTTTTTTAAACTCTTACTTTAACTCATCTAGAAATTCTTGTTGGACTTGTGTCCAAGATGTATTTTTTTTCTTTGAGGTTTTGACTGTAGAGGTTTCCTAGTCACTTTTTTTTCCTTCTGAGTTTGTCTTGAGCTTCTCTGTTGCCATAATAGCTCTTTATTTGTGTATGTATTCATTCTTTTGTTTGTTGGTTCATTTGTTTATTTATTTATTTTGCACATTCTTGCAGCCTACTTCCTGACTTTCAACTTAATGTTAGTATAGGTCTCTGCACCCTTTTGGGGAGAGGCAGGGGATGTTTGGCCAGAGCTTCTGTCCTCTTACATCCTTCTGTTACTTTCACAGCTCAGGTTGGGGGCCTGCAGTTTTTCAGTGCTCCCAAAGTGATGTCATCCACAGCAGGATCTGCTCACAGTCCTCCTGGTCTGAGCCCTCCAAGGGTTTCTTGGCTTATCCCTGAGATAAGTTGGGAATCAATAGAATGTTGCTGTACTCAGCCACTATTAGCCTGCTAAGAGTCTTTATATGTCTAGAAAGACTGGGCTGCAGGCTCCCCAATAAATGAAGGCCCTCAGCCCTGGTTATCCTACTGCCATGCATCCAGATTGTGTTGGAGGCTAGCCCTCACTCTGCTTTTGGGATCAGAGATGAACTGCTGTGGTTTGCTTCTGAAACATATTCCTTGCTCAGTACACAGCTAGAGCACATGCGCTATGGATCACTCCTCTTTACCCTGAATCTGTGACCTAGAACAGGGTGGTGCACAACAGAGCTGCTCAAACCCAGGTCTTTCTGACTCTTAGGGCTATCCCCTACCTCCAAACAACCTCTCCATTGGAATACTTAGCATCATCGATTTCGAGCTGGAAGAAACCTTGGAGATCTTTATGAATCATGATTCTGTTATATGACATATTTGATCTCTCTCCCAGCCTCAAAATCTGATAAGCCTACTATCTATGGCTTCATTCATTAGAACGACTGATTGATGAAACCGTTGAATGAAACAGGGAAGCTGTTGTATAATGGAGAGGTCAGAAATTCAGGTTTGAGCACCAACTCTTGTTTACTAGTTGTGTGCCCCTGAAATCTTTGTGCTTCAGTGTCCGTATCTGTAAAATGAAGCGAATAATATTGGCACTCCCTATTCCACACAGTTGTTGTGAGGCTTAAATGAGATCATGCTTACAGCTTTGTAAACCATAAAGTGCAATGTCAGTATAACTAGTGATTGGATGGAGGTTGGGGTTTTTGAGAGCTTGGAAGAGGAGAGATCCCAGCTCTTCTGACAACAGGCTTTGAGAGAGGACACACAGTTCTGGGCTCCCTTTAGGGAAAAGTCCCTGGAGGGAGAGAAGCCAACATGCAAAGGAGCTGGTGTCTCACTTGTGTCCCTGTTCCCAACTACCATGCTAAAGACTCAGTTTTGTGACTTTAAGGTGTGGGGGGGAGAATCTCTCCTTGGGTGAGATTGAGGATTCTTCCCTTGGTTGAACTCTCCTAGTGGGAGAGTGCATTCATGCTGTGTAATATCTGTCATATTCTAATTTGTAGAAGTTCTCTGATTTTTCTTTGCTATTAGCTTGAATCAATGGGTTTATTTGATATCTATTATGTGTCTTTGTGTAATTGGCATTTGATGGCAAGTGCTTGCATACATAGCTGGGGGCATTCCTTCCCTATTAAAAAGATAATGACCAGGATCACAGCTTGAACCTAAAAATTATTCTCTCTAGATTAATATTGTTGAGGATAGTTGTAATTCTAGCCTGGTACTTCTTTTCTGAGGAGAATAAGGAGGGCAGCTTTGCAGCCCCAATCTCCTGCTCCCTCCTGGCAGGAATCAAAGTCTCCTTTGGAAAAAGGGTCTCTAGAGATATCTATTCACATCTTCCTTCAAACCACATCTAAACAAATCCACGTGGACATACTTATAACCAGCACAGGCAATACACACACACACACACACACACACACACACACACACACCCCCTACATAAAAGTAAACTATTAACAGGGTCACAGACAGAGCCCTGTGGCATTCAGTGAATGATAATAGCTGACTTTTACATAACCAAGGTTTGAAAAGCATATGGATTATCTCCTCTGAGTCTTGCAAGAAGGGGAAGGGCATAATATAGTCACTTTATATTTTTAAAATTTTTATTCTGAATTCAACTATCAACAAATGCAAATATTTTAAGATATATAGAAAAGGGAAGAGAATGTATAAGAAACTGGGACCTTATGTATTTTAAAAATATATATATATTATATGTGTACATGTATAATATATGTATAAATAAAAATAAAATATGTGTGTATATGTACATATAAATACATATACATACATACATATAAATGTATATGGTGTTCTGGGAAGCACAAGTGTTCAGGGAAGACTAGTACCTCTGGTGTGAGGGCTGCTGAGCCCTTTTCAGCGCTACTTTCCACCTTTGGCATATACCTGACTCATTAAATTCCTACCTGTGTCACCAAGAGGCTGAAGCATGCACAGTAACTATACCCCAGTAAACTGTTTTGGCAGATGGACTATACCAGGTGGAGGGGCCTCAAACCTGTCAGTGAGTTAGGGGAGTGTTTGAGTTGGGGGCGTTGTGTACCACAAGCACGTGAAGACTTCTCTAGTGGAATACGTGAATGCGAATAATTTGTTCCAATGGACCATGGAGGTATTGGAAGCAGGTTCCATGTTGTGCTTAGAGCATGGTTGGACATCAGAGATGCCAAGGTTGTTCACTGCATCCTGAGCTATCACCAGACATCTTGACTTTTGTCTTGTCACTGAACTCTGATGGCTCTGGAAGAGGGAGCGAGGCTGATGACTTGTGCAACTCTGCCTCACTTAAATCCAATTTATGTGCAAGTTAAAAGGCATCACCCATACCATTTTACCATTTTTGCATACTTCAAAGTCTTGTGATAATAGGTTAGTGACAAAGCAGCAGGTGCAGATACATTGGGAGCTGTAGTCAAACCCTGCACATAGGCGGCCCAGGCCATAAGGTTGTCTTCTCACTGAACTGAAGCAGCAGTGGATTTGGCAGCCTTCTGGGTGTCTGAGCAGCCTTTTTTATGGACCACACTGCTCACTACCTGCTGTGAGGAAAGGGCTAGAAAAGGTACCCTAAAAATTGTCTGCTTCATCTAACCTAACCCTGGTCTGCTTACTGTGGCAGGCAGGGATACTACTCTGTAGTTAAAACATAAAAAATGTACAGAAACATTTGTGAAGATGATTCCACTCACCACTTGTACATGGGATGTATGCATGCTTATGGATAACATGAAATCTGTTAACCTGAAAGATAAATAGCTTTTGTTGCAAGAGAACTCAGCAGGCATCACATCCAAATAGCCCTGAGTGAAACAAGGCTGGCAAATGATGGCCAGCTTACTGAAGTTGGAGATGGATACATGTTTTTTTTGGAGTGGCTGCAGTGAAGAGGAGTGCCATGAAGCTGGTGCAGGTTTTGCAATCAAAACTAGTCTAGTCAACAAACTTATATGCCTCCCAAAAGGAGTGAATGATAGGCTCATGATAACGTGATTGCCATTTGTAGGAAAATACTATGCCACCATCATCAGTGCATATGCTCCCAATGTAATGAACCCTGATGAGGTCAAAGAAAAATTTTATGAAGAACTGGAGACCCTCATCATCAGTGTACCAAAAGAGGACAGGCTTGTAATTCTGGGTGATTTTAATGCTAGAGTAGGCACAGACTATCAGACATGGCAGGGAGTCCTTGGGAGGAATGGAGTCAGAAATAGCAACAACAATGATCACTTAATACTGAAGACTTGTGCATCTCATGACCTTCTCATCACCAACATTGTCTTCTGTTTACCTAAATGCAATAAAATTTTATGGATACACTCTCACAGCAAACATTGGCATTTAATAGACCATGTAATTGATGTAATTGCAAGAAGAGCAGACAGGATGTGAGAGCGATAAAGGTGATATATGTGGTACAGAGTGCTGGACTGATCATAGGCTTACTCTCTCCAAGATTAACTTTCAACAAAAGCAGTGTCCCAAGTCAAGATGACCACCAGAAGACTTAATGTCAACAGATTAAAGTGATTCTCTGTGTGTGAACAGTTTGTTGCTAACTTGAAGGGAAAGTTGAGCTAACACACAGTTGGCAACCGTGGAGCAGAAAAGGAATGGGCAGCTTTCAGAGATTTGGTGTACAGCTCTGTATTTACTCAATTGGGCCAGAACACTTGCAAACATCAAGATTGGCTTGATTAGCATGATGGAGAAATTCTAAAACTACTAAATGAAAAAACGAGAACTCCACAAGGTTTACCAGTAGGATAGTTCATCTGTCTCTAAGAAGGCAGTATTTAACTCCATCAAAAGTAAAGTGCAAGTGAAGCTTACAGAGATGCAGGATTCTTAGTAAGAAGGCAGATGAAATTCAGTTTCATACTGATAGTAACATTCCAAAGCACTTTTATGATGACCTAATGGCTATTTATGGGCCAAAGACCTATGGTGCATCTCAACTACTCAGTGCTGAAAGAGCCACATTGACTAGTGATTAGGACATGATCTTGGAGAGATGGGGTTAGCACTTCCATAGTGTTCTCAATAGACTGTCATCAATCAATGCTGAAGGCATTGACCGTTTACCTCAGGTTGAAGTCAATCCCTCTGTAGCCAAACTTCCAATTGAAAAACAGGTTTTGAGTGAATATAGCACCAGCCCTGGAGTCAGGAGGACCTGAGTTCAAATTCAGCCTCAGACACTTGACACTAGCTGTGTGACCCTGGGCAAGTCACTTAACCTCATTGCCTAGCCAAAAAAAAAAAAAAAGAAAAGAAAAAGAAAAACCAGTTTTGAGTGCCATTAATATCTTCTCTTGTGGCAGAGCACCTGGTGCTGATTCTATTCCAGCTGAAATTTATGAGGTAAAAGATGCATTGCTCATACAAAAGCTGACTGAAATTTTCTGGGTTATATGACAGGAGGAGGTTATCCCCCAGGAGTTCAAGGATGCCTCTATTATCCACCTCTACAAAGGTAAAGGAAACAGATTTTCCTGTGACAATCACAGGTCTTTCTTAGTCACTGCTAACAAGATTCTTGTCAGAGTCCTCTCTTAATAGGCTTATCCTTCACCTGGAAGATAGTTGTCTACCTGAGAGCCAGTGTGGTTTCATAAAGGGCTGAGGAACAGTTAATGTGGTGTTTGCTCCCTGACAACTCCAGGAAAAATGTCAGGAGCAGAACAGAGGTCTGTACACAATGTTCCTCGATCTGACCGAGGCTTTTGATACAGTCAGTGGTGAGGGCTTATGGAAAATTATGTCAAAATTTGGTTGTCTGGAAAAGTTCATCAATATTGTTTGCCAGTTCCACGATGGCATGCTTGCACAGTTTCTGATAATGGATGATGCTCTCCAGTTTTCCCAATCACCAATGGAGTGAAGTAGGTCTGTGCTTGCTCCCATGCTTTTTAGCATGATATTTTTAGCAGTGTTGTCAGACACCTTCAACGAAGATGAAAATGACATCAAGGTCTGCTACTGCACTGACAGTAAATTACTTAACTTGAAAAGGCTACAAGCCAAGACTAAAGCGGAGGGAGAGTTGGTGAGTGACTTTTTGTTTGTGTATGGTTGTGCACTCAGTGCAGACACTGAGGCCGACAAGCAACAGAGTGTGTAACAATTCCCTGCCACATCCCTTACAATTAACACCAAGAAAATAGAGGTTCTTCACCAGCCTATCCATGTGTGGAACTCTCAGCTACAGCAAATGGAAAAATTTTGAATACTGTGGATAAGTTCATTTACCTTGGCAGTATACTTTCCAGGGATATACACACAGATGATGAGGTTGATGCACACATTGCCAGAACTAGCTCAGTGTTTGGGAGGCTCCAAAGGAAAGTGTGGGAGAGAAGAGGTATTAGGCTGCCCACCAAACTGAGGTTTACAGATCCATTGTGCTAACCTCACTGATGTATCCCTGTGAAACCTGGCTAATATCCTAGCGCCATGCCAAGAAACTAAATTGCTTCCATTCGAATTGTCTTAGGAAGATTCTGAAGATCACCTGGCAAGACAAGGTATTGGACACTGAGGTCCTTTCTCAAGCTGAACTACCAAGCATTCATACTCTGTTTCAGAGAGAGCAACTCTGATGGGCTGGTCATGCTGTTTGAATGCCAAATGTACATTTGCCTAAGACTATTTTACAGAGAACTCACACAAGGCAAGTACTCACACAGAGATCAGAAGAAGTGATATAAGGATACTCTTGGGGTCTATCTGAAGAACTTAGGAATTGATTGTGAGACATGGGAGACACTGGCACAGGACCACCCAGCATGGTTTGTCTGCATCAAAGAAAGTGCTTGCTCTGTGAGCAAAGCAGAATTGCAATAGCTCAAAAGGAATGTGATGCGTGCAAATTTAGACATCTCCATTCCAAATAGTCACGTGGACTACTTGTGCCTGACCTGTGGCTGAACCTTCTGAGCTTATATTGGCCTGATCAGCCACAGCTGGACACACTGTAACTTGGCCTTGATACAATCATGTAATTTTGGTCTGATTTGAGCATGAATGACAACAACCAACCAATCAATACAGGGTGTTCCAAAAGTCACATGTGTGTGTATGTGTGTGCATACATATGTGTATATGTATTTATATCATATACATATTTATATATTATATTTACATATATACATGTGCATACAGATTTTCACAAGGTAGTAGCAAAATCGCTCTGTTTACATCCCATTATGCACTTTTTCTTCTGTGAGATGTTTTATTGATTCTTTTTTTTATGACTGTCACTATCCATCAACTCACTGCCTTTCACTCCAAGTAGAAGCCCTCCCTTGTAATAAAGATGGATAGTCAAACAAAACAAATGAACACATTGGCCATGTCTAAAGTACTAATTGGGCAGATTTCTTAGACCTTTTAAAGTTGTTTCCCTTCACATTATTATTGTGGTCATAGCATAAACTGTTCTGGTTCTGCTCATTTCAGTCTCCATCAGTTCGTGCAAATCTGTCTCTACTTCTCTGAATGTCACATTCATCACTTTCTATGGCATTACATTCATAAGCCACATTTTTCTACTGTCCTCCAAATGATAGGCATCTATTTCTTTTCCATTCTTGTTAATGCTATTATATATATTCTGGTATATATAGTTTATCTTTTCTCTACTGCCTTGGTATCATATATATGCCTAACAGTTGATCCAATTCACAGTTCCACCAATCATTCATTGATGTGTCTGTCTTCTCACAGACTTTTCAGCAATTGCTGTTTTCCTTTATGTTTGCCAATTCATTGGATGTGAGCTGGAACTACAGGTATTATTATACCCATTTTATAAATGTGGAAACTGAAACTCAGAAAGATCACATAGCTAGTAAGTTTCAGAGATGTATTTAGGACCCAGGTCTGCTTGACTTCAGGTTCAACTCTTTATCCACTATGCCACACTGCCTCTCCTTAAAAACTCCTTCCACATTGCTAACTTATTAAAGAATATTTTTTAATCTGTTCATTCAGGTGGTTTAAAATCCACTTAACTATGTTAGCATTTCATCTTCATTTCTCCATTTTGTTTACCAGGATATTATGAAAAATGCTTTGTTTAAATCTGGTTTCAACAGATTTCCCTGATTTACCCATCGAATAACCCCAGCATAAAAGGAAATGAGAAACGTGATATGAATTATCAGGCTCCTCAGATTTAAGAGCTGAAAGTGACATAAGAATTCAACTAGTTTCAGAGATGTGCAACACATGGCTCATGGGCTGCTGCCAAGTGTGGCCTGAACCAGATGAAAATGTAATTCCTATCTGATTTTAATGTATTAACAAAAAATTAAATATGCAAATATGTGCTATGTCAATATGCAGCACACAAGGATCCTTATATATGGTTTAGGGGTCCTCATTTCTGTTTGAGTTGGATACCACTGATCCAGTCCAGCTTCTTCATTTCACAAAGGAGGAAACTGAGGATCTCAATAAACCCATGCTAGCTTGTGTCAATTGCTGCTTCCTTTTCTAATTATGTAGAAAGCTACCCTTTGAATAAGGCATTTCAGAATTTTCCCAACCTTTTTGCTAGTTGTTGGAATGCACAGGCTGTGGTCCAAGTTAGTTCAAGGTTTCTTAAGTACTTTTTGTTCAGTCATTCAGTCATGTCTGACTCTTCATGACCCCATGGCCCTTCTTTCCTCCACTATTTCTTGAAGTCTATCCAAGTTCTTGTTCATTGCTTCCATGGCACTATGTATACATTTCATCCTCTGCCATATTTTTTCCTTTTGCTTTCAATCTGTCCCAACATCAGGGTCTTTTCCAATGAGTCCAGTCTTCTCATTATGTGGACAAAATAGTTAAACTTCAGTTTCAGTATTTGACTTTCCAGGGAATAGCCTGAATTAATTTCTTTAAGTGTTGACTGATTGAATCTCCTTGTTGTCCAAGGAACTCTCAAAAGTCTTCTCCAGCACCACAATTCAAAAGCTTCAATTCTGTGGTGCTCAGCTTTCCTTAACATCCAGTTCTCACAGCCATACATTGCTACGGGGAAAACCATAACTTTGACTATATGGACATTTGTTGGCAAGGTGATGTCTCTGCTTTTTAGTATGCTGTCCAGATTTGCCATAGCTTTTCTTTTAAGTAGCAAACATCTTTTAATTTCTTGGCTGTAGTCACCTTCTGTGGTGATTTTTGAACCCAAGAATATAAAATCTGACACTGCTTTTAATTCTTCTCTCTCTATTTGCCAGGAAATGATGGGAACAGTTGCCAAGATCTTAGATTTTTTTTTTTAATGTTAAACTTGAAGCCAGTTTTTACACTCTTCTTTTTCACACTCCTCAAGAGGCTTCTTAATTGCTCTTTACTTTCTTCACTTAATTCCCCTTCACTTTTTGCTATCAGTTAAGTACTTACTATGTGCCATCATTAAGTACTTACTATGTGCTTAGTTGTGTAGTGGCAAAAAACTGGATTTGGAGCCAAAATACCTAAGTTCCAGGGTGTTATAGGTAGCTAAATCAGCAAAAACCAAATTTTTAATTTTTCAGTGTGAGCATTTATACCTTGGAAATCAATAAACCTAACAAATCAAGATTGACTGTTCTATTGATTGTCTACAGTTAAGAAAGTGATGGAGAAAATGATAGTAATGCAGATAAAAATCAAAGATGGGATTTGCATTTTTAGAAAGCTGGTTGTTAAACATTTACCAGTTCATCCTTTTCTAGGTTCATATTCTAGCAATGCTTCTTTACTCCCTGTATGGGCAAATCACTCTGAGGAAACTGAACTAGACCAGAGGTGTCACACTTGTGAAGCCAGAACCAAAGTAAGATGTGATTGGGAAATGTTTAACAAAATAAATAAAAATGTAATACAATATAGATGTCAATTTGTGTTTTTTAAAGTCAATATATAGCCTGCGGACATCCATTTCTTTTTTTAAAATAATTTTTTATTTTTCCCCAATAACATGTTAAAACAATTTTTTAACATTTTAAAAAAAGTTTTGAGTTCCAAATTCTATCTCTCCTTTCCTCCCAGACACCTCCCCTGAGATAGTCGGCAATCTGATATAGATTATACATGTGTAATCATGTAAACCATTTCCATATTAATCATTTTATATAAGAAAACTCCAACAAGGAAAGAAAGAAAGTGAAAAATAGTATGTTTCAGTCTGTATTTAGATGCCATTACTTCTTTCTCTGGAGGTGGATCCTTTGGGATTGTCTTGGATCATTGTATTGCTGAGAATAGCTAAGTCATTCACAATACTTCTTCATACAATATTGCTGTTACTGTGTGTGATATTCTGGTTCTGGTCACTTCACCTTGCATCAGTTCATGTAAGTTTTTCCAAGTTTTTCTGAAATCATCTTACTTGTCATTTCATATAGCACAATCATATTCCATCATAATCATGTACCACAACTTGTTTAGCTATTCCCTAATTGATGGGCATCTCCTTGATTTCCCACAGATCCATTTCTATTGGAGTTTGAGACCATTGAACCAGATGACTTCACAGGTCCCTTTCTAGCTTTCAATCTATGGTTCTAAGTCAGAGAAAGTTTCATGTCTTACAAATTGTTGCTGTTGTTCAGTTATGTTTGACTCATCATGACCCCATTTGGGGTTTTCTTGGCAAGGGTACTGGAGCGGTTTGCCATTTCCTTCTCTAGCTCATTTAACAGATGAGGAAACTGAGGCAGAGTTAAGTGACTTGCCCAAGGTCACACAGCTAGTAAGTGTATGAGGCTGCATTGAAACTCAGGAAGACAGGTCTTCCTCATTGCAGCCTAGCACTTTACCCATTGTGGCACCTAGCTGCCTGTTTTACAAATAGTACAAATAACAGACACCTAATAATACTCCAATTCCCCAATGATCTCATGGTGGCTATCCCCTCAATCAGTGCTGACAACAACCTATCCATGCTTAGTTTATGCAGGTAGTGGATTATTTCAGTGGCCCATGAGAAATAATGAACTGATGCAGAGTAAAGTCAGAAGAACTGGGAGAACCAAGTAGCCAACGACAAAAACATTATAATGAAAAACAACTTGGAAAGACTTGAGAACTCCAACTCATATCATGACAAAGCAGGATTTCAGAGGACTGAGAATGAAGCTTGCTGCTCACTTCTTGAAAGAGAAATGATAGACTTAAGATTCAGAATAAGACATGCAGTTTGGACAAGGCCAAAGTGGGAATTTGCTTTGCTCGACTATTGTTACAAAAGTGGTTTTGTTGTTGTTGTTGATTTGGGAAAGGAAAGCAGGCAGGAAAAAAAGGAGTGCTTGTTAATTAAAAAACTAATTTAAATGAAAAGGCACAGCAAAGGAGAAAAGTATCACTCCTTCAAAAAGGCCTCACTGTTTGAAGCTGGCCCTGCAGATTCCTTCTGGCGAAAGAAAGGGACAAGCTAGGCTTGTTCGGTCTTGTCATAGCTTGTGGGAGTTATGCGGAATAGGACATCCTTTCCCGAGATTCTTGGCATCCTTTCATACACTGCAGAAACACAAAGCTGCCAGAGGATTTTTGACCTGTAATCAAGGCCCAGAGGGAACCAAGAAGGGGAATCAAATGATATCAAAAGAAAAACTCTGAGAGCAGAAAGATGTAGCTCTCCCCTTCATTAATATAAATAATGTCCCTGAAAAATAGATGAGCCCTAACAAGGTGGTGGTTTTCACTAAGGTGCATCTTCTGATCTGGGATCTTTTCTCTTGATATTTCCTGCTTTCAGAGGGGTTTGGTTGTCAGGAGCCCTTGTGCTCATGCCAAGCTCCCCTGATATTCCTGTAGCTTGCCCAGAATAATAATAATAACAACAGCATTTAAATAGCACTATGTGCAAGGATTGATGCAGTTATACTGTTTGATCCTCATGACAACCCTGGGGATTAGGTGTTATTATCATTCCCATTTTACACATGAGGAAACTGAGGCAAACAGAGGTTAAGGGACTTGCCCAGGGTCACACTGGTAAGTGTCTGAGGCTGAATTTGAATGCAGAACTTCTGGACTCCAGGATCTGCACTTTGTGCACAGTAGCACCTACCTACCACAAAGGCACTATGGCTCGTCAACCTTCTTTTTTGGAAGCTGCTTTCTTCTAGTGCACAAGTTCCCTTGTGCATCTAACCACTTCTGCAGCAGAAAGAAGTCTTGACGGGGACGCAGGAAATCTGGACTTTAGTCCTGGCTCTGCCCCTGAATGCCCCTGTGACAAGTTCATTTGGATAAGTCGGGCATATTCATTCACCTTTTTGGAGCCTTAGTTTCCTTATGTGTAAAATGAGAGGGTTGGCCTCCAAGGTCCTTTCCAGTCCTAGAGATATGCTACTATGATCTGTAAAATTGGTGGTGGGGAGGGGGGAGGGAAACTTTGCTCTAAATTATTTATAAGGTTCATAGAATTTCTAAGGATCTATGACCCTAACTTTTTTTTTTTTGACTATGCCTGTGATTTCCTTGGTTGGGGAACTCCCAGGGAAGACACTTCTATCACCATTGCAAGTCTATAGTCCTAGAGAGTTGCATGGTACAGGTAGAGATTAAGTGATTTGCTCAGGATCATGTAGCCAGTATGTATCAGACATGGGACTTGAACCCATGTCTTTCTTGCCTCTGAGATTGGCTCACTATCCACTATGCAACACTGCCTCTTCAATCCTATCACACTAAGGTTAATAATAACAATAGCTAGCATTTACATAGTGCCTAATGTGTGCCAGGCACGTTGCAACTTGGGAAGTAAGTGCTATTATCATCCCCATTTTAGAGATGAGGAAATGGAGGCAAAGAGAGGTTAAGTGATTAGTCCAAGGTCATGTAGCTGGTAAGACCTTATTTGAACTTGCTTCTTCCTGACTCCAGGCTGAGCACTCTAGTCCCTGCCACCTAACTGCCTCTAGAATTCAGAGCCCCACTGCTCTTCAGTTCACACATCTGGGAAAAGGAGCCAGCCCCTTGGGGACTGATCTAATGAAATCTTTGCTTGTTGCTTGTCTAGGCTTCACATAAGGCTGGAAGTCTCAGGCTATTGTCTCCCTGGGGCACCTGAAAATTTCTTGTTAGAGGCATCAGGAAGAGGATTTTTTAAAATGTCCTTTCCCTGAGGCTGTTCCATTGGCCCAGTGCCTTTTCCATTAGTCCTAGGAAGCAGTTGTCACCAGACTGAGCCTCTTGTGTTCTTTCGGAACCACTTTGGCAAATTCCGGTTGCTCTTTTCCACTCGTCTAACACCTCTGACATTTGGAGCTGATCTCCCTGGCAAAAACCAGGACATTTTCTTTGTGTTTCCCTTCTTCACCAGTAACCTTATCTCAGATGCTACCATACACAATTTTCTTTTCTCCATTTCTTGTTCTTCAGCAACATTTTGACAGCCTTCCAGGCATCTAGAAAGGGTCGGTTAGAAGAAGTGAAATCCAGTTGACATGATTCCTTAGCACCTTCTACATGCACAAGTGAGAATAAGGAGTATTTCTTTATCCTCAGTCATAGTGTCCAATGCAGACTACAAAGTCAGTTGTGTTTCTACCCCCTCCCTCCCATCTTCTTCCTCCATCTGATTGAATCTTGGGTTTGATGGAGAGTCTTCCCTGATAGCCAGCAATCCTAAACAAAAGGTAGTTGTCCTGAATATGTGATGGTACAGGTCTGCCCTCTTGGTGGAGGATGCTGAGTGAGCAGGAGCTACCAGAGTTTTCAGGTCTCTTACCTGATGTCAGCTTTCTGTCTAACCTCTTCTTCCTTCCAGCCTGCAATTGCCTCCCACCCCAGTTAGCCATTGAAGTATTTGGCATCTTAACCCAAGGAGTACTCACCAGAAACAGGGCCAGGTGCTGGCAAATAGCCAAAGTCCTTCCATTCCATGGAGACTGAAGGGAACATTGTGAAGTGGGAGAGGCCATGCGGGTCCAGGATGCCCTATGAGGCTATGCATACTCACTTCCTCATTTCTTAGGGATTGTGGAGTGGGTTATTGCCCCTCTTCCTATGGGTCTCACAGATAGAGGCATCTAGGGGGCCTCTCTGGCAGGGCTACAGCCAGAAGAAAGGAGAGATGCAGAGAAAACTATAAGAGCCGCAGAGGTTTAAATTTTTATTTATTTTTATTTCTCTTTACTATTGAAGGTGGTAAGGTAGAGGTAAGGTTATGAATAAAAGAAAAGGGAAGATTTACTGTTCCTATAGTTTCGTAGCATGGTGGGCCTCTGGTGTTGGAAGTCCAGTGGAAAATGGCAGGTGGGGGGACATTTTAGAAGGAATATGCAATGGCTGGGGTGTGGGGTAGGGGTGAGGTGAAACAAAGTGCTGAAATTTACTACTTGCTGCTTCTCTTTCCTGAGTGAGACCTAGAGATGATCAAGGTCACACAGCTCATAAGTAGCACAGCTGAGACTCAAATCCACATTGAGGACCTGGATTCAAATCACTGCTTTGCTCTTTATTACCTACTGTGTAACCTTAGGCAAGTCCTTTAAACTCTCTGAACCTCAGTTACTTCATCTGTGAAATGGGGGTAATAATGCTTTTACTACCCATCTCATAGTGTTGTGAAGAACTATTAAAGCACTACATAAATGTGCATCATCATCATCATTATTATTATTGTTATTATTTACCTGTGTGACTGGGAAAGCAACAATCTCTATGGAGTTCAATTTCAACATCTATAAAATAAGGAATGGCGGGTGGCCAGATGGCACAGTGGATAGAGTTCCAGCCTTGGAGTCAGGAGGACCTGCGTCAAATCCAGCCTCAGACACTTGACGCTTACTAGCTGTGTGATCCTGGGCAAGTCACTTAACCCCAATTGCCTCACCAAAAAGCAAATAAAATAAAATAAGGAATGGGAACAAGTTGTACTATATGATCCCTAAGGTCCAACAAAAATGTGCTGGAGACAGCTTGGACTAGTTTAAGAGAGCTAATTGTTAAATTTTTTCAGTGTAAGCATTTAAACCTTGGAAATCAGCAAATGTTACAAAAATCAGGGCTTGATTTATTGTTTTGTTAATTTCTGGACTTAAAAAAGTGATAAAGAAAAAGTTAAAATTGCAAATTAAAGTTAAGAGTATTTAGTGTACATTTTTTCCCCTCAGAGAGCTGGCTGTTGATCATTTACTAACACACCCTTGCTAAAGTCCCTTCTAATTATAAAGCCCAAGATTCTATGACTCCAATAGTGGTTACATGGATGAATGAGGGATCTGGGAAAGATTCTCCCTGTTCATGGCACTATGTAAAGATATCTCTATTCCTTATGACAGAAGGCATATTGTTGTTCTCCCTGATCCTTTCAGGGCATTAGAAAAATTGAGGTATTTAAAAATATAAAATGTTTATTGATTAATTGATTATTAATACATGTTAATTGATGGTAGAATGATAATGTGGTAGTGTGGTCCCCCCCAAAAGAGTAGAAGACCAAGAATCAGGAGACAATATCTTAGGAGTTCCAGAAAGAAGGTCCCCGATCCTGACTTGTCACTTATCTTTTGTAATAACTGGAATGATGCAGAGATCCAACTCTTTTAAAACCAAACATAGGACTGGAGTTGATGACAGATTATACTCATTTCTGGAACAATGGATATATAATCATAGGGACATGTTTGTGTCACTTTTTGGGCAGTCAGCCCATTGGGATACAAGCTAGGAAAATTGAAGGAGGCATGGGCAGAGTAGGGAGCCCTAGGTGAGGGATGAGGTAATAGGTGCCAAGGCAGACAGACTGATCTATGGATGTGTGTGTTGGTGGAGAGGGAGAGAAAAGCATCTGTGAGAAAAGGGGGTTGGGGGGGCAGAGCCAAGATGGCAGAGTGAAACCAGTGACTTGCTTGAGCTCTCCCCCAAACCCCTCCAAATACTTGTGAAAAATGGCTCTAAATTCTAAAGCAGCAGAACCCACAAAAAGACAGAGTGAAACAAATTTCTAGCCCAACACAACCTGGATGGTTGATCAAAAAGGTATATCGCACCAGGCTGGGAGAGGAACGCAGTTCAGCGTGGGCGTGGAGGCCACAGCAAACCTGGAGCAGGCCTTAGAGGACTGAATCACGGGTAGCTGTTGGTTTCCAGACTTCTCAACCCATGAACGCCAAAGACAACTTAGAAAGTCAATGGGAAAAGTCTGTTTCTGCGGTGAGAGAGAAAAGCGGGGTCACACCCCCATTCCCTGAGCATAGCCCCAGGGTGGCAGCTGTTTCCTGAGCTTCTGCCCCACAGACTGAGGGGGAATCAAGTGACTGATCAGAGGGGGATTGCAGGAATCTCTCTGCTGGTGCAGGATTCTCTTGCTTTGCCCGTGCTTGGATCTGGGTCACAGTTCTGGGTGGCAGTCCTGGTGCAAGAAGGAGAGCTGACATGGTGAAGATTGTAGTGGCGGTGGAGAGGAAATCCTCCTCACAGTTCCAAGACAGAAAAGAGTGCTTGTGTTCACTCATAGACCAGAGCACAGGCCAGGAAAGGAGTAAACACCTCACCCTTGATCATAGCACCTTAGAAGAACTGAAAATTTACAGGTCCCTAGAAGTATCTCTGAAAACAGCTGCACAAAACCTCTGAAGCTTGGGACAGTACATTCTCCACACTGGAAACAGACCTCTACCTTAACAAAGAGCTTATAACTCAAGTAATTGGCCAGGATCATGAGCAAATAGCGCAAAAAGAGTCAGACTATATTATCTTACTTTGGTGACAAAGAAGATCAAAACATACAACCAGAAGAAGACAACAAAGCCAAAGCTCCTACATCCAAAGCTTCCAAGAAAAATATGAATCAGTCCCAGGCCATGGAAGAGCTCAAAAAGGATTTTGAGAAGCAAGTAAGAGAAGTAGAGGAAAAACTGAGAGTGATGATAAAGGAGACTCAAAAAAATACTGAAGAAAATAACACCTTAAAAAATAGCCTAACCCAAATGGTAAAAGAAGTCCAAAAAGGCAATGAGGAAAAGAATGCCCTAAAAAGCAAAACTGGCCAAATGGAAAAGGAAGTCCAAAGGATTACTGAAGTAAATACTTCCTTAAAAATTAGAATAGACCAATTGGAAGCTAGTGACTTTATGAAAAATCAAGACACTGTAAAACAGATTCAAAAGAATGAAAAATTAGAAAACAATGTGAAATATCTCATTGGAAAAACAACTTATCTGGAAAATAGGTCCAACAGAGATAATTTAAAAATTATTGGACTATCTGAAAGCCTTGATCAAAAAAAGAGCCTAGACATATTCTTTCAAAAAATTATCAAGGAAAACTGCCCTGATATTTTAGAACCAGAGGGTAAAATAGAAATTGAAAGAATCCACTGATCTTCTCCTGAAAGAGATCCCCAAAGGAAAACTCCTAGGAATATTGTAGCCAAATTCCAGAGTTCCCAGGTCAAAGAGAAAATATTGCAAGCAGCCAGAAAGAAACAATTCCAGTATTGTGGAAACGCAATCAAGATAACACAAGATTTAGCAGCTTGTACATTAAGGAACTGGAGGGCTTGGAATATAATATTCCAGAGGGCAAAGGGGATAGGATTACAACCAAGAATCACCTACGCAGCAAAACTGAGTATAATCCTTCAGGGGAAAAATGGTCATTCAGTGAAATAGAGGACTTTCAAGCATTCTTGATGAAAAGACCAGACCTGAATAGGAAATTTGACTTTCAAATACAAGACTCAAATGGAACATGAAGAGGTAAACAGGAAAGAGAAATCATAAGAGACTTATTAAGGTTGAACTGTTTACATTCCTGCATGGAAAGATGATATTTATAACTCATGAGACCTTTGTCAGTATTAGGGTAGTTGGAGGGAAAAATTATATGTATGCATGTATATATATATAGATATAGATAGATAGATAGATAGACAGATAGATAGATAGATAGATAGATAGGTAGGTAGATAGGTAGATAGATAGATAAAGGGCACAGGGTGAGATGAAGATGAAGGGGTGATATCTGGAGAATAAAATTAAGTGGTGAGAGAGGATTATACTGGGAGAAGGAGAAAGGGAGAGGTAGAATGGGATAAATTATCTCACAAAAAACAGAAAAGAAAAGGCTTTTACAGTGGAGGGGAAATGGGGGAAGGTGAGAGGGAATGAGTGAATCTTATTCTCATCAGATTTGGCTTAAGGAGGGAATAACATACACATTCAATTGGGTACAGAAATCTGTCTTACCCTACAGGAAAATGGGGGGGGGAGGGGACAAGAGAGTAGGGGGATGATAGAAGGGAGGCCAGATTGGGAGAGAGGTAATCAGAAGCAAACACTTCTGAGGAGGGACACGGTCAAAAGAAAGAATAGAATAAATGGGGGGGCAGAATAGAGATTAAGGGAAATAGAGTTAGTTTTTCACAACATGACTACTATGGAAGTGTTTTCCATAACTGCACATGTATAACCTGTATTGGGTTGCTTGCTTTTTCAATGAGGGTGGGTGGGGAGGGAGGAAGGGAGAAAATTTGGAACCCAAAGTTTTAAAAACACATGTTAAAAAAAATGTTTTCACATGCAACTGGGAAATAAGAAATATAGGAAATGGGGTACAGAAATCTATCCTGCCCTACAGGAAAATAGAAGGGGAAGGGGATAAGAGAAGGGGAGGAGAGACAGAAGGGAGGGCAGACTAGGGGAAGGGATATTCAGAATGCATGCCATCTTGGGGTGGGGGGAGGGGTGAGATGGGGTGAAAATTTTGAACTCAAAATCTTGTGGAAGTGAATGTTGAAAACTAAAAATAAAAAAATACTAAAAATAAATAAATAAATAAATGAAATAAAAGAGAAATTTAAAAAAAAAGAAAAGAGAGTTGAGAAAAGAAGGGGTAAATTCCCCAGTGTAGATACTGCAGGGTTTCTCCCCAACTCCAAAGAAAACTTCCTGGTACCTTCCTTCTTCGTTCTCATAGGATCTTAGGGTTTAGTATTGGAAGAAATCAATCTTCAGTCTAACCTCCTCATTCTAAAGATGAAACTAAGGGCAGTCCTCACCTCCCCTTTCTAGACCAGGGAGTGAGTGGGGGAGGGTTCAAAACCCAAGCTCCTGGATCCCAACCTTATGTTTAGTGGATAAGGCACTAGGAAGTGGAGTAGTGCCTCTGATCTAAACTCCCAAATTCCCATGAGGTGAGCCCCTGTGTAGGAACTGGGCATTCTATAGCTACAGCCCTTACATCGCCATGTCCTCAGCACTCCCACAAAGGGTCAGAAATTAACCCTTTTGAAGGCGAGAGATTGGAAATAGACTCCTCCAATCATGCAACAGGAAGCCCTGCCTCATAAGTAAGCCTGCCCCTTTTTCTCTTCTAGGAGTGACTCTGGTCCCTGCCCAGAAGCTCATTATCTGTTAGAAATCCTATTCAGATTCAGAATGCTTCAATTAATTACATATTGTTCTTATGAACTCCCAAAGAAATTGTTGAAGAAGTTAAACCTGCAAAATATTAATTAGTGAATACAAATGGATTAAACACTAGATCTAGGTCAACAGTCAGTTTGATAAAACTAACATGTTCATTGTGAATGATTGAAGTGTTTCTTTGAAGCCCTTGAAAATTTATGGATATCTGTTTTAGGAAAATGTGAATTGAGTATTAATGGCTAGGAGGGTAGCCACATGACAGTGGAAGGAACATGAGAGGCAAAGACAAAAACATAAAGTTGCAAGTATTGAGCTGGAAAGAATAAACTTTATTTGCTCCTAGTTTGGGTCAAACTTTCAGCCTCCTGTTGACAGAGCTGCCAATTTGATTTTGTAATACAGTTTGAAAAAGTGATGAATGAGTTTCATCCCCTGCTTGATGCATCTCACGACAAGTAGATTATCTTGAAAGAATTGATTAAAACTATTCTCACACCATTTTTTCAGCACTCACTGACAAGTGTGAGCTGGTGTAGGAAAAGCTGTGATTGACTCACTGTCATCAGTATGTGAGACTTTAGAAATAAGTGGCAGGAAGCTCTGACACTTATATGACCTTAAGCAAGTCCTTTTTCACCTGTAAAATGGGTAAATACTTTTTAGGGTCATGGAGCTCAAATTAGATAATTGAAGTGGAAGTGCTTGGAAATGGTCTTTTCAAAGCTTTATATAAATGTAAGATATTATTATCGCTGAAAAAATGGAAACATTCAATCAAAAAACCATTATTTGAAGGAAATGTCCACAACTAGTGATTGAAAGAAGGCAGAGAATTTTGAGGGACATTTCTGATCCTTTGAGGTCAGCATCATAGAGGATAGCCATGTACTCTCATCTCTTTTGGTGTCTTTGTCAGAGACAGGAGCAGGAAAGAATGACTTGGTCTTATCTGAATGGATATCTCTCCTAGCACTGAGCACAATGCTTTTCATGAGGTAGATGTATAATAAATATTTGTTGAACTGAATTGAATTCCAAGAGCATCATCAAGTATGTGAATTTTCCCTATCTCTTAGAATGTCAACACTAATCCTTCCCCTTAGCCCCCTGTCTAAAACCTACCTAAAGCATACCTTTCTAGCATGCCATTCCATCCACTGTATCAGTAAGGCATTTCGTCAGAGTAAATATGTATAGCAATACTCATAGGACACAGCCATCCATCATATGTTCATTTAAAGTCCAGTGAAAAGAGATAGGGCTTCTCAGTAGTTCTTTAATGTTGTCCTTCCCCCTGCCCAATGGCCAGGCTCCAGTGCCAGCCCTAGTTCATTGCTTTGTCTGTACTCATATACAGGTATAATTAATCCTCCTTCTCTGGGCTGGGAAGATGAGGGCTGGGTTATTGTTTGTCATTTCTATAATTGGCTTCCTTCCTCCTCCTCTCCTCCCCCTTCCTTTTCTCTGTGTTTCTGGACCTTCTAGCTCCTTCAGGGAAAATGAAGGTGATTCACAATGGGCTAGCAGAAAGCTCCCAAGTGACAGCAATGTCTCAGGTCCTCAGTAGATTTCACTATTATCATATAGCTCTTAGGGACACAGGAAGTTTGTTCTCTCAGCACCACCCCTAGAGAACAGCTCATGGCAGCTGAAAGTCTTGTAGCTGTCCCCAAAGCAAAGATCACTACTTGTTCAAAGGAACTTGTTCAAAGCTCTTTACAATTATCATGGGACAGAACATGTTCTTAGCTACCACTTTAGCTCCTTTCTCCAGTGTCTGCCTTGCCTCTCAGGACCCAGGGTGCATCTTCATATTCTCTAAGGGTGTTGCAATGTAGATCCATTACTCCCCTCTGGCAGCTAACTAGGTTATATAAGAGATAGAAGAGATGTTAAAGATCATCTCCTCTAATCTCCTCATTTTACAGATAGGTAAATTGAGACCCAGAAAGTTAAGTGATTTGTCCAAGGTCACACTTTAAGTGGCAGAGCTAGGATTTGAATCCAGGTTCTCTCATTTGAAATCTAGAAATATTTCTTCTGTACCACTATATGCCTTTCCTCCAGAGAGAAGGTGTTAGAATCTAGGACCATGTGTACCGTCTCTTGATCCCCTCCTGATCTTTTCTCTGTTTCTTGGTTTCTGACTCTGTCTCTCTGTCTGTATTCCTCTATCTGAATCTCTCGTTCTCTAGGCACCTGAAGGAAATAAACAGAGAGTATAGATATTGTGATAGTAGCCATTACCATTTTCTCCCCTTTAAAAGTAGATCATCATCACCCCATGATGGTGGCAGATCTAGCTCAAGAAATAACCCCTCTATCAGAGTTAGCTTTGGATGAGAAGGACTAATGCTATGTGTGATTTAAGAAGAGGAAAATTTCAGCTCAATACAGGAAGAACTTCCTAATAATTAGAGCTGTCCAATAATGAGATAGATTGCTTGACAAGGTAATGACTTAATCATCATTAGAGGTGTTCAAGTAGAAACTGGGTAGCTACATATGGGGCTATTATGGATGAGATTCCTGTTCATATAAATGCTGGTATAAATGGCATCTGAGGCTATCATTAAGTTTCTATGATGCCTCTTTTCACATATTCTTCACTTTCCTCTAGCTCCCATAAGGGAAAAGAACTAAAGCACATCAGCTCTTCGGAATTAAACTCTCTTCAATCATTTATTAAGTTCTTACTATGTACAGTACCTGTGTAGTACATAGACTGCTGGGTTTGGAGTTAGGAAGATCCAAGTTAAAATACGGCTTCTCACACCTACTAACTCAGTGACCTTGAACAAGAGCTTCAGGCAACTTTCTAGGATTTATTTACTAAGTGATAGATAGCTTGCATATGCAAGATTCTGTGTCCTGTGGATACAAGGAAAAATTTAAAACTATCCCCATCCTTGTTAAGTTTAAGTACCCCATGGTGCCCAAAGATGTGAAAATTTAAAAACAACTCTGGGTTTCATTTAAAGTTTATTAAGGTGAATAACCTTAGTGCCTTGCTCTCAGACAGCACTTAATGCATTTTTGTTCAACTGAACAATTCTTATTTATGGATGTATTTGTCTTATTGATTAAAATCCATTAGATTGTAATCTACTTGAGTGCTGGCACTGTATTTTACCTCTTCTTGCATCCCCAGTGTTTAGTATATAGCAAGTGCTTAATTAATGTTTACTCAATTGAATTACATTATTCCACAACTTGCCCTTCCCTCCTCTCTACTCTACTGCCAGAAGAACTGATGAGTTTCAAACTAGTCTGTAGAAGTCATCCAAAACAAACTATCCCAATGCATCTGCTTCTCTTCCTTAATCCACTCAACTTGAATGAAATCTTCAGTGTCACCTTCCTTCTTTCACCATTCTTCCTGGCTCAGCTCTAGTGCTCAGTGACTTGATGAGTTTCTGAAACAGCATCCCTCTAGACAAAGAGCCTTTACCAAGACTGAGTAGATCCCATTTCCTTCCTCTCAGAAAAGTATTGCCCTAAATATTCTCAGCTTGGTTTGATGAGGCTCTTAGTTCCTTACACTAAGAGCAGAAAGTAACTTGCAGGTCTTTTTTCAAATTCTGGGAGATTATTTCAGTAAGGTGGGGAGACATGGGATAATGAAGAAAATTGTCTACAAGAAAAAAAACACATTTTTTTGTCCCCTTCCTGTGCAAGAAAGAAGAGGGGTTTGTGATTTGGGGGCTAGGCAGCTAGCCAAGTGGGAGAACAGTTTCTTATAGGTATTCACATTTTTATTTTATTATTTTTTCAATGAACAAGTATTTATTTACTCTTCCTCTTGCATTTCCCATGCCCAACTGAACAAGCAAAAAAGAGAAATCATATAACAAATATGCATTGTCAAGAAAAGCAAATCATCACATTGAGCATGTCCCAAAAAATGTAAGTCTCATGCTCCATCTTGAGTCCATCACTTCTCTGTCAGGACGTGAGTAACATTCCTTATCATCAGTTTTCTAAAATTGGGATTGGTCATTGCACTGATCAGAGTCTTCAAGTCCTTTAAAGTTGTTTTTCTTTATAATTTTTTATTATCTAAATTGTTCTAATTCTGCTTACTTTACTCTGCAATGGTTCATAAAAGTCTTCTCGATTTCTTTGAAATTGTTCAATTCATAATTTCTGGTGATAAAATTATATTCCCTTACACTCACATGCTTTTTATTACACTTAGAGAAGTATCAAAGTGAAAATATAGGAAACAGAATGTAAGAGGATCAGCAAGTAGGACAGTATAGCTCTATATGTATGTACACAATATACAGTATATACTGTATATGTGTGTGTGTATATATATATATATAAAACTACATGTATAGTTATATATAACTAACTACATGTATAGTTATATATATAACTATAACTACATATATAACTACATACATAACTCTACAACTCTCTCTGTATACATAACTACATAGCTCTCTCTCTCTCTCTCTCTCTCTCTCTCTCTCTCTCTTTATGTACTGGCCAACTTGTTCCACTTATGATAGTCTATCTATATTTACATTTTGTTTTTACATTACATATATTGTATTTATATTTAAACATACACATGCACATGTAGATATCTACATGTACATATGTATGTATGTATACATATGTACTTCTTTATTAATGTAGCTTTTTTGCCCTTCAGGTTTAATAAGGAAAGGAACTGGGGAGCGGCAGGAGGGAAGGACAGAAGAGAATGAATGTTAGAGCTGGAAGGAAACTTAGATTTCACCCAGTATCCCTTCACTTCATCCATCCATCTTACAGATAAGGAAACCTTAACCTAAAAGAAGCTAAGTAACTTGCCCACAGTCACCTCAGTAGTAAGCAGAAGTAAGATTTGAACCTGAGGCTTCTACCTCTATTATACCATGTTTTCTAGCCCCAGGTTGGGGAGGGGAAAGGTTGTTGGGGAGGGGAACATTTCAAAGAACTTTTCCAAATAACCAGCCCAAGTGGTTGGGTGTTGTTGATTTCGTAGAATGACTCTTCCAGCAGATATCCAGGTAACTGAAGTCCCTCATCACTCCTATTTTCTTGTGTCTGTGCCAGTTTTGTGATCTGAACCAGAAAGTCATCATGCATTTATTTTCCCCATGTGGCCAAGTAATTGGTAGTATTCTCACACGAGGATGTCACTTTTCCCCAAAGGTAGCAGAATTCAGTAGAAAGGCCATTGGTCCTAGAGTAAACAAGCAGAGTTACATTTTGGCTCTGCCACTTATTAGTGATGGAATCTTGGACATTGTGCCTCACTTCCCTCATCTATAAAATGGAGTCACACTTGTGATGTTTACTTCATCAGGTTGTTGGGAGAAAAGCACCTTGCCAACTCTCGGCTCTGTGTGCCTCATCTCATGCATTTCCTTTAAGCCTAGACACATCTTTCAAGATGGATGTTCATTGACCTATGCTAAAGGAGGGATCACAGTGCAGAAAAGATCATTAGGGCCCGGAAATCCAGTCTTTGGTTGGGTTCATCCAACAATAATATGTACTTTATCTATTATGTGTTCATAGATACCATAAGGTCAGAGTCAGGGGAAGAAGGACTCCTCTCCTGACCCCTCACAAGAAAAGTTAAAATAATCTTTATATATTCTGCAGATGGGAAAAGGGGAGAGAACAAAGGTGGATCACTCTTTTAGAGATCCACTCTTCTTCCTGCTCAGTGGCCAAGAAGGCATAGCTCTAGCATCCCCAAACACCCCAGTCCTTTGCTGTGGCCAAAAGCCAGAAGGGCAACTCTACAAATGCCTCTTGGCCCCTGTTTGCTGCCAGTATATAAAGAGAGAGAGAGAGCTATCTATGTAGTTATGTATAACCATATATGTAGTTATATATACAGAGAGAGTTGTAGAGTTACATATATAACTATATATATAGTTTTAGTTATATATATAACTATATATGTAGTTATATATATACACACATATATTTACAGTATATACTGTATATTGTGTACATACATGTATAGCTGTACTGTCCTACTTGCTGATTCTCTTTGGAGAAGATTCTGACCCACAAAGTCCCAAGAATATGTGGCACCTTCCTGGGGTCTCATGGGTGAGATGGTCACAGTGTTTTTGAGACCTCTCCAGCCTTCTTTAGACATTCTCCTTTTTAGAACCTCAAATAATAAGATCATAACTATCCTTTCCCTGAAATTTTAAAAATGTGCCTTCCTAAAGTGTTATATACATCTCTGTCCACAATCAATATCCTGCCTTTGCTGTCCTGAATTCTAATATGATAGGGTCAGTTTCTCCCAAGATTCTTGTTACTTTCACTTCAATAATTAATTTCCCCTCTTTGTTCAGAATTGGGCCTAGAGTAATAGTGCTTCTTTATTGTTTACTTGACCTTCTGAGAGATAAAATTGCCAGCAAAGAAGCAGGGAATTTGTCAGATGGTCTGCTTTTTGTAGAATCTTCTCCAAAGCATCTAGTTCTAGTCAGAATACTACTAGTGAAGGGGAAATTCCAGGGTTGTACTGGAACTAGCTTGAACTTTACACCTTGGACTGGCAAACATTGTGTAATCCAAGTCCCAGGACCCATTGGTATGGGACTTATTGGTAGAGATCAATGCCTATGCCCATGTGAGCAGCAGGGCAGAGAATGGAAGAGAAGAGAGATCTGTTCTCCAGTTTCTTATGGCTTCTAGCTTCAAGAGAAAAGATGGATCATTCCAACCTCTTTTCAAGTCTCTGAAAGGAGAGAAAAATTCTGGGAAGGAGACAACATAAGAGGGATTGGGAGTCTCTAGTGTAGCAATCTGGGTATAGAGGAGTAATTCTATTCTGTCTCTATCCCCAGCTTGCTACACTAAAGACTTCAGACTTTGGAGACTTCCCCTTGGGGTGGGATCTGGGATTTCTCTTGGTTGAACTGAAATATCTCACTTCTAATTAGGAGAGCTCCTTTATCTGTATTGTCTGGTATATATTATCATATACATACATTGATTTCTGTCTTATTATAGACTTGGATAAGTGGATTTCTTTGCTATGTGCTATGTATGTCCATTGTGGAATTGGTGTCTGGTGGGAAAGGAGTCAAGTCTTGGATATAGAACCTCCCCCCCTCCATTAATGAATAGTAATGAAGGGTTTAGCTTGAACCAAAGCTTTATTCCTTAGACTAATAATACATCAGGGCTCAATTTATTGTTTTGTTGATTGTCTAGACTTCAGAAAGTGATAGAGAAAATGTTGATACTTAAAAGTGTCATATGTAGGCCACTCTGACCCAAGAGTCATTTGTTAAATATTTACTAGCTCACCTTTGGGAGGAACTCACTCAGCCCACTCCACTTTTGGATAGCTATGTTTGTTAGGATATTCTTCCTTACAGTGAGCTAAAATCCTTATGCCTGAAATTTTCTCTCCTCATCTCTGCCTCCCAGCTTCTCTGGCTTCTTTTGAGTCCCAGGGAACCCCACCTTTTACAGTAAGCTTTTCCTGATCCCCTTCAGTGCTGATGCCTTCCTTGGGTTGATTATCTCCAGTTTATGCTGTATATAGCTTGTTGGTACATAATTCTTTTCATGTTATCTCCCTTATTAGACTGGGAGCTTCTTGAGGGCAGGTAATTTTGTCTTTCTTTTTATCCTCAGTGATTAGTGTAGATCCAATCAGCATATGTTCCCAAAGTGGGCGATACCTCCCCTTGGGGAGCACTGGAACAATCCTAGGGGCCGGTAGTAGTTTGAAATGACACAAATTAAAAAAAAAAGCTAAAGGGTTAAGAACAGACTTCCACAGGGAGAGAGGGGCATTGAGTAATTATTTTGGAGGGTTGGTAGGTCAAATAAGTTTGGGAAGCCTGTAACAGAGTGTGTACTTAATAAATGTTTTTTGACTGACTGCAATATTCTAATTTTTATTTATTTTTTAGTGAGGCTATTGGGGTTAAGTGACTTGCTCAGAGTCATACAACTAGGAAGTATTATGTGCCTGAGACCATATTTAAACTCAGGTCCTCCTGACTCCAGGGCTAGTGCTCTATCCACTGCATCACCTAACTGCCCCATAATGTCCTAATTTTCTAAAGGATGAAAAAGGTGGATTCTAGAAACTAGTGACTAGTGGGTTTGTTATTGATCCCAAGTATAATGAATGAATGGACATTCAGAAAGAAAGAGAAGTATTGATTCAGACAGAAAGACAGATTAGATAAATAGATAGATATAGATAGATAATAGATGGGATGGATAGATGATAGATGATAGGTAGGTAGATAGATAGATAGATACATAGATACATAGATAGATAGATAGAAGCTTTTAGAGCAGGGACAGTGGAGGAAGGAAGACTCTAGGGCAGAGGTTTTTAACTTGGGGTCCACAAACTTGATTTTTAAAAATACTTTGATAACAGTATTTCAGTATAATTGGGTTTCTTTGTAATCTTATTCATTTTATTTTATGTACTTAAAATATCATTCTGAGGAGGGGATCTATTGGTTTCAACATACTCCCAAGAGTCCCCAAAACACTAAAGGTTAAGAACTCTTGCCCTTGGGGCAATGTACCTACACAAGGAAGAGACTACTTCAAGGTCATTTTGTATGCAAAAGTTGCTACTGAGTTGGATTTCTGGAGGCAGCAAGGGAACTGTTTTGACTTGAAACTGAGGGTTAGACTTGAAGCCCCGACAGAAAGGCTCCTCTTTTCCCAGTGATCAAAGGAACTGAGAGAAACAGCTTTGACTTGGACTAGAGATTAGAAGTGAGGTGAAGTCATAATAAAATAATGTCAATGGCTAGCATTTGTATAATGCTTTATGGTGTACAGAGAACTTTATTCCACCCTCAGATCTCATAAATTAGGCAAGTGAGGCCTGGAGAGATTAATTGTTTTGCCCAAGATCATGTAGGTAATAAAAAGGAGAGTCAGAATTTGAACCCAGTTCTTTTAAGTTTGACTCCAGATCACTTTCCATGATGTTGTGCTCTTTGCCAGCCTAGACCACACTGGCTCTCTTGGCAGCTTGCGAGATCATAGTATTTCATAGACCATCTGGTCCAAGCCTCTCATTTTATAGATGAGGAACTGGGGCCCAGAAAAGTCAGGTGACTCGATCAAGGTCACACAGCTTGTCCCCAGATGGAAGTCATCAATCTCTCTCTAACTTTTTTGGCCTGGTCCCCTCTTTCCCATTTACCTCCCTCTGTCTTATTATTTGTGTACCTGCCCTCCTTCCCCCAGTAGACTATAAGTTCTTTGGGAGCAGGGCAGGGGTCCTATCCACATTTATATCTCTGCACTTAGCTCAGTGCCTAACACAGAACGGGCACTTAATACATTTTTAAAAAATGAAAATTAAACTAAGGCCCACTGTGAATGATTGTAAAAAGACCTTCTAAGTGACCTTTTGTTAAACTGATAAAGCCAGTGACTTCTAATTACCTATTCTGCCTTCAGTCTGTACCCTGAAGCTCCTTCCCAGGAAGGAGTCAGGGTGGTGCATTTTAAGTGACTGATTGAGCAGTGAGGAGGAGAGGTGTCCCACAAGAGAGGTGCAGAAGGAAAAAAAAACCCCATTATTTGGAAGACAAAGCCTTAATGCCAAGGTAGAGGAGTGGGCTGCTGGGCCCTGTGGGAAGCCTTCTGGTTAGGGGCTGTCCTGGGCCTCATTTCATTGTAGAAGGTGACTTTACCTAAGGAACAGAGAACCCTGGAACCTGTGATCTCATATGGGCCATGCTGTCATTCTAAGATGTTTGTTTGGGAGCATTTCTGCAGGTGTCTGAGGGTTAGTGTCCTTGGCTGAATTCCCAGTGCTCAGTTTCCTTTCCTGACCTGAAGGGAGTTTCTTTATCAATGCATTCTTCTTCTAGGGAAGCCTTATGAGACCTCTCTGGAGGAGAGAGTGAGGCTGATGACGTTGCAGTCTGCCTCACTTAAATCCAATTCACTTGCAAATCAAAACATCCTCCTCCTGATGTCATTGGTCCAATTTGAGAACGAAGGACAAACAACATGAGAGGAACCATGAAGTAAGGGTTCTTATGGTGCAGGAGTGGAGACGGAGGTGTCCAGTCAGAGAGTGGTCAAAAGTACTGGGTAGGGCAGGCTAAGGAATGCTCATTAGACTTATGGTTTGCCTGGCACAGGGACAAGAGGCAGGAAGTGGGATTTGGATGAGAAGTGTGCACAAGTAAGATCAAAGAATACAAGACATGGGTAAAGATTTCTAGGGTTCTAAAAGTGTTCTAGGGTCTGGCAAAAGATTCAAACATTAGGAGACAAGAGGAGAGTTGAGTTTCATAGATACCCATGGGAGGGTTCAGCTTAAAAGGTTATAGACTAACATCTTCCAACCAGCAAATGCCTTAAGTATTCGTTGACATTTTGCAAGGATCAGAACCTATAAATGAAACATTTTTGCATGTGGGCCATGCACCGTGAAGAGGTAAATGTCTGAAAGTCACCGCTAGAAGGGATGATAGTGGTGGACACCAAGGGGGATGGGTGGAAAGAGAGAACGCCTTGAGACCACTGCTGGGGAAGCTGCTCTCCTCATTCACTCCAGCAATCAGGCCATTTAGTAGCTTCCTATTATAACTAATTATTATTGGTAACTAGATGCTAAAATCAGTTTTTTTTTCTCACACTTGTGAGCTAGAAGGGTGATGGAAGGGGATAACGGTGGAGTGGTACCAACTTATTACAGCAAAAAGGTGCTTTGGGGGTGGGGGTTGAAAGAGATTGAAGCTAATCCCTCCCTCCAAAAGGAACACAATCCTCCCAGCATCATTTAAAGTTGGATGGGACCTTAGGGATTCTCATAAGTTTAAAACGTTCTGTGGATAAATTTCAGGGGGTCCATGAACTTGGATGGAAAAAATTACATCTTTATTTTCACTGATCTCTAAATGTAATTTAGCATTTCCTTCAATTATGAATGTAGGCAACAAATATAATATGAAGGGATCCATAGACTTATCCAGATTTCCAAAAAGGTTAAAAAGTCCTCAGTCTGTTTAGCCCTTGATTTCACAGAGAAGGAACCCGAGGTCTCAAAGAGGGAAAATGACTAGTCCAAGGCCTCAGAATAACAATAGTTGTCATTTGTATAAAGATTTAAGGTTTGCTTTGTGAATATTTTCTTATTTTATCCTCACAACAGAACTGGGAGGTAGGTACTATTATTGTCCCCATTTTGAAGAGACTGAAGCAAATAGAGGTTAAGTGACTTGCCCAGAGTCACATACCTAGTAAGTGTCTAAGGTAGAATTTGAATTCAGGTCTTCCTGATTCCAGGTCCAGAGCTCTATCCATTGCACCACTTTGCTGACTAATTGAAAGAAAACTTTCAACTTCTGCTGAAATTTATAAGGAATAGAAGTGGAACTGATCAAAAACCAAATCTCTAGGATTGTTGGAGTTGGAACGGACTTAAGAAATTACTTTGGAGTGGGGAGGGGTGCAGCTAGGTGGCACAGTGGATAGAGCACCAGTCCTGGAGTCAGGAGGACCTGAGTTCAAATCCAGCCTCAGACACATAACATTAGCTGTGTGACCCTGAGCAAGTTACTTAACCCCAATTGCCTCACAAAAAAGAGATTGCTTTGTCCAACATTTATCATTTTATAGAAGAAAGAGAGACCCATATATAGGATCAGAGCAGGAACTAGAACACAGTGCTGACTCCTAGGTCTTGGTTTTTTTCATCTAGGGTTATTGAATTTTGCCTCTCTTTGGAGAAAAGAGGTGGGGCATATGGGCACTGGCCCTTCTGGAAGAGTAAGGAGGGGCTATTCCTTACAGCTTCCAGGCACACCGTGACTCTGAGCTCATCACCCATTTCTCTCCACTCCTCTCCTCCAATTTTCGGAAAATTTGAGAAGGGGAGGAAAAAAAATCAAGGAAAAAAAAAAGGTTCATAGAACCAGGGAGGCAGAACCATTGTTAGAAAGCATGGGCTCAGGGGCTGTCTGCCTTCTCTCACCATGCCTAGCCAGAAGGGCCCCTTATCTGTGAATCAGCTGTGGGGAAGGGGTGCACCTGCCAGCCCACCACTGGCCCCTGTGCTGCTCTGTTTTCCCAGGCAATGAGAAGCACTTTGAGGGGCTCCTGAGGGTCTATCACTGTGTGCAGTAATATGGGTCAGGGCTGGGGTTTTGCTTCCCACTCTCGGATAGGACAAAGCCTCTGCCCTCTCTCTACTTTTGACAGGATTCTTGTGAACTACTTTTCCCTTCAGGTCTCTTACAACTTGTCACCAGTTCCACTGGTCCATTGCCCTACTTTAGTCTTCCTTTGAGGAACCCAAGTACTGTCTATACAGATGCTCTTTATATTTCTGGCCCTAAGGCAAATTTCACTTGTTGGGCAAATTCCACCTTCTAGGGCAAAGCTTTGTCAGTTGGCCATGGTTCTGCCTTTGGATTCACTGACAGCCAGTTGAAAATAAAAATGGGCCTCAGGATACATAGCGGGCATCCCCTTACTTCCTTTCCTCAATTTTTCCTATTTGGTTTCCAACCTTTTGGCCCCTTCACACAGCTGAAACTATTCTCTACAAAGTCATCAACAATCTCTTAACTGCCAAATCTGATGGGTTTTTCTCAGTCCTCCTCTTCTCTACCTCTATTGTATTTGACATTCTCTCATCCTGAATATTCTTGTTTTGTTTTTGCTTTTTAATGAGGCAATTGGGGTTAAGTGACTTGCCAGGGTCACATATCTAGTAACTGTTATGTGTCTGAGGCCGCATTTGAACTCAGGTCCTCCTGACTCCAAAGCCTGAGCTCTATCCACTGCGCCACCTAGCTGCCTTCCTCCTGAATATTCTTTCTGGATTTTTGTGACATTGCTCTTTCCTAGTTCTCCTTCTAACAGCCTGACCTCTCCTCAGTTTCCTCCATGGGTTCATCCTCTATATCATGCACTCTCATGGTGAGTGTCATCCAAAGTGTTGTCCTGGGTCCTCATCTCCTCTTGCTGTATTCTCTTTATGACTTCATCAATTCATACGGGTTTAATTATTGTTTTTATGCTTCTGACTCACAGGCCTATATATTCAGGTCCAGCCTTCTCCCCGAGCTTCAATTTCATATTACCAAGTGCCTCTTAGACATTTCAACTGGATGTCCTGAAGACGTCTCAAACTCAGTGTGTCCAAAATTCATTATCTTTCCCTTCCTCCCCTTCCCTAAATCCACCCGTCTTCCAAACTTTCCTATTTTTATCAAAAGAACTCCTGGTATCCCAGATCTGTAACTTTGGTGTTATCCTCAACTCCTCTCTCTCATTCACAAACGTTGTTGTTGTTGCTGTTGTTCAGTTGTTTCAGTCATGTTTGACTCTGTGTGACTCCATTTGGGGTTTCCTTGGGAAAGATAATGGAGTGGTTTGCTATTTTCTTCTCTAGCTCATTTTACAGACCAGGAACTGAAGCAAACAGGGTGAAGTGACTTGCCATACAGGGTCATAAAGCTAGTAAGTGTCTCAGGTTGGATTTGAACTTAGGTCTTCCTGAAAACAGGATTGGTGTTTAGTGTGGGCCAAAGCCTCTGCCCTCTCTCTCCCTTTGACAGAGGATCATATACCCTACAGTCCAATTAAATTGGACTTCTCTCTGTCTCTCACACATGGCACTCCACCTTTCTGTGTGCCTTTGCCCTGGACATTCCTTGTGCTTGGAAGGGACTCTCTTTACTTCTGCCAAATGGAATCTCTCTTATCCTTTAAGATATAGTATATTTTAAGGTTCCCCAGTTGCCAGTAGCCTTCTTCCTTAAATACCTTGCTTTTAACTAATGTTTATTCTCTTTATATTTATTCTGTGTATACCTGTGTATGTACTTGTTGTCTCCTCTGATAGAATGTAAGCTCCTTGAGGGCAGGGACTATTTCATTTTGTGTTATGTTAGTAGGGCTTTATAACTCACAGTGATTGATTGATTGATTGAGACAGATACTGATCTCAGAAGTGATAGGGGACCAAAGACATGCTGCTGACATTCTCCAAAGGCCCTGGTGGAGGTTGATCTGTGCCCTTCTCCTCCCCAACACCTTCATTTATGCCTCCCTCCCCCCTCTGCTTCTGAATGAAGACTGAGCCCAAACCTCTTGGGATGGGGGAAGGCGAGGAAGAACTCTTTTCTCTTAACAAACTGCAACTCCTTCTCCTCTGACTGCCATCTCTGAGAGCCTCCATAGGCCATTCATTTATCGCCTTTTGTGTCGTGTCCACTTTCTACTTTTTCACTCTTTCCCCAAGACCTACATCCCTGCCCTTTGTGTTTTGGCAGCTGAACTGTGATTTGCTTAAATATTCTGCAAATCATTTTAATTATTTATAAAACAGGTGTCAGTTCTGATTGTCCCTAGAATAAGTTTTTTGTACAGCCTGCTTAATTGTAAGTATAAACATGCTTAATGGCATTTATTTCCCTGAACTTGAAAAGCCTCCTTGGAGAGGAGCTGCCGTGGTGTGGCTGAGAGGAGCTAAGTGAGTGTGTGTGTGCCTGGCAGTGAAGGGCCAGGAGTGCGGAGTGGAAGGTGTTATGCAGGCCCATTACCAGGAGTGGCTTGGACCTGGCCCCTGACTTGCTAAGTAATACTCTTTGAACTTCATTAGCAAGTTTGCTCCCAAGGGTCATCTCTGTGAATATTGTCATTTACTTGACTCTATAACAAGGTCAGGCCAAGTGCTGCTCAGAGGGAGAGGCAGAAACTGGAACACAGTGGAAAGAATGCTAGCCCAGAAGTCAGGAGACCCAACTTTGCCAGTGACCTTGGGCAAGTCACATAACTTGTTTGACAGTTTTTCCAAATGTAAAAAGAGGATGGAATGTTGAGCCAGATGATCTTTGGGGCCTGGTCTAGCTCTCTGAGTGGACAAATCCTTCCTGGACTTTCCTCTTCTTCTTACAAGCCAGCATTCCTCTTGGAAAGAATTCAATATCAACTAACTGATTTGACCAAGGAGCTGTTAAGTAGCCTTGAACCCAGTGTTTCCTGTCTCCAAGTTCAATGCTACATTCTACCATCTTGTCTCTTCCAATATCATTAGGCCATTTTTTTGAGGAATACACACACACACACACACACACACACACACACACACACACACACACGTCTTCTCTGTTTCCTATCATTTCAATGTAGCATAATGGATAGAGTGCTAGACTTGGAGTCAGGAAGAACTGAATTCAAAACTTACCTCAGACATGTGTTAACTATGTGACCCTGGGCAAGTAATTTAATCTCTCCTAGCCTCAGTTTCCTATCTTCCAGGATAGTTATGAGGATCCAATAGATAAAATAGAAAATACTTTGCCATATAAAAGTTAGTATTATTATTCTTATTTTAGAAAATGGCTGATCTTTTAAAAGTTCAAATGCTTTTATTAAATTTTTAAAAGTTTTTAATGATAGACTAGGAACTCATACTCATGATAGATAAAGATGGAATTTATTAACACTTTTTATGTGCCAGACAGTGTGCTAAGTGCTGGGGATATGAAGAAAAAGTAAGCAAGATGGTCCCTGTCTGTAAAAAGCTTACATTCTAATGGAAACATCACTTAAAGGGGTATTAGAAGGAGTGGTGGAAGAAGTGGGGGGTATACAAGGACATGGCATGGCCTAGAGATGGCTGGGTAGTGAGGTGAAGGACTAGATCTAGGTAAGACAACATGAAATTCCACCTACAGCCCAGTGAGTCTTTAAGAACAGAGTCTGAGCTTCCATGGGGGTGGAGGTGACTGAGTGGAGGTGATGTGATCTGTAGATGACAGGCAAGTGACAAGTAAAGAAGTAGTAAGCAAGCAATCTAGCTGCCTTTGATGAATTCAAATGATCTAATGAACTCATTCTCGGGTCCTGAAAGTATAAGCAGATGTGATTGCCAAAACACCGTCAGTGAGCTTTGAAAGATCATGAACAACAGGAGAAATAACACAAAATTGGAGGACGTGTGTTCTTATATTCAAGAAATGAAGAGAACTAGCAAGTGACAGACTAGTGACCTTGACTCTGATTCCTGGGAAAAATCCATAACAGATCATTAAAGAAGCGGTTGGTTAAAACATCTACTTTAGGAAAGCAGTGATCACAGAGAGTTAGAATGGCTTTATCAAGAACAGGTCATGCCAGACTAACCTTATTTCCATTTTTGCCAAGGACTATTAAACTTGTAGATGAAAGGAATGATGTAGACATAATTTAACCAGATTTTGGAAAAAGCTTTTAATAAAGCATTTGATGTTATTATTATGAAGAAGATAGAGTTATATGGACTAGGTGACATTATGGTCAGATGGGTTCAGAATTGGCTGGAAGAGTAATTGTTAATGGTTCAATGTCAATGTGGCAGGAGGTCTTCAGTGGAGTACACTAGGGGTCTGTTCTTGGCCCTATGCCATTTAACATTTTTATCAATGAGTTGGATAAAGCATAGATATCATGCTCATAAAATCTGCAGGTGCTACGCAGCTGGGGGAGAGATAGCTAACATGCTGAATGACAGTGTCAGGATCCAAAAAGATTTTGACTGAAGTATAGCACTGGCTGAATCTAATAAGATGAAACTTAATAGGGAAAACTGTTAAATCTTATGCTTGGGTACAAAAATCAACTTCACAATTATAAAATGGGGATGGATGGTTACACAGTAGTTTTTCTGAAAAAGATTTAGGGATTTGAGTGGACTTTAAGCTCCAAATGAGTTAGCAGTGTGATGTGGTGGCCAATTAAGGGAATGTCATCTTGGATTGTTTTAAGAGAGGCATGGCATCCAGTAATAATGTTATAGTCCCATGGTGCTCTTCCTTGGTTAGACCACATGTGGAATATTGCCTTTAGTTCTGGGTGCCACAGTTTAAGATGGACATCAATAAGTGCGTAGAGAAACCAGGCTGTTGAAATCCCTTGGGTTTATGTCATATGAGGATTGGTTCAATGAACTGGGCGTGTTTAGCCTGGAGAAAAGAAGGCTTGGCAGGGGAAAAGCTGTCTTCAAGTATTAGAAGGACCATCATGTGAAGGAGGAATTAGATTTGCTCTGTTTGGTTCCAGAGAGGAAAGAACCAGAAGCAATGAATGAAAGTTGCTAAGAGGCCAATTTGGGCTCAGGAAAAGCTTCCCAACAATTAGGCCTGGAAAGAAGAAGAATGGGCTGACTCGAGAGGTAGGGGACTCCTCTTTGGAGGTCTTTAAGCAGGATATGGACAACCACTTGTTTGGTGCATCATAATTGGGGTTAGTTTTCTGGTATGGGTCCTACAAGATGGGTACTGATGTCCTTTCTAACTCTCCAATTCTGTGATCCCATGATTCTTTTATGTGACACTAATCATTGTCATTATGAAATCAAAATAAAAAACTATGTGGAAGTATATGTGAAACTGTGTCCTAGGCCTTTAGTAATAGATCAGATGAACATTAAGAAATACCTAACCTGGTAAGAACCTCCTTCCCAGATTACTTGGCCTCCATCTAACCCAGGACTCTGCCTCTGACAGAGGAATCAGGGGACATGTTGCAGGCAAGCCTGGTAACTCTCCTTATGAGAATGACTTGCAAACACAGGAGATGTTCCTTAACTTCCCCTACAAAAAGTCACTCTCTGGTCATAAATTTATGTAAACCTTTGATCCTTGTAGGATTTATATTTTCTGCCTGTGATCCATCCCTGAGCCAGATAAGAATCTGTTGTTTTCCTATTAGCTTAAATGGTTTTAGATTAATGGTTTGCCTCCCAAACACTAGCATCCTTTAGATGATGGACCCAAAGGAAAAAACAGAGCTATGTGTTGGGCATAAGTAGGATCAGAGTCCTAACTCGGGTACAGTGACAGGGCTTTTGCCCCATGCCTCTAAATTTAGAAGGTTTGAACGTATTGGTAGTCCTTCAGTAGAAATAACAGAGCTTAGCACTGTTACTAAGAAGAATTAATTAAAATAGATGGCTATAAGATAGGAATTCCTTCCTGGCCTCCCTGGCTTACTCCTTCCATCTTCCCCCTCTGTCAACATTGTGTCCTCCCCAGCAGTAGCTGCTCAGTGCTTGGGGTCTCTGCCTATATTGGAATTTTCTGCAGCATCAGGTATAAAACTTGCTTGTTAATATGAATGGCTATGACAGATTGTCAATAATGACTTACATGTAAGAAATGATCTAAAAGACATCGAGGATATTTATGACCCCAAAGGGAGGTGCAGTGGGAGTGATAAATTGCTTGTGTACTGTACTGGTGTCCTGAAGACAATAAAAGAACCAGAGAATGGTCCCTTCAGTGTGTTGGGTGTTTCCTTTATGGAAGATTGATGGAAAGATACATCCAAGAATCATACAAGGTCAGAAAACATGAAGGATGATGCCCATTTCCATGTGGCTGATGACTCAGGTTTGAAACTGAATAGTTTCTTTTGGAGAAGTGTAGAGCAGCTAGGTGGTACAGTGAATAGCACACCAGTGCTGGAGTCAGGAGGACTTGAGTTCAAATCTGGCCTCAAACTCTTACTAGCTATGTGACCCTGGGCAAGTCACTTAACCCCGATTGCCTCAAAAGAAAAAAAGAGGAGGCGAGGGGAGGGAAGGCTATGTTCATTGTTGTAGTTGGGGAAACAGAGAGCCATAGAGAAGAACATAATAGATCTTTTCTGGGTTGTGAAGAGCAACTCCATAGGTCTTATTTTTTAAGTCACTGGTTCGAGTCTGTATGGATAAAGGGAATCATCATGCTGGGAGATGAAGAAATCACAGACCCTTTGCATCTTTTCTGTTCCTGAAAATTCCTTTTTAAAATATCATTATTCTTGCTGGGTAAGTAAGGAAAACTTACCTGCTTCAACAATCATGAAGTCATCCTGTTTCTCAGGGATGGGGATGGGTGGGGAATTCTCCCAAAAGGGCACTAATTCTCCAAGAATTGGACTTGTGGAATATGCTGAAGACATGCAGAGCAGCCTAAGAAAGTTAATTTGTGGGGCAGCTAGATGGAACAGAGGATAGAGCACCAGCCCTGGAGCAAGGAGGGCCTGAGTTCAAATGTGACCTCAGACGCTTGATATGGACTAGCTATGTAGCCCTGGGCAGGTCACTTCATTCCGAGTTGTCTCCAAAAACATTAAAATAACCAACAAAACCTAGAAAGTTAATTTCCTGTTCCAAAGGGAGTTGCCCTTTTTCCTCCAAGAGTTCTGGCCTCATATCTGTAGCCCTTCCAACACTGTACCTTGTCATTTTTTTTTCTCCTTAGACTTTCCCCACAGTCTCCTCTCTACCACCTTCACTCTCCTCCTGCCTTTGAGCTTCTTCTTCATGGGGACTTTGCTTAAAGTTCTGTTGTAAGTCACCTCAACCATTTATTTTGTCTGAAAAAGTTTCTTCCCAAACAACCCCCAAGGCCCTGGTTCCTGCTTTAGCTATTAAGCAGTCCATTTCCTGGACTGAGATACTGAGATAACAGAGGATGATTTCTCTTAGTAGTTCACTTATCTCCTTACCAGCCACACAGAACAGAGAGAGCAGTCTGAGGAACAGGGAAGACTATTTGAAATATAGCTGACCTTGGTTTTCTCTTGGCACACACATCCATAATCATGAAGTTGGGAGTATCTGGGTAGCTTCCTTTGGCAAAGTCCGGAACATGCTGAGGACTGATGATCTTGCCAAGGGTTCCACAGGAAGGCTTGGTGGGGTTCTTGGCATGGGAGTTGGGTTTACAAGGTGGCTGTTTTCATGCCCTTCCCTTGTCCTCACAGGTAAGCAAGGCAAATAAAAAGAATATCTCACATATTACATGAGGTTTGCAAATGACTTTACTTATATTAACTCATCTTTGGTGTCAAGATGACCTGGTGAGGTAAATAGTACAGGTATGTTTATCCCTATTTGACAGAGCAGGAAACTGAGGCTCAGATAGTTTAAGTGACTTGCCTATCACATTTAGTGTCAGAGATGTGATTTGAATTCAAGTCTTTCTGACTCCAGACCCAGAACTCTGCTCACTGCACCAGGGGTGCTTTCTGTGCCATGGCCCACTTGGGCGGTCTAGTGAAGCCTATGGATACCCTCTCATGATAATATTCTTATACATAAAATAAAATATATGGGATTACAAAGAAAACCAATTATATTGAAATACAGTCTGTGAATAGGAAGTCTGAGGCCACCTGTGATTTAGTGACAGGCCTAATGACTAGAGTAATTTAGACGTAATGATGAATATAAATATTTCAAGATATCAACAACTGAAATATGGTCTGAAAATACCTATAATTCCTATTGGTGACAGAGTCCTAGGTGTTTCCAGTACTACTGTGGTTTGTTTTCTGCCTTCAAAATAGGAGGAAATGCTGAGTTTCAGTTAGAGGTTAATGAAGATAAAGGTGTAATTTTTTCTATTCAAGTTCATGGATCTCAAGAAATCTCTCCTCTTGGGGGTCTGCGGAGCCCAGGTGGAGAACCCCTGCACTTTACTGTGCTCCTGATGGCATTCAAGCCTGAAAGATTCACTCGCCAGGGCTGCATCCACATAGCCTAAGTGTGCTTCTCCAGTTCCTGTAATGATGGTGAAGTTCTCACTAATAACCTCCAGCTATACTACATAACATCATTGAGTAAAAGAATCTTAAAGCTTGACTGTGCTGTACTTGGGGGGGGGCAGCTAGGTGGCACAGTGGATAGAACACCAGCCCTGGAGTCAGGAGGACATGAGTTCAAATCCAGCACCAGACACTTATTAGCTGTGTGACCCCAGGCAAGTCACTTAACCTCTGTTTGCCTCAGTTTCCTGTAAAATGACCTGGAAAAGGAAATGGGAAACCACTCCAAGATCTTTGCCAAGAAAACCCCAAATGGGATATCAAAGAGTCGGACACAGTTGAAATGACACAGCAATAAAAACAACACTGTACTTGGTGTCATCACACCTGGGTTAGAATTCTAGCTCCACTATTTTCAATGTGACCTTGGGCAAGTAGATTTTCTTCTCCAGACCTCAAGATCCTCATCCGTCATAGATGAGAGACTTCTCGGAGCTGGAAGACACTGTGCCACCTAGCTGCCCTCCCCCCCAAGTACAGTACCGTCAAGCTTTAAGATTCTTTTACTCAATGATGTTATGCAGGATAGCTGGAGGATAAAAATCACATATCAGAGGGCCTCTGGGCATAGTACATGTTTTATTTGGATAGGGGAGATGTGGCTACCTAGGAGGCTGATTCCTAATGAGTAGGAAGAAGGCTAACAGAGAAGGTTGTGACTTTCTCCCTGTAAATACCAGCACGTCTAATCTATGTAAAATTGTGATGCAGGAGAAGTTTGTCCCTAGTGCCCCTGCACTCCTCCTCATCTTCTTTCTCCATATTTTCTCTCTTGGTAACACCCCTTTTCCCACTCAGGCCAAGAGCCTAATGGTCTCATGGGATGCCCACGCTTCTTTAAATCAAAATTCTCTTTGAAGAGAGGCTTCCTGATTCTTTCTTACCATAATGTAAATGACTAATAATAGCTTAAAAGTCAACCCCTACATGGAGTCCATATCAACCCCTACATAGAATCCATATCAACCAGGACTAAGGACTTAGGTTAAAGAAATGAAAGACTAAAGGTGGAATTTCAAGAATCAGCCTGAGGTAACACAATCTTTCTGGGGTTCCTAAAATTATACTATCGTTTCCTGGGGAAGGCTGGTGCTAAAAGCCTGCTGAAGGAACATCTTCTACCTGCCCCTTCCCCCAATCCCTTCTCCAGTCTGCCTCCATCAGCTCGGGCATCCAGGAATCCAACAGACTTTCTGCCACCATAGTGAAGGTTGATGAAACCCCCTGGGATTAGAGGCAAGGGGAGGTGGAGGCAGGGGAAAGGGGGTAGGAAAACTGAGTCTCAGATATGGCTTCTTCTCCATCTGCTGGGAAGCTGCGTCGGCACCTTAGTTAACCCACACTCTGGTCCTTCTCTCCTCTGCCAGAGTCCCCTGCAGATAGCACTTAAGAAGCTGCCTCTGATACACTGCCATTGCGTCCTACTTGCCTTTCTTCCCTCTCCCTTTGAGGAGTAATTGGAAGATGACTCATATACAGAGAAATATAGAAAAACAACTTATTTTACTCATTTCCCCCCTCTACAACTTGCTAAAAGGCTTCAGGGGAAAAAATGTTTCTCCTAGAAAATTACACCCTGCATCTCCCTTTCTTCTACTCTTAGGAAGTCGTTTAAGATGGAAATTAAAGCCCATTATTGCACATTTAATTACCCACCAAATGAATGGCATATTTAGTGGAAATGGCAAAATGCTCCGACGTGTAAGATTTCTAGTTCATGCATTTCCAGACATGTTACAAAATAATTCATTAACCAGAGATTTGAGTAGCCCCCAGGAGACTGGCCTCCAGAGAGGAACAGGGCCTGGGAACAGGGCCAGGGAAAGCAGGAAAGAGCATTGTAATCCATCAATCAATAACCAAGTATTTATTAATTGCTTACAGTGTGCTAGTCACTGTGCTAAATTCTGAGGATACGATAACAATCTGCGCTTAGGAATCTTCCATTCTAATTGGGGTGCCAACATGCACATATATAGGTTTATACGCGATGCATACTAAGTAGATACAAGGTAACCTTTGAGGTTGCTAGCCACTGAAGCCCTTGAGAAAGGAGGGCAGCTAGGTGGCATAGTGGCTAGAGTGCTGGGCCTGGAGTCAGGAAGACTCACCTCCCTAGGTTCAAATCCGGCACTTATTAGCTGTGTGACCCGGGACAAGGCACTGAACCCTGTTTGCCTCAGTTGTCTGATCTATCAAATGAGCTGGAGAAAGAAATGGTAAACCACTCCAGTATCTTTGCCAAGAAAACCCCAAATGGAGTCATGGACAGTCAGAAACGACAGAAAACAACTCAACAACAACAAACCTTAGAAGAGAAGGTATTTGCAGCTGGAGGTACTAGGAAAGGTCTCCTGCAGAAGATGGAGTCTGCACCGAGTTTTGAAGTAAACTTCAGGGATTTTAAGAGGTAGAGGTGAGGAAGGAGAGCATTCCAGGCACAAAGGACAGCTAGTACAAAGATGCTGAAATGGGAGGCAGAGTGTCGTGTATGAGGAATAGCAAATAGGACAGGAAGGCTGGGCTGTAGGATGATGTGGTAGGACAAGTGGGCAAGGGAGTCCTGCTAGAGCAGAGAATACTGACCTGGTTCCCCAACAATGGGAAAGGAGGATATTATAGCCAGAGATGGGATTATAACCTAGAAAGTACTGAGGAATGAAGGGATTGAAGAGCACAGTGAGGATGAAGGAAAGGCTTAGAAGGAGTCAAGCAGAAGGAGAGATGGAATGACAAAATATGATCACTTAGCAGGATTTTAGAATTCTTGGACATAGAAGTGGAACGACTGTGGTTTAAGGCAATGTCTAAGGGTATGACCCTCCCTATACATGCCTGGGGTGGAGTGGAGGAACCGTTCAGGAGAGTGGAATAAATTGAAGAACTGGGATGTTAGTTTGAGTTGTTGTCCTTCTCAAAGAGGACCAAAATGACACCCCTATGTTACAGTCAAGTTTCATTGTGTCTGATTGTGGCTAATCAGACCAATACGAGCTCAGAAGGCTCTGCCTCAGGTCAGGCACAAACAGTCCATGTGAATATTTAGGATGGATTCTCTAAATTTGCATATTTTGTGTTTCTTTTGCATAAAATTTTTCTTTGACCTCATCAGAATTTGTCACGGTGGGAGCATAGGCACTAATGATGGTGGTGTGGCACTTTCCTGCAAGTAGCAATTGCATTGTGTTGAGCCTGTCATTCACTCCTTTTGTTAGGCATACAAGCTTGTTGACTAGATCAGTTTTGATTGTAAAACCTACCCCACCTTCACGGTGCTCCTTTTTTCTGTGGCCATTCCAGAAAAACATGTATCCACATCCAACTTCAATAAGCTAGCCTTCATTTGCCAGTCACTCAGGGCTGGCAAATGTGATGTGATACCTGCTGAGTTCTCTCTCCCTCTCTCTCTTTCTCTCCCTCTCTCTGCTTCTGTTACCTTCTCTTTTTTAATTAATTTATTTTTAGTTTTCAACAGTCACTTCCATATGCTTTTGGGTTTTAAACTTTCTCCCCCTCCCTACCTACCTCCCTCCCCAAGACAGAGTGCAATTTGATATAGGTTCAACATATACATTCTTATTAAACATATTTTCATGTTAGTCATGTTGTAAGGAAGAATTAGGACCAATAGGAGGAATCATATGAAAGAGGAAACAAAACAAAACAGAAGAAAAAAAGCAAATAGTATGCTTCGATCTGCATTCACACTCCATAGTTCTTTTTCTGGATGTGATACATGCTGAGTTCTCTTGCAACAGGAGCTATTCATTTTTCAGGTCTACTGGATTTTGTGTTGTCTATAAGTGTGTGCACAGTCTATGTACTGATGGTAAGTGGAATCATCTTTGCAGAAGTTTTTGTACATATATACATATATATTTGTGTTTTGTACATACATGCATATATATATATATTTGTGTTTTGTACATACATACATACATACATACATACATACATACATACATACATACCTATATATTTGTGTTTGACAGCAGGGTGGGATCCCCACCTGCCATGGTAATCAGGCCAGGGTTGGGTAAGCAGACAATTTTTAGGGCACCTTTTCTAGCCCCTTCCTCACATCAGGAGGTGAGCAGTGTGATCCTTAAAAGGCTGCTCAGAAGGGGCAGCTAGATGGCACAGTGGATAGAGCACCGGCCCTGAAGTCAGGAGGACCTGAGTTCAAATCCAGCCTTAGACCAAACATTTGACACTTACTAGCTGTGTGACCCTGGGCAAGTCACTTAACCCCAATTGCCTTAAAAAAAAAAAAAGGCTGCTCAGACACCCAGGGGGCTGCAGAATTCCATTGCTGCTTCCAGTGAGAAGACGACCCTATGGCCTGGGCTACCTGTGGGCAGGGTTGTGGCTACAGCTCCCACTGTATCCACACCTGCTGTTTTGTTACTTGCCTCTCTCCACAGGACTTTGAAATAGGTAAAAATGGTAAAATGGTATGGGTGATGTCTTTTGGTTCATGCGTAAATTGGATTTAAGTGAGGCGGAGTTGCACGAAGTTGTCATCTTACTGTCTTTTTCCAGAGTCATCGAAGTCCAGTGGCAGACAGAGTCCAGATAACTGGTGACTGCTCGAGATGCAGTGGATGACTTTGGCATCTTTGATGTCTAACCAAGCTCTAAGCATTCCGCAGAGCCTGCTTCAGCTGCCTTCATGGCTGTTGGAATAAATTATTCTCATCCATCCATTCTACCAGGGTCAGTCTTCACGTGCTTGGGGTAGACAACCTCCCCCAACTCACCAACAGTTTTGACACCCCTCAGTTACCCTCAACCTGGCTTAGCCTGCCTGCCAAAACAGTTTACTGGGGTGTGGCCGCTGTGCTGCTACAGCTTCTCGGAGCCACAGTTGAAGGTTAGATGGATCAGGTGACCGCCAAAGGTGGAAAGCAGCCGTGAAAAGGGCCCGGCAGCCTTCACACCAGCGGTACTAGTCACCTCACTTACACACTGAAGTCCTTAAGAAAGGAGGGGAAAGTATCCAAATATATTAGTGTCCACTAGGATCTTGATTTAATGATAAAATTGGGTGAACCACAAAGAAAGAGAGGTTGCTAAGTGATGGTGAGAGGGGCAGAGTCTGGAGGTAGCAATGGGGAGCAAAGAATATTCCAGCTCCCCCAAAAGGACTATTTGTTTGGGGGATTTGAGAGAAGGTACATCTAGTATTGGAAAAGGCAGCCAGGGTTCCGCTGTCATACAGAGAGAAGCAGCAAGAAAGGGAAGCCTGGGCTTCGTTACCAATTGGCCACAAGACCTTTGTGAAGGGGTGTGACCTCTCTGGGCCTCAGTTTTCCAATCTATAAAATGAGAGAGTCAGACTGGGTTGATCTCTCATGTACCTTCCAGCTCTAGGATCCTGCAATTCCAAATATAGGGAAGCTCCTTGAGGAGACTGCTATTAGGGCTTAACTCCTACCAGCCTGTGACTGTGTAATTATTGTCTTTCAGGGGACTCATTTATTCAGTAATTAGGTATTAGGCACCTACTCTGTTTGAAACACTGGGCTAAATTTGAATCTCAAAATTTTATAAAAAATGAATGTTAAAAATTATCTTTACACATAATTGGAAAAAATAAAATGCTATTCAAAATGACAAAAAAAAAGAAAAAAAAAGATTGGTTTAAAAAAAGAAACTCTGGGCTAATTGCCACATGGGATACATAGGCTTAAAAAATGTGAGTCCTGCCACAAGGAAATTATAATCTAGTAGGGAAAATAAAAGAAATAGATTGCCATACAGTGAATAGGTAATAAAAGCCATGTTACCACAAAAATCCATATTTCTTTAAGGCAGGGTATTTTTTTTATTTGCCTCTATCCCTTGCACCTTGCTTTATATATTTTTTTTTGGTCTGGACCTGGGATTTCTTTAGTATAGAGAATTCCTAGTATAGGAACTCCCTCCAGTGATCTGCAACTCATCTGTAGAATTGGAGGATTAATGGGGCCTTCACGGAGGCTAAGTGACTCACTCATAGTTACATGCCCAGTATTAGATGACACTTGAACCCAGGTCTTTCCAACTCTAAGGCTGACCCTCTATCCATTGAGTCAAATTGCTTCTCTGCCCAAAATAGTTGGTTATTGAATTTGTTGAGTATGAGCCATATATTAAGTGCTCTTCTACTACCGAAGGAGAGAAGGATAATGTTAATGGAAGACTTTAAGGAAAGAGGTGGTATTTGAACTAGGCCTTGAAGGATGGGAAAGAAGAAAGGAAATATGCATTTATTGTGCACCTACTATGTACTGGGCCCTGGGCTAAGCACTTTACAAGTATTATTTCATTTGATCCTCACAACAACCCTGGTAGGTAGGTAGGTAGTATTATTATTCTTATTTTATAGTCAAGGAAACTGAGGCAAACAGAGATTAAGTGACTTGCCCAGGGTCGCATAACTAGTAGGTATCTGAGGCTGGATTTGAATACAAGTCTTCCTGACTCTAGGCCCAGTTCTCTAGCCACTGAACCACCTAGCTATCTCGAGGGATGAGAAGGATTTTGATAATGGGAAACTGGGAGTTTCAGACAGAATGGGCAAAGACATAGAGGAGGAAAGCATGGTGGGTGTGAGTGGGGGGATGGTGAGTAGAATCGAGTAGCTATAAGATATGGAGTATGAAGAAGAATAATGAGAGATGAGCCTGAGTTTGAAGTGAGCAGGACATTCAGGTAGAATTTAGTATGGAGTTGGATATGTGAGTATGAAGCTCGAGAGTCAGATTACAGATCTGGGAGCACAGATGTAACCAGGAATGTTTTCAAATGGAATGAGAACAGATGTAGAGGTGGTGATGGGTGGTGGCACAGACAGCATCCTGGCTTTATGTTCCATCATGGCAGGAGAAGGTCTGTCCCAACTTCATCCTTATGAGAGTTGGGTGGGCAAGTGAACCCCATGAGAGAAGTGCAAAGCAACTTAAACCAGGGAGGGGCGGAGATGCCACACACAGTACGGAGAACCATGAGGCGAGATGAGGATGGAAAAGAAGCATGTCCTTTGCCCCATCAACACACTGAAGCAAAACCCTATTGGTTATAGTTCTGTCTGGGAGTTATCCATATAAAAGTGGTAGTTAACGCCTGGGAGTGAATGAGATCTCTGATGGGAATAGTATAAAGTATAACATAGATAAAGAACCTCAGGCTGATAACTGAGCTTTGAAGAAAACTCCCAGTGAATGGGTAGAAATGGAATCTTCCTACTAGACTGGCTCTCCTGTGAGGCAGGTAGGTGATGCAGTTTTGGACCTGGGGTCAGAAAGACCTGAGTTCTACTCCTGCCTTAGATACTTAGTAATTGTGTGCCCCTGAGCAAGTCATTTAACTTCTATGCCTCAGTTTCCTCATCTGTAAAATTGGGAATACACACACACACACACCACCTACTTCACAGAGTTGTTTTAAGGAACAAATGAGATAACATGCACAACACTTTGCAAATCTTAGAGCTCTGTATAAAGGCTACCCATAATTATTATTGTGGATAGGGGAGAGTGTGTTAGGATTGGAGGAGTTAGGGGAACAGGAATCCCTGAAGACAGAGATTGTTATTATTCTTGTTGGATGGCCTTACTCATGTGTTGCTGAACATGGAGAAAATCATGAAACCCTGAATGGATCCACTACAAGGTGATGTTATATAATCTCAACTGGGGATCCTCACTGTGGCAAGGCAATCCTTTCATATCAGGTCACTATCTACTCACTACAGCAGCTCCTCCAAATCATTTCATCCTTTTTCAAACCTCCCTCATCTCCCCTCCCCCCGCCCTCTCAACTGAGAACCTCGCCTCATATTTCATTGAAAAAATTGAGACCGTCCACCGAGAGTTTCCTCTTCTTTCCTCCTCCTCTACTCATATCACCCAGATGCCTTTGGCCAAGATCCTCTTCCTTCACCTTCATCTCACACAATGTGTTTTCATTGCCAAAGAAAACCCTTCTACACGTTCATGTGACCCCATTCCATCCCAACTTCTCCAGCAGATTGCCCCTTCCATCGTCTCTCTTCTCTCACTAATCTTCAATCTCTCCCTGTCTACCAGATGTTTCCCTACTGCCTACAAACATGCCCAAGTTACTCCCTCATTTTCAAAAATCCTCACTCAATCCATCCATCCCTGGTAACTATCATCCTCCTTTGTCTCTTTTCTCTTTTGTGGCTAAACTCCTTGAGAAGGTCATCTATAATAGAGGTCTCCACTTCTTCTCCTCTCACTCTCTTCTTAACTCTTTGACCTCTGGTTCCCCACCTCATCATTTAACTGAAACTACTATCTCCAGAATTACAAACAATCTCCTGTTTGCTGACTCTGATGGCCCTTTCTCAAGCTCCATCAAGAAGGATGGAGCTGTAGCCTTTGGCACTGTAGCCTTTGGCACTGCCAATTACCCTCTCCTCCCTGATGTTCTTCTTTCTAGGTTTTTGTGGCATTATTCTCTCCTGATTCTCTTCTGACCTATCTGACTATTCCTTCTCTATCTCCTTTTTTGGACCTTCATCCAAGGCTTGTCCATTAATGGTGGGGGTCACACAAGCCTCTGTCCTGGACCCTCTTCTCTTTATTCTCGATATTATTTCACTTGGTGATCATATCAGGTCTCATTTAGTTTGAGTTAACATCTTTATGCAGATGACTCTAAGATCTACCTGTCCAGCCTTAACCTCTCTCCTGACTTCATAGCATATCTCCAATTGCATCTGAGACATTTCAACCTGGAAGTCCCATAGACATCTTAAACTGAAGATGTCTAAAACTAAACTCATTCTCTTTCCCTTCATGTCATTCCTTCTTCCTCACTTCCCTGTTACTGTTGAGGGTACCACCATCTTTCTAGTCACCCAAGCTTACAACCTAGTTGGATCCTTGACCCATCACTCTCACTTCTCATATACAATCTGTTGCCGAGGCCTATTGTTTCTACCTTCATGACAACTTTTCTCTGGCACTATCACTGCTCTGGTATAAGGCCTTATCTCTTCAAATCTGGATTATTACAATAGCCTATGTGTTGGTTTCCCTGCTTCAAATTTCTTCCCACTCTAGTCTATCCTAACTTCAGCTGTCAAAGTGGTCTTCCTAGAGCCCAGGTCTGACCATGTCATCCTCCATCCCTCTCAATAAACTCCAGTGGCTCTCTATTGCTTCCAGGATCAAATAGAAAATCCTCTGCATGGCTTTTAAAATCTTTTATAACTGCATCGTCCCCCACTTTTCCAGTCTTCTTAGACTTTACTCCTCTCTACATAACACTGAGGTCCAGTGACACTTGTCTCCTTAGCTGTTGCAGGGGTCTTTCTATCTCCCGACTTAGAGAGTTTTCACGGGCTGTCTCCTATACCTGGAATGCTCTTCCTCCTCATCTCTGCCTCCCTGCTTCTCTGGCTTCTTTCAAGTGTTGCCTAAAATCTTCCCTTACTGATTAACAAAGTCCTCCCCACACATTTGGGGTTGTTATAGCCTCCTGGAGAAGAAACCAGCCTTGGAACCAAGAAGACTTGAATTCAAGTCCCTCCTCCAACACGTAGTGATTGAGGGACCCTGGAGCAAGTCACCTAACCTCCTTAATCTCCATCTGTAAAATCAGAATAATAGCACCAATCTCACAGGGTTGTTGTGTGCAGTTCAGTGTGTAACTCTCAGGTCAGTAAACAAGCTGCAGTCCAGATACCCTGGTGTCAGACTGAGGAAACTGGTAAAAAAGAGCTCTTTTTTTTTTGAGGCAATCAGGGTTAAGTGACTTGCCCAGGGCCACACAGCTAATACGTGTCTGAGGCTGGATTTGAACTCAGGTCCTCCTGACTCTAGCGCCAGTGTCTATCCACTGTGCCACCTAGCTGCCCCCTTCTGCTCGAAGCCTTTTACAATCCTTAATCTTAATACCTTTCCTCTGAGACTGCCTCTAATTTGTCCTTTCTCCATCTTATTCATATATAGTTGTTTGTATGTTGTGTCCCCCCCCATTGGGTTGTGAGATCCTTGAGCACTGGGACTGTTTTTTGCTTTTCTTGTTATCCCTAGAACTTAGCCCAGTGCCTGGCACACAGTAGGCACTTAATAAATGCTCATGACTGATAGACTGAGTGGGAAAACCAAGTGTGAAAGAACTCAAGGCCACAGAAAAAGAAAGTGATGTTATGCCACAGACCCAGTAGACTTCCTGTTCTCTTTTTCAATGGCTTTCTCTGCTACAATCCCACCCATTAGTTGCTCCAAAGAGTTCCTAGTTAATGATTCAGCGGGGCACTACCCAGGATACCTCCCTCAGGCCCAATTGGAGAGTTGACTAAAATAATGATTTTCAGAATGTAGTTTAACATAATGTATTGCTGTTCTGTTAATAACTAAATCTCATCCTCTTTGTGTGTATGTGTGTGCACACACCCATGCTTCAGAGGCAGTAAATTACAGGAATTTAACAAAGGAAATGTATAAATCCAGAGAACATAAGGGGAACAGTTAAATTGAATTTCTTTGCCTCCAAGTAAATATATGTCAGGCAATGCTGTATTAAGTCTTCATTAGTGGTACAATAAGCAAATATTCAGGATAAGGGTCCCCTTCTCTTTCTGGGTTCCCTCCAGCAATATAGAGACTTCCACAGAGGTATTTATGACTTACAGGCAAATGCTTTGTTCCTCTGATGGGAGGCTCTGGTGGAAAGCAACATCAACCAGATATTTACTGTGGGAAAATAAGGAGATATTGTGGTACAGTGGAACCAAGACTGGCTCTGGAGGTAGAGGACTGGGAATTGAATCCTAACTCTGAGGTATGATTTTGGACAAGTCATTCAACCTCTGAAGAACTTAGTCATCTCATGAATAAGATAAGGGGGCTAGACTAGAGGACTACCAAGGTTCCTCTCAGCTTTAAATCTACGCTCTATGATTTCTGGCTCTATCATTTGTAGCTTGGTGATCCCAAAGGCAAGTTACTCTTTGAACCTTAGTTTTATCATCTATAAAATGGGAATAATAATCCTCAAACTACTTGCCTCACTTAAACAACTCCTCTCACAGGGGAGCTGAAAATAAAGTTCTTTATAAAATGTAAAGCCATCTGTTATGATAGTAGGTTGGGAAAATGATAAATTGAAATAAAATACCTAGAAATCAATGGCAATGCCCAAAGGAATCAGCAGTGAGTGCATCCTAATAATTTCATTCCTTTCTCTGGTTCCCTATGATTTTATTGATGTAGGAAAATCTTGGTGTGAAATCCCCTCCACTTATGCAGATGAACAGCTCACATATAACTTATAGTCTTAGAATAACAATATATAACATTTATGTAGTGCTTTAACATTACAAAATTACCACCAAAAGGAGGGGAGGGAGGAAAGAGAAACAGGGAGACACACACATACACAGACAGAGACAGACAGACAGAGACAGAGACAGAAAGACCAAGACAGACAGAGAGAGAGGGGAGAGAGGGAGAGAAGGAGAGAGGATGAGGGGTGATGATACTGTGAAGCTTTGAGACATGAAGGAAGAGAATGGAAAAAGCCATGTCAAATGACCTTAGGCTTTTCAGTGAAGCATTGGGTTAGGTCATCTGCTACTCATTGGGTATGTGTGTTTTGTGTGTGTGTGTGTGTGTGTGTGTGATGGTGGGGGTTGATGAGAGATACTGCTGGAGGGAAGAGAGAAAAGGTTTAGAATTGTTGCTCTGTGGGGAATAAGATAGAACAAATGAGGAGAGTGTAGAAAGATGGTCATATGGTGCCTAGCATATGGCAGGTACTTAATAAATTCTTGACTAATTGATTGATGAAGGCTCACCTGAGATTACATACCATGAATATATCCTGTAAATTTCTCTCAAGGTTAGCCATATGCTACATTCAGACTGATTAAACCTACCATGTGTCTATTCATTGCCTTTGGATTACCTGCCATTTTGATTTTCTGAGCTCATGGTGTCTCATAGATTTATATCCATGAAACATCACAGGGAACTTACTAGTATTAAAGATATGGGTTTTTTTGCAGCAATAAGTGACTCAGGATCATTAAATACACTGTACATTTACCCAAATTCAATCTACCCTGATTTTCTTCTCCTCTGACTCTGGACTAAGTAACTCAAGTCACATGCCAGTCCAAATGCAGGGGCTGACCTCCTGCCTCTCAAGAAATGAGCTCCTGGGGGCAGCTAGGTGGTACAGTGGATAGACACTGGCGCTAGAGTCAGGAGGACCTGAGTTCAAATCCAGCCTCAGACACGTATTAGCTGTGTGGCCCTGGGCAAGTCACTTAACCCTGATTGCCTCAAAAAAAAAAAAGAGCTCTTTTTTACCAGTTTCCTCAGTCTGACACCAGGGTATCTGGACTGCAGCTTGTTTACTGACCTGAGAGTTACACACTGAACTGCACACAACAACCCTGTGAGTTTGGTGCTATTATTCTGATTTTACAGATGGAGATTAAAGAGGTTAGGTGACTTGCTCCAGGGTCCCTCAATCACTACGTGTTGGAGGAGGGACTTGAACTCAAGTCTTCTTGGTTCCAAGGCTGGTTTCTTCTCCAGGAGGCTATAACAACTCCCAGTGAATGGGGAGGACTTTGTTAATCAGTAAGTTAGTCATTATTATCATTATTATTATAATTATAATGTCTGAGCACCCAAAGTCTTTCATATGATCTTGTGTATATTCAGTCATTTGCATTTGAGTAGTGCTTTTAGGGTTTGCGTAGTGTTTCCCTCACAACAACCCAGTAAGATTTTACAAATGAGAAAATGGAAGTCATGAGAGGTTAGGTGATTTGCTCATAGGCTCACAGTTAGTGTCTGAGCAGCCAGACTTATGTTTGATGATTCTTTGTCTCCACTGTGCCACACTGCCTGTCAATTAGATGCTAGTGGGTCAATAAGGGAGCTTGTTCTGTCTTCCCAAGAAAGACAAAAGAGCCAGTGCTGTTTGGAGGATAGCAGTGAACTAGGAATCAGGAGAACTAGGCTCTAGTCCAACCTTGATTCCTCACTCACTGTGTGACCTTGGGAAAGTCACTTCTCCTCTTGGGAGGGGAGTGTCTTCATAACTCATCTGCCACATGAAGGGCTCAGACAAGATGACCTTTATGGCCCCTTCCAGATCCCATGTCTGAAGACTGTATAACTTTCTTTTCTTTTAGAGAACAAAACGATTGGCAAAGGACAGCAAGAGAAAAGGTTTCATCTGCATTGTTGGAGGTAACTCTGGAATCTATCAGACCTCAGACCCGTTTGTTCAGAAGAGAACTGGATCTTGTAAGGAAACAGATTTCTTTGGTAGCAAGAGAAGAGTGTTTGGGTCACATGGAGAGAGAGGGGAGGCTACCTGCTCGGGGACATAGGGCAGAAGGACCCTGGTCTGGGTGAATGGACTGGGCTCAGAGGTATAGATGGAGCCTCTAGAAGAAACGTCTCCTAAGTTGGACCAAGTGGAACTCTGCGTCTTAATTTCTGCCCCTCCGATTGCCACCTGTGTAGCGTAGTTTTTCTTTCTGCCTATAATAAAATGGCACAGATTACTTTTTTTTTTTTTTTTGCTTTTTGGCGAGGCAATCGGGGTTGAGTGACTTGTCCAGGGTCACACAGCTACTAAGTGTCAAGTGTTTGAGGGCAGATTTGAACTCAGGTCCTCCTGACTCCAAGGCCAGAGCTAGACACTGTGCCACATAGCTGCCCCAATGGCTTACTTTTAAGAAGAAAAGTCTGAGGATGTGTGGTTGTCCTGAAGATGTGCTAGGACCGGAGTCTAGGAAAGAAGAAGGAGCTGTTCAGGCTTGAAGGGAAGAGCCTCAGACCCCTAGGAGGGGCAGTGAAAGTGACAAGGAGAGTAGGGCTGAGGAAATGAGAGGGGAGAGGCAGGTATCTTTAGCTGAGGCAAGGGAGGTGGTGCGAAGGGACATTAGAAGGAAAGGTACAGGACACACCTGGATACGGTGCCACAGAGAGAATCTCTGGATCCTGTAAGGGTATTGAGCACCCAGGAAGAAGGCACTAAGAAGAGGGAAATGAAGCAGCTAGATGGTCCAGTGGATGGAACATTGAACCTGGAGTCAGTAAGATCCGAGTTCACATCTGGCTTCAGACATTTACTAACTTCATGACCTTGGGCAAATCACTTAACCTCTCTAAGCCTCTGTTTCCTCATCTGTAAAATGGGGATAATAATAGGAACTGCCTCTCAGAGTTGTTGTGAAGCTCAAATTGAGATAATATTTATAAAGCACTTTGTAAATCTTAAAGTGCTATATAAATGTTGGCTATTATTAGATATGGGTAAGATATTAGATTAGATATTGTTAGATATAGGTAAGGAAAGGGGATGTGGGGATGGGTTCCATGGATAGGAAGAGCAGACCACAGAATAAGTGACCTGATTGGAGGGGTGCCAAAGGCTACTTGCCCAAAGATATCTTTCCCCTTGACTTGCTACCATGTCTCAAATTCCACCATTCAAGTCATTCTATTGTGTTAAATCACAGAAAGCCCCTCTTAAAACATAAACAATCAACAAACATTTATTAAGGTGGTTGTTGTTTGTCCTTCATTCTTGAAGAGAACCAAGCCATCAGGAAGGTGATGCCGTGACTTGCAAGTGAATTGAATTCTAAGTGAGACAGGGCTGTGCAAGGTCACCAGCCTCACTTTCTCCTCTGGAGCCATCTGGGTTCAGTGGCAAGATATAGATCAGAACGACTAAAGATGGCTCCCTCTTAAGGGCTTACTATAGTGAGATGTGTGTGGTGGTGTGTGTCTGTGATCTGGGGAAGCTGAGGTTGGCAGATCTCTCTGAGCTATAGTGTGCCATGCAAGTCAGGTGTCCACACTAAGGTTAGTATCAGTATGATGAGGTTCTGGAAGTGAGGGCCACCAAGTTCTTAATAAGGAGTGGAAAACAAGATAGGGTCAGAAAAAAGAGCTGATCAGAGTCTGGATGTGATTGGTAATGGGATTGGGTTGTTTAGCAGCCTCTGCACTTTTGGCTTGGGTGAGATAGGGAGAATCAGTCTTGAAAAAATAAACAAAATTAAGGGCTTATGATGTGTCAGGCAATGTGTTAAATGCTGGGAACACAAAGAAGGGAGAACCATCCCTGTGCTCAAGTTGCTTATAGACTAATAAATAAGAAATGCATTAAGCACCTCTCTGTCATTAACACCTTAGCACAAATTAATTTACCGGATAATTGGATGATCTCTAAGGTCCTTTTCAACTGTAGCAATATAAACATTTCTGATGGTCTTTCAACCATGAGCCATGAGCTGGCCGCTCCAACCTTGTTCAAGGGGAATGTCATCGTCAGTAAGCCAATGGTAGAACCACCAGGCTGGCCACTCCTCTGGGAGCAGCCCAAGTGACCGAAAACTTCTCCTCTGTCTCCTTAAGAGCAGAAAATCACCGGCTCTGCTCTGACATCAAAGTGGCAAATATAGGTTATCCCTTTGGGAACTCCCATGTCCAGCTGTGATGCCTCTTTCCTATTTAGATGTCAGGAAGTGATTTGTGATCTGGCCCAGATGAACATAGTTGTTCCCTGGGGAGTTTTTAATTTTTTATTTGTGTATCAGGTCATAGAGTTGGCCCCTGAATGGGTGTGAAAATGGTAGAAGATTTTCCAAAAGCTGCCTAGAAAAGAGATGGTCAGTGTTCAAAACCCCCAGGGATGGGAGGGTAAGGGACTCTGGCCTCCTGCTTTCTCTGGCTTTCAGTTCCTCTTCCCTCCTCTCTTCTTAGCTCTGGACTCATACAAGAGAATGGTTCAGTGTTTCAGGAGCCCTGATCTCTAAAGGGAGGGGTCAGACTCTCTTTCTTGAGCTCTTTGAATCTTTACACCCCCACCCTAGAACCCTAGGGAGTCTCACTTAAAGCTTAGGCTTGGCTTATGTCTAGGGTCTCTCTAAAAGTGGGTAGTAGAAAGATAGGGTGCAATGTAAATCAAGTATAGGACAGCTTAGCTATTTCTTTCCTGCACACAAAAGAAATGATAAACATTTGAGCTTCTACATATCCAGGGCCAGGTCCTTGTGGTGCTTCCCTCTGCCCATGTTTGCTCTCTCCCAGCTTCTCATGACTTCCCCTTCTCTGTCTCCATGCTCCGTCCAACGTCACAAATGCTTTCTTAATTATCAAGTCAGATGGCTTTTTTCTCAAGTCTCATTCTTTTTGATGTTCGTACAGCATTTGACAGTGCTAATCAACTTCTGTGCCTGGATATTTTCTCCTCTCTGGGTTTTTGGGATCTTCCTTCCTTCCTTCCTTCCTTCCCTCCTTCCCTCCTTCTTTCCTTCCTTCCTTCCTTCTTTCCCTCCTTCCTTCCCTCCTTCCTTCCTTCTTTCCTTCCTTCCTTCCTTCCCTCCTTCCTTCCTTC